>NW_023270971.1:4755092-4803366 GCF_011800145.1 Mirounga leonina
TTTCTTTCTTTCTTTCTTTCTTTCTTTCTTTCTTTCTTTCTTTCTTTTTTCTTTCTTTCTTTCTTTCTTTTTATTTTGTTGAAGTACAGTTGAAACACAAGGATTATTGATATTTTTAAAAGAAGTTGAGCATCTGGAATTTTATGTGAAAGTCCCCAACTTTCAAATATTAGTGCCTAATTAATTTTTTAACTCTCTCCACCAAGCCGAAGACATCTATAGGCTAGATGTGGCCACCAAGTTGCAACCTCTGCTAAAGACAACGAGGGTAGGTAGGTTTCACTGGAAGTCTAGGCAGGGATGTAATGAGAGCAGATTTGTAGTTCAGGAAATTCCTGAGGCAGCTGGTGTGAGGGAGGGATAACATTCCAGATGACGGATGATTGGTGCCCTACTTGGGGCAGTGGAGAGGGCAGCTGGAAGGAGAGGTGAGGGTGGGGTATTGCTAGAATAGATGCAGGGAAGGGCATGCCCAAGAGGGGTGCCAAGGTTGCAGTGTTGCCTAGAGCCCTGGGTCCCACTGTTCAAGTCTGAGGAAGGAAGTGCCTTGTTTGAAAACAGACAACCGTGGGGGAGGAACTGCTTAGTATTAGAGATTCCTCCTCCCCAAATAGCAGAAAGACTAAACAAGCCCCAGGTGGCTGTAGGGCAGGACCTGTGGGCTGAGTTGCCTGGACCGGAGGCCAAGGAAAGGGAAGAGGAACGGAGTGGAAATGGAGTCCTAGACCACAAAGGGGACGGAGGTGCTTCATATGCAGAAGAGGCATGAAGGAAGTGGGAGCTGGCTGGCTGGCTTGCCAGAAGTATTTACCAAGCCTCCACAAGTGTCAGCGTTCCAGCTGGGGCTAGGTTTGGGGGATATAGTGATAAGCAAAGGCAAATGAAATCAAATGTTGTCCCTGCCCTGAGGGAGTCTTCTGGGAAAGATGGTGATTGAATAATCTCACGAATACACGCAAAGGCGCAAAACTGAGATTCGTGTTGGGAGGAGAGGGGCACCATGTTCTGAGGGTACCTTCCCAAAGGGTGGGGACCCACACTTCCAGAGGGAATGATGATTCAGCTGAGAGCTGAGAGCTGAGTAACACTAAAGATGTAAACAGGGGGAAGGAAAGGCTTTTAGGCATCGGGAACAGCACGTGCAAATAACTGACTCATAGGAAGGTCTGAGAAGGCCGGTGTGGCTGCAGCAGGGCGTGGGGGCTGTCTTCAAAGGCCTGAGGCACTGTCAGATGAAGGGAGAATGAAGCTTGTTCTGTGTGGTCTGCAAATGCCTCACTTAGTGGTGCTGCAACATACTCTTTAGTAAAGACTGATGGAGGTGTTTAGAATTTGTTGTTTGCATTGAGTTCATTAAAATAAAAAGCTACCATTTATTCAAGTTTCACAGGTCCCCACCTCTGTTCTAAAGAATTGTCTCTTGAATCCTTCCTAAGAAGGCACGTGGTCCCCTTACCACTGCTGTGTAACAAACACCCCCTGAACTTAATGGCTTAAACAACAGCAATTTATTATTATCTCTTTTGCTTACGGCAGAGGCTCAGCTGGGTGGGTTTTGCTTGGGGCTTCTCATGCATTTACAGTCACACGGTGGCTGGGGCTGGAGTCACCTGGAGGGTGGGGCGATGCTGGAATAGCTGGAAGAGGGGCGGGCACATGCCACCTCCTGGCTAGCTTGGGCTGCCTCCTCGCATGGCAGTCTTTGGGTAGTGTGTTTGGTGGGGTTCTTCCCCCTCGAGCAAGTAACTCAGGAGAGACAGGTGGAAGTTACCAGTCCTCACAAAGACTAGCTCTGGAACTGCCACAGCGTCCCTTCTGTAGTAGTCACTAGTCACAGCCGTCACAAGTCAGAGCAGATTCAAGAGGGTGAAAGATGAACCCCACCTTTCGATGGGGCAGTGGCACATACATACAGGAAGGAAGGAACTGATGACGAGCGTGGTGGAGATAAGCCCTCCTAGTCATTACAGTTGCTGTCCCCATTTTACAGATGAAGAGATCCAGGTGAAGAGAGAAACTGGCCCAGTTATCACAAAACCACCAGTAAGTGGCAGAAGTAGGGTGTAGACTCGGGTCAGTCTGACTCCAGAACATCTGCACTTAATGAACCACCGTGTTCTTCCTTCAGTGCGGCAGGACGGGCCAATGGCAAAAGTCCTGGGTTCGGCTCCCAGCACTGCCTCCAACTTGTGGTGTGACATCGGGTGAGCTCCTTCCCGCCCGTGGGCCTTGGGCTCCTCTGTGCAGGAGAGTTGGATGGCAACTCTAGGAAGCTGGGGTTCTGAGGGTCTGAGTTCACCCTCTAAGCTGGTGGGTCACCAACTGGTCCCTCCCTTCACTTAGCGCATCCATGTGTCAGCTTGGAGCCTCTGCTCACCCTCCTTCCCTTTTCCTCTTAGCAACGTGCCACTTCCCTCCCCTGGCTGGGTTTACCCAGCTCTCCTTCACTTTCCTGTAATCGTAACCAGTAAGCAATGCCGTAGGTCTCTCCCCTCCGCAGCCTCCCTTGTGCGGCTGGTTTCACTCTCCACTTGGATCTTGACAGAGGCAGAAGCCAACATCCTTTCTATGCCAGACAGGGCCCCTCAGGCTCTGCTGCACTTTGTGGATGATTGCTATGTCCATCGCAAGAGCGTGTCCGACGAGAGCTTGTGTAAGTGAATCCACACTCTTCTTCTCTGCAAACTGCCAAACTGTTCGCGTGGTGGCAAACCCACTGAGGGCAGGAACTGACCCTGACTCATTCATTAGGGTATCAACAGCACTGTAACAATGGCCTGGTCCATAGTAGATAATCAAAACGTATTTGGTGGTTGCACCGACTAATTTTTCTTTTTAAACCCTGCCATTCAATTCTTTGTTTCCATTTGAGGGTCCAGGCGATCCTCAGAAATATTTAGGCTCAATTTTCCTCTTTTGTCTATTCTAATTCCTGATCATGCTTTTCTCCCTATTGGTTTTTGTGAGTCTAATATCCCCCCCAACCCCACCCCAGGAACCTTCTCTTTCAACTTAAGCCTTTGAAATTTCAGATTGCTCCAGGTCTTTTCCTCTTTGCAGTTTCAGCTAAAACATAAGAATGAAAAGCTGTAAGGGAACTGAGAGTCAGAGCCCTTGGCTTCTGACCCATGCCTTCTCCCACCTCTACCATATTTCTCAGCTTCCCTCCTCACTGTGGGTCTTAGTTTCCCCATTTGGACCCTGGAAGGGTCAGAATATCAGTGGGGATCTTTTTAGCAATGGAAAATCGGCACAAACCTAATTTACGCAGAAGCAGGAGACAGAAAGAAGGTGGCTAGGAGTGGGGCAGCCCTAGGTGGCAGGGGACCCGGGGCCTCCCGCCAGTCCCCTTGCTGTCTGTGCTGCGCTGAGGTCCCTTTTGCTGAAGTGGGGGCTCCACTGAGCTGGGCAAACGAGAGGGGCACTGCAATTCTGAGGCAGAATGATTCCTAGCCCTGCTAATCCACTGGACTGTCTGAAAGGGTCACGTCAGCAGACAGAGGCAGGGATCCGCACACACATACGCTCTGAACAGAACACGGGCCCCAGAAACAGCTTCAGCAAGCTCAGGCTTTTCTCGGAGAACTTCCTCCTTTGTTCAGGTTTTTGCCATTTCTATTTTCATTTCCTAGTTTCTTCTCACACTCTTCCTCTTCCCCCACCGAAGAAGTTACTACAAATTCTAACAATTTCTACTTGTACGTCTTGGCTGTTATCTGTTGCACGGCCCCTCCCCACCCCCACTCCTGGTCTCCATAGACGAGACGACTTATCATTCAGTTCACCCACTTTTGGTTAAACTGTATCTCAGTTTCTTCACCAAAAAAGGGTAGTCAAAAGGAAGGACTCTGTGGCCATGACAGTATATTCTAGAATTCTGAGAGCATGACTTTTATTATTATTATTATTATTAAATTACACTTTTTAATAGTACCCGTCGTGGGGTGGAAGGACGGGTAAAATAGACCAAGGGGATTAAGAGCGCACTTTCCATGATGAGCACTGAGAAGTGTGTACAACTGTTGAATCACTATATATTGTATACCTGAAACTAATGTAACACTGTATGTTCATTATAGTTAAATAAAAAAAAAAAAATCGTACTCAGAGTGAAAAATCTCACAGAACAGATGAGTAAAAAAGATGAAAGTAAAAGCCTATTGTCCTGCCCTCCCCACAGCCCCATCTCCCTGTCACCAGTCCCCTACATTAAACATTGCTAACTGTGTCTGAGTGTCTTTCCAGAGTATATTTGTGAAAATGGAAACATACGTTATTTATACAAAAAGGTGATTTACATACTACTTTGTTTCAACCCTTTTCCTTTAGTATCTTAGAGATCTTTTAGAGATCTTTATCACCCCTACTGATCTCATTCTTTTGAACTGCAGGATAAAATCCACTGTAGAGTCGCACTCAGTTTTTGAATCTATTTACATATCTCCTTATTGATACATACTTGTGTTTTTAGGTAGATGCCACATACCATGGTTTGTTTATCAAATGAGGATATATTACACTGTTGTACAGTGAGCCCTTTTACTTTATAATATATTTTGGCTTCATATCAGCTGGTACAGAGCTTCCTCCTTTTTTTTTTTAATAATGGATTCTATTTTTTGGCGCAGTTTTAGGTTCCTGGTAAAGTTGAGAAGGAAGGTGCAGAGATTTCCCCTATACCCCTGCCTCCACATACATATACCAAAGAGGTACATTTATTACAGTTGATGAACCTACATCGACAGATGATAATCACCCAAGGTCCGTAGTTTACGTCAGGGTCCGCTCTTGGGGTTGCACAATCTAAAGATTTCAACAAATGTACAATGACATATATCCACCATCATAGTGTCATGCAGCCTAGTTTCACTGCCCTAAAAATCCTCTGTGCTCTGCCTCTTCATTCCTCCCTCCCCGCTGACCTCTGACAACGTCTGGTCTCTTTACTCTCTCCCTAATTTTGGCTTTTCCTGAAATTCATAGAGTTGGAATCACACAGCGTGTGTAGCCTTTTCAGATTGTCTGCTTCCACTTAGTAATATGCATTTATGTTTCTTTCATATCTTTTCATAGCTTAATAGCTCATTTCTTTTTAGTGCAGAATAAGATTCCATTGTCTGGCCGGACCACAGTTTATTTATCCGTTGACCTACTGAAGGACCTCTTGGTTGCTACCAAGTTTGGCAATGATGAATAAAACTGCTACAAGTATCTGCATTTGCATAATCATCCATGTATGTCAATACATTATGCAGCCTTATTTCCAGTTTTTTTTTTTACTACTCTAAATAATATTATGCTAAATAATTTTTTTTTTAATTTTTTTGCTAAACTGCAGTGACCGTCCTTCCCATAAATGTTACAGATCTGCCTGCTTGGGACAATGACCATGTAACTGTAATGTGTGGCTAACAGGGTCTTCCTGAGTCTTGCTCCAACCCTGAGCTTTTGTAAAGCATTACATTTTGCCGGTGTGGTAGATAAGAAAAGGTTTCTTGCTGTTTCTGGATTTTGCATGTAGATCCATTCACTTCCTCTCAGGCCCCGTGGCCCAGATGACCACCCCATATGTTCCCACAGCTTGCCCCAGGTCCCTCCCCCTGTGTCAGCCTGAACTCTCCTCTTGCTGAGGTCTGTCCTGTATTTTCCTGCAGCAATAAACACAGTCCCTATAGGAAAGCAGCCCTTTCCTGGCAACCAGCCCCACAGTCACACACACTTGTGCATTTGATTCACCACCTGTCCGGCAGCGGTAGATAGGAGAAGAGTCCATATCTGCTTTACAAAGGAGGAAACAAACACCTGGCACCAAGCGGAGAGCAATGGGGGCAGCCTGTCACTCCCTTGCCGCATTGGTTTCTTTCCTTATCCGCCCCTCTGGCAAGGGCTGCTTGTCACACCTCTGTGAAATAGTCTCATTTATCCCACTCTGGGCTTTTTTCCGGACTGTCCCACCCCCTTCCATGATTTCCTGTAAACCTCAACTCCTTATCCCAGCATTCAGGGGCTTCCAAAATACATAGCCCAAATCACACCTTACTGTTCCCCAACCCATGGACCAGATGGCCTAGCCCTCTGGGAATAATTGCTGTTTCTCGAACATAGTTCAAAGTTTCCCACGTCTACATCCATTCCCATGGTTTCTTCTCTGTGGCATTCCCTCCTTCCACACCTGACTACCAAAGTCACGTCTGTCCTCCATGCCCAGCTCATGGCCACCAACCGAATGCAGCTCTTTGATTTCTCTTCATCGTCCCTCACATAACGAACAAGGCCAGGCTTCTGTTAATGCAGATCTATTTTAAGCCTCTTTTCTAGCCTTTACACACACCCTGTCATATCATTAATCTTCTTATCTTTGCCGGGTTACAGTAAATCCTTGAGAGGCAGCACCGTGTTTAATGGCCAACCATGACCCCCTAGGGCTTTCAGCAGGACCTGGGAGTCATAACTGAGATGCCCAAAACTCTGCCACAGATGTTTGTAACACAACAAAACTGAAATAATTCTATACAACCTGGTATACAATTTGTTTTTATACCTTAATGATAAAGCATGGACAACTTCCGGAGTCCACACATTTAGATCTACTTCATTCTCTTTAATAATTACACATCATGATATATGGGTTTCTTCTGGTTTACTTAATCATTTCCCCTTTCTGAACAATTAGTTTTGTTTTATTCTTTATGACAAACAAGACTGAAACTGGATCTTGACATATATATCTGACATTGAAGGAACAAATTTCAAACAAGGGAATTGCTAGATGAAAGGATATATACAGGGCGCCTGGGTGGCTCAGTTGTTTAAGCGACTGCCTTCGGCTCAGGTCATGATCCTGGAGTCCTGGGATTGAGTCCCGCATTGGGCTCCCTGCTCAGCGGGGGGTCTGCTTCTCCCTCTGACCCTCTTCCCTCTTGTGCTGTCTCATTCTCTCTCTCAAATAAATAAATAAAAAATCTTTAAAAAAAAAAAAAAGAAAGGATATATACATTTTACATTTTGGTGAATTCTACCAAATTACTCTCCAAACAGCTCTGCTAATTTATTTTTTCTTTTTAAGAATCTCATTAGTCTCTTGGCTAGAGACTCCCTGTTATCTGATGCTCACCTGTTCTTTTGGAGGTTTTCCCTAGGTCTCCTCCTCAGCGTTTATGTGGCAAGACAGGACCGAATTCATCATTTTGCCCACAAAACCAAGTCCCTAGCTCTATCACAGTATTTACTTCATTACATGGCAGGCAGGTTCATGTACCAACCTCCCTTACCAGCGTGTGAGTTTCTTAAAGGCAAGGACCTTTGTTCAACTGCGTATTTTGTAATATCCTTCAGCTCCATATTTTAAGAATATCTAGGTAAATGTGTGTGTGTGTGTGTGTGTGTGTGTTGGGGTTGGGGACCTGTGCAGGAGGAGGGGAGAAGGGAAAGAGGTGGGAAGGAAGAGCACTAGGAATGGAGGAAGGACATGGACAAAGTTCAGAGGCTCATGGCCAGTGACACCCAAATTCTGACATCCACCCTCTTTTTTTAGAAATTGTGACCAGGATGCTTGACCCCAAATCTTGGTCATTTAACCTTTTTCCCCATAAGTGATTGGGAACCGCTGCCTCTTTACCCCAGCCGTCTGGTAAAAGTCAGCTGCAAGGGCACTTCCACCTTCCCAGCCTGGACATGCAGTCCTTGCACTGGCTGGACTTCCGCATCTGAGTCCTGAGTTAGTGGGTCAGAGTCAGGCGTCCAATCAGACAGAACTAGTTTTGAAGCCCTTCTGCTCCTTTTACCTACCACGTTACCTGGGGCAGGCTGTAATTTCTTTCAAAAACCTCCATGTTCTCATCTGTAAAATGGGGATAACTGCATCTACCTCATAACGTTGCACAGAAATGAGAAAAGAGGAGAGTATGTCTAAGGCGCTACGCCCAGCTCCTGTATATAATACACACACAGTTAATAAGAACTGTGTCTGTTGTCTCTCGGGCCCCTTGACCACCCCTCGACTTCAATGCCATTAGTCAATTCAGCCTTCTTATTTGACAGACGGAGGACCAGACTGAGACCCGGGGAGGGACAACCACACAGAGCTGTGAGGGCCAGGACAGGGCTCCTCCTCCTCTGGGCCCAGGGCATGTTTCACTGCCCCACAGTGGTTAGCCTAGCTGGGGCCTCCGGACCTCCTCTCCTTGACCCAGTGAGATCTCTCACTGGACACTGCTTTGGAGAGAGGTTGGCCCTGTTTCCTTTCCTGAGTGGACCGAAGGCACTTTTCTTCCTCTGCCCTTCTTTCCCCACCATGGCTAGCTTTCTGTTCTCCCCTCAGCCCTACTTCATGCCCTCCTCTGCTCCAGCAAACACTGCTTGATCCCCACAATCATTCTACTTCTTGCCTGTAGGGCCCACTGCACATTATACACTTTCTTTTCTGAGGCTCAAACCCTAGGAGGTTTGCAGTTAGCAGTTCTTCAGCCCAAGAGGCTGCGTAGACAAGCCCTTCCTTGTGGTAGGTGTCCCGAGTGCCATAGCTAACAGACCTTTCCACGGCGTCTCTGAGTTTCATACCAATAGTTAACTTAGAATTTACTATATGCCAAGCCAATTCTAACCACTTTGCAGATATTAACTCATTTGTTCTTCTTAACAACCCCATGAGACTGTGAGATACTATTATCAACGACTCCCATTTACCGAAGAGGAAATCGAGACACAAGGAGATTAAGTAAGTAATTGTTCAGGGTTCTACAGCTCAGAAACGGAGGAACCAGGCCTTCAAACCAAGCAGTTGGCTCCAGAGTTGCTCCAGAGCTCCCCAGAGGACCAGACTGTGCCTGGATCATTGCCTGAAGCCACACACCGATTTTGCCTCTCCCCTCCATGGCTGGTTTCTCTTCCTTCCTCCATCAATCACTTGCACACAAACCTTCATCTCTGCAGCAGATACTAGGAAATCCAACCTAAGACATTTCCCAAAAATCCATCCCAAAGGTTGTACATTAGCAGTTTGATGTATTCAAAAGATTCTGTTTCTCCGTTGGATCAATTCATTTATTCATTTAAAAGATTGCCCCTGATCATGGAACACTTCATCTAAAACTAATGATGTAATGTATGGGGATTAACATAAGAATAAAAAAAAAATAAAAGTAAAAAAAATAAAAATAAAAATAAAATAAATAAAAGATTGCCCCTGGAGAAATGAATAAAATGTCCTGAAATTGGAGGTGTGCTGGAAAATCCAGGATGATGATGATGATGATGATGATTAACACTTTTGGAAACTCTGTGCTAAGTTCCTTAAATGCATTATTTCATTTAACCACCAAAGGCATCCTCTGTGGGTATACTGCAGCTCAGGGAACACGTCCAGTGTAATGACAACCACTGACAGACACATGATCCCAAATCTCTTTATCTCCTAATCATTATGATATTCTATCTTGATGTCCAGTCCAAACCTCAAATTCTATATGGCCATATCTGAATTCATCACCACTTCCTGTCCTAAAGACCCTCATGCCACTGCTGGGCAATGGCCCGGTCTCCTTTGACTCAACTCCCAACCCTCAACCCATCCAAGTTATGCTGATCTGTTCTATTGTCATGTCTCTTGGTTCTCTCCCTTCCTTTCCTTTTTTTTTTTTTTTAAAGATTTTATTTATTTATTTGTGAGAGAGAATGAGACAGAGAGAGAGAGCACGAGATGGGGGAGGGTCAGAGGGAGAAGCAGACTCCCCGCCGAGCAGGGAGCCCGATGCGGGACTCGATCCCGGGACTCCAGGATCATGACCTGAGCCGAAGGCAGTCGCTTAACCAACTGAGCCACCCAGGCGCCCTCTCCCTTCCTTTCCAAACCCACTTTTTCATGCATTCTTTCTATTACCTCAACAACCATTCTGGGAATTTTATCCCCTTTTTACAAAGAACCACTCTGAGGTCCAGAGGGCTTAAGCATATTGCTTGAAGCACTCGACTGGCTAAGGGCAGAGTCGCCATTGGAACCCAGACCCACCTGGTTCCAAAACAAAAATGTTTTTTTCCAGCACAGCGGTGGGTCTCAGTAGCACAAGTCTGGGGCTGAGATCCCTTTAGATGGAAGAAGAAATGATTTTAAACACTTCAATCACACTACGTTAGAAACAGTATAGTACTTAGGAGTTGTTCCCTTCTTGATTTTCTTTCCATCTTTTAAAATAGATGGAGAAAGTACCATTCAGTGCTAGAATACCATTAATATCTCCCCAGCACTTGCTAATCTTCCTTTCCAATAAAAAGAGAGCAAGCCTCAGGCTCAGAACTTTGGCAGGCAACAAAATCTAGCTAGAATTTATTAACATTGTTTTGTTTTCATTGTTACCTTCTATTTATGACAGATGACGCTGGTTTTCCACGTGCAGTAATGGCAGTAATACAAAATATTCTTTAAAAATACATGTATTTGCATTTTAGAAATGAGTCAATGTCAAAAAAATATTTAGTAAATAATGGTACACCTGTTAACGCGGAATAGCAGGAATCGCAATGGTGAAGTTTGGGGTGGGGAGGGGAACATAGCCAAGTTGTTTTGTAGGGTATTGACAGGTTTTGCTCGCCAGCTCCTCAGTGGCTTCAGAGTCAAGAACTCAACTCCTCAGAGATCTTCCACGTGCTTCCTTCCCACAACAGCCTCATTCAGCGTAGAATAGGAGGGCCTTCGATATCACCTAGGCCAACCTCATGTCATGGATGGATATTGAGGCTCAAAGAAAGAAGGTGACTTGATTAAGGTTATTTGTAACGTTATAACTGTTCTGGGCCCAGAGCCTGGGTCTCCTGATCCCCCAGCCATGTTCCCTCCTCTGCACCAAACTGCGTTCATCACACGGAAGTACGCATCATCACACACCGTTCATTCCCATATCTGCAGGAGACACCAAGCGATGCCCCTCAGATTCAGCAAAAGAATTAAGCCCTATGCCCTAAGGCATCCATTACATTGTATGTAACAACTTAATCTCTCTCTTATATCCCTAGGAGGGTAATAGTTAGGTACCATTCTTGGGAGAATTGTAAGAAGAGTCACTCCGTTTTCTGCAAGGTTTCATTCTCTTGCAAAGCCCCAGCTGAGAAAAGTTGCTGGAGGTTAGCCTCTTCAGATGTCTTCAGGCCAAGGAGCCCTTCATATAACAAACTGCAGTCTCTCCTGCTTTCATTTAAGCCATCTCCTCTTGTTCAGTCCCCCTGAGACGTGGAGAGTTTATTAGCATGTCTCTCATAAAACGCTAGCGCAGCAGGAAATTAAATTCATCTGGTATAATCAGCTGTTCCGAAAGCTTTGTTGGTTGCTCTGCTTCTTTGTGGTTGCCAAGGTGACTGCAAATTGATTATTTGAGGACTTGTTTATGATAATTCCAGGTATTGATGTTAAGTTTAGACACTGACAGACCCAAGTATGAATAGATTTGCCATTATGGTAAAGGAGTCTCCAAACCCAAGGGACCAAGGGATATTTAAGCTGAAGGGAAGGCTCAGGAGAACTCCAAGGGATTCTCCCGAAAGCTTGAGGACAGTCTTGCTCTCGGGAAGAGAGGAAGCTTGTTTTGAGTGGCCTCAGGGGGCAGACTTAAAATCCGCAGGCAGAAGCTGTAAGATGGATTTCAGTTCACTATCTGGACAGTCAGAAACATACAAAGGCAGAAGGTTCTGGTGAGCTTGCCCTTGCTAGAGCTGTCTGAGAGTTTTGGTGCATGTATTGTGTAAGGGGCTGGTCAGACTGTAAGATGCTTCATTCAAAAACCATGAACATTCCACCCGGCATATTATATAACTCAGTGGTAATGGTAAGTTTTCAGTCATGTTTCTTTCTAAGGCACCAAGCTTTGTCCCTGTTTTCATTCTTTTTCACAGAAATCCAAATTAAAAACAAATTACTCATTATTCATGTTCAAAGTGTCCTTTCACACATAGGACCTGATAAGATCAATGTGCATTCTACATGTACATTTTGATTCAAAAATAAGAGAACAGTAAGAGTTATCTCTTTTGCAAGGGAGGATGCTGAACACTTTACATGCATTTAATCTCCTTTAATGTAAATTTAATGGGATGAAGGTATACAGAGGTAATATTCAAGACAGACATTTAAGACCATTATTTAGAAAGAAATCTACAGATTTTTCTCTGCTCAGAGGATCATAAAGATGAAAGGAATCTCATCTAAGCCAAGAACGGGATAAGATTTTCCTAAGCTGTCCAGCTAATGGTGTGAGGACATTTCCTGGCACCACGGAACCTTACTCCTATTCAAACGTTTGTTCAGTAAATCAAAATGTGTTTTGTTTTGTTTTGTTTTGTTTCTGTTTGGCAGGCAGGAAACGACAAATCAGTGTCTTAAGGGATTGACAAAATATGTAATTAGACACTATCAATTACCGTAAAAGAGCCTGCTTTTTCTTACATCAGATAAAGGTGCATGTAGTCTAAGAACTTCCCAGTTCAGCTGAAGCACTAAGTCGCTAAGGCTGCAAGCCTAGTGAGCAGGGCCAAAGTACTCTGCTGGGAAATGAAGTGACAGCGTTGGGCGAAGAGCAGGCCTGGACCCTTTATCTTGCCTGCCACCTTCGACTAGACACTTCTTACTTCTGCACTTTAGTTTCCTCATTTGCAAACTGGAGGGGTGGGGGGAAATGAACGGAATGATCTATTAAACTCTGTCCCATTCTAACTCTCTCCACTCCTGTAACTCTAAGAGGAGGTCAGGAGAAGACTCTTGGTGTGAAGACAGCATCTTGAAATTCCTATCAGCTTGGTGATGCAGCAGAGAGAAGGAGAGGGAGAGGGAGGGAGGGAGAGAGGGAGGGAGAGAGAAAGAAAAGGCGAGAAGGGGTGGGGGGAGAGAGGGAGAGATTGTCCATTTGGGAAAGCTGATGGGTAAGAACCTGGAACCTCCTCGTTGACATAAGCCGTCTTCCCTTCTTGATTTAGTGTTTGTGGGTTTTTAAAAAGGTGTTTCCCAAAATAGTCAAAGTTAAACTTTTAGATGACTTATATGTATATCTAAATGATCAATTAGTGTTTGTCTTGAAAGGGCTTTCTTTGTTCTTTTTGTTGTTGTCTTTATGGGAAGGTTAAACAATATGCTTATTTATTCCATAGCTTCGCAAACAGGAAGGAGGTTTTAAATGGCTTAGTTCCACAATTTGGGCTAGATGTATATTTAAAGAAACTGTGTTGCATAACAGACACTGCTTCTTCCTAAAATGCATCATTCCAGAGCCAATTTTGGAAAACACAAATATGGGGTGGGTATATTTTGAAAACCATAGGAACATAATTGATCTTTAATTAATATTTGCGCCTTTGATGGGAAATATTTGCTTTTTAAGGCATCTGTCCTGTGAAAACAATCTCTGGCTGGTAAAGGAAGTTAAAGGGAGCATGCAGGTTAAATTTTGTTTCTGAGCTTTACTTCTACAGTAAACACCCAAGTTACTTTTGTCCTAAAGTATTTGATTGTTCTATTAGAGAAGACGAAAAACACGTTCTAAACTACTAAGTGATTTGTATACATTTCATTTATAACCCATGTTTGTGTGGCATATATATGTGCAAAAGTACTTTCACATTTATTATCATATATTCCATTCTCACTCCGCCCAACGGAAGTGACTTTATTCTCCACTTAGAGATGGAAGAAATTAGGCTCCATCTTTTTGATGTGCCTAAGGAAGGTAAGCTAGAAAGTGCTATGACAGGGGGTCTGGAACCCGAGTATTCCAATTCTGGTTGTAGTCTCTTGTCTCGCCTCCATTCCCCCCTGCATGTGATGATAGTGTACCTCAAAAAGATGAGTTTTAGAGTCAAGAAGACCTGGGTTCATCTCCTGCCTCTGGCACTGCCTGGCCCTGTGCCCTTGGGCAAGCTATTTTCCTCTTTGAGCCCCATTTGTGAATTAAGCTAAAAATAGTACTCCCCCCACCATGGGACTGTGGGAAGGATTAAATGGAATAATGCATGAAAAGTACATAGCAGAATGTTCCCTAAATGTTAGCCATTGTTATGTTATTATGTAATCTACAAAGTATGTTTGGTTACACTGCATGAAATGCTTTCAGTCTTTCAAAGAAGCTACTAATACTTGTGAAATCAAACCCTGAAAATTAATTTCTTTTTAACAGTAAAGTCATACCCCAGATGCAAAGGATAATATTTCCCCGACAAAGACCCTAGTCTGAAGGTTTGGTCTGACTTTTTTTTTTTAAAGGAGAAATTATCTTCTTTCCTGTGTTTCAAAACTTTCTTAATGTTAACACATCCTAATAGTCTGAGCCATATGAAATGGACACTTTTAAAGTCAGAAACCACAGAAGAGTGGCAATTTCATATGGCTCGACCCAACAGATCAACAAACTGCATGGCAGATGAAAGGATTTTTCTAGCTGCAGTGGGCTTGCTGAAGAAGATGAGGTTAAAAGGAAAATTATTCCATTTTCAACTCATCTTCATTCCCACAGATAACCAGGGAGTGATGCCCCACTCCCAAGAATTACACATTTAAGCGCACAACCTTCTCCTTCTGTCCTCAAATGCATACATGCGTACCCCAGCTCCAGCTCCGAATGAAAACCAAGGGGTGAAATTGTATGTCTCAATGCCTGCAAATTCCCAAGGAGGGCACCAAAAGTACTTGACAGTGAGCGTGCTGAGGAAATCGGGCAGCTGTTGAAGTCGCCTCCTGTGGTCCTGCCAAATGTTTGAAAGGGAATGTGCCCTGTGTGCGTGTGTGTGTTGCGGGGGGAGGGGGAGTTTGGGGGGTCGTATGCACAAGTGAGGGGGTTTGGAGTACCTGGACGGGGACGTCCGAATCTGTGGCGCTCTGCCTGCCCCCCAAGCGAGCGTTTGTGTGTTGTTTACTTCTCTCTGTGTGTGTGCCCGTGCCTCTGGGCTTCTGGGTGCTTCTGTGTTTGTTTCTTGGCCCCGTCTCTGTTGGACAGGGGTGACTTTGTGCTGTGGGCTTCTGTGTGCGCGCTCACGCGAGTGTGCTTGTGGGTGCGCCGGACGGGTGTGTCTCCGTGTCGGTGGCTGTGGTTCTGTATAAGTCTCAGCATGTCTGTCGGGGTGCCTGTGTGCCTGTCCGTGCGTGTCTGGGTGGGCACCGTCGTCTCTGTTTCCGAATGCTGGGGAGCGGCCGCCCAGGCGCCCAGGCCGGACAGGTAGCAGCCCCCAGAAGAGCCCAAGGCTCCCGGTCGGCCGGTGAGCGCGCCGGCCCCAGCCGCAGGCCTCGGGGCCAGCCGGGAAGCCCGGCAGGGAGAGGTGGCCCGCCCGCCACCCGGGAGCAGCCGGGCCCCGCCCGGGCCAGCCCCGGGAGGGGGCGGGAGAGGGGAGGGGAGGGCGGGGAGGGGAGGGGACCTCGCCCTTTCGGGACTGCCCGCCCGCCATTGGCCGAAAGTTGCCGTACGTCACGGGGAGGGCAGTTCCCTAAAGTCCTGTGCACATAACGGGCAGCGCGCACTCCGGGGCGGCTCCTCCAGCGCGCCGGCCGGGTCCAACGCGCACGGGGAGCCCGGAGCACCCCGCAAGCTGAGCGCAGGACGCGGCCCCAGCACAGCCACCCCCCGGCCGCTGAATGAGGCTTCCCGGCGTCCGCTCGCTGCCCGCGGCGCCGCGCGGGAGGTCCGCCCGCTGAGGCGCGGCGGGTGCGCCGGCAGCCAGTGCGCTCACCTGCCAGCCTGCGCGCCATGGGGCAGCCCGGGAACCGCAGCGTCTTCTTGCTGGCGCCCAACGGAAGCCACGCGCCGGACCAAGATGGCACGCAGGAACGGAACGAGGCGTGGGTGGTGGGCATGGGCATCGTCATGTCGCTCATCGTCCTGGCCATCGTGTTCGGAAACGTGCTGGTCATCACAGCCATCGCCAGGTTCGAGCGTCTGCAGACGGTCACCAACTACTTCATCACCTCCCTGGCCTGTGCTGACCTGGTCATGGGCCTGGCGGTGGTGCCCTTTGGGGCCAGCCACATCCTCATGAAAATGTGGACCTTTGGCAACTTCTGGTGTGAGTTTTGGACTTCCATTGACGTGTTGTGCGTCACGGCCAGCATCGAGACCCTGTGCGTGATCGCAGTGGATCGCTACTTTGCTATCACATCACCCTTCAAGTACCAGAGCCTGCTGACCAAGAATAAGGCCCGGGTGGTCATTTTGATGGTGTGGGTCGTGTCAGGCCTTACCTCCTTCTTGCCCATCCAGATGCACTGGTACCGGGCCACCCACCAGGAAGCCATCAACTGCTATGCCAAGGAGACCTGCTGTGACTTCTTCACGAACCAAGCTTATGCCATTGCCTCCTCCATCGTGTCCTTCTACTTTCCTCTGGTGGTCATGGTCTTCGTCTACTCCCGGGTCTTCCAGGTGGCCCAAAGGCAGCTCCAGAAGATTGACAAATCTGAGGGCCGCTTCCATGCCCAAAACCTCAGCCAAGTGGAGCACGATGGGCGGAGCGGGCATGGACATCGCAGGGCCTCCAAGTTCTGCCTGAAGGAACACAAAGCCCTCAAAACTCTGGGCATTATCATGGGCACTTTCACCCTGTGCTGGCTGCCCTTCTTCATCGTCAACATAGTGCACGTGATCCAGGATAACCTCATCCCCAAGGAAGTTTACATCCTTCTAAATTGGGTGGGCTATGTCAACTCTGCTTTCAATCCCCTCATCTATTGCCGGAGCCCAGACTTCAGGATTGCCTTCCAGGAGCTTCTGTGCCTGCGCAGGTCTTCTCTGAAGGCCTGTGGGAATGGCTACTCCAACAACAGTAGCAGCAGAACCGACTATGCTGGGGAGCACAGTGGATGTCACCTGGGGCAAGAGAAAGACAGCGAACTGCTGTGTGAGGACCCCCCAGGCACGGAAGACCTTTTGAACCGTCAAGGTACTGTGCCTAACGATAGCATTGATTCACAAGGGAGGAATTGTAGTACAAACGACTCACTGCTCTAATACAGTTTTTCTACTTTTTATGAACCCCCCCCCCCCCAACAAAACACTAAATAGACTATTTAACTTGAGTGTAATACATTTAGAATAAAATTGTATAGAGATGTGCAGGAGGAAGGACAGCCTTCTGCCTTTTTTTATTTTTTTAAGCTGTAAAAAAGAGAAAGCATATTCGAGTGATTGTTTCTTGTACAGTTCGGTTCCCTTTTTTGCATGGAACGTGTCAGGTTGTGTCTGAAAGGCTTCAGTCCCAGAGGACCTGGGGCTGCTATGTTTTGATGACTTTTCCCGTGGATCTACCTCATTGGTCAAGTATTAGGGGTAATATATATTGCTGCTGGTAATTTGTATGTGAAGGAGTCTTTCCTTCCTGCACCCTTGCACTGGAGGACCTTGAGTATCTCGGACCTTTCAGCTGTGAACACGGACTCTCCCCGCTCCTCTTATTTGCTCAAACAGGGTGTTGTAGGCAGGGACTTGAGGGGCAGCTTCAGTTGTGTTCCTGAGCAAAGTCTAAAGTTTACAGTAAATAAAGTGTTTGACCATGACTTCATTGCACCTGTTTCTCCAAAACCCCTTGACCGGAGTGTGGTCGCCTCCCCCACTGGAAACCACAGGTAACTATTTGTAATAACTGCCCAGGGACTTAATATGGAATGATACAGGAATGGCATGCACTGATTGCTTAACCCTTTCCTTTGCCTTTGAATCTGCCGCCGCAAACCTGTATCTCTCCTAATGCCAGTGCCTCAGAGCAGTTCTGCCTGCCGTCAGCATAGCTGGTCTCGCTGGTCCTATGGTGATGATTCTGTGTTGTTACAGCAGAAACACTGACTCATAGAAGCGGACTTATGGGCATCTGTTTTGTCCCTCTGTGCGCCCCTGCTGCCCACCTTCCAGTCCTACTTGTTTAATAGCTGCTTTTGTTATATATTGGCTGCATCTTATAGTGGAGATCTATGCACTGCGTCAGGGTTTGGTATTTTAAAGATAAGGAAGAAGCTCTTATGAGCAAGCCACTAAAACACAGCCCTGGAATTCCAAGGGAAACTGAAAAGGGCACTGGTCATAGGGAGAAAGCTGGAAAACACTTATCCAATGAATACCTCATGAGCTCGGAACAGGACTGCAGCCCCTCCTCCTTCTTTACTTCTGTCTCTTTCCCCCTCTCCCTTTGACCCTCCTCACTCGGGTATAAACCCTCCTCACTCGGGTATAAACCCTCCTCACTCGGGTATAAAGCCAGACTTCTCAGCCTCGGCACTATTAACCTTGCAGGCCAGATGATTCTCTGTGGTGGGGGGCCGTCCTATGCGTGGTCAGATGTTCAGCAGCATCCCTGGCCTCTACCCATTAGATGCCAGGAGCGCCCTCTGAATTGTGACAACCAAAAATGTCTCCAGGCCTTGCCAAATACTCCTCGAGGGGTGAAGTCACCCCTGATTGAGAACCACAGATAGAAATCTGTTTAGATTTTTAGATTCTGTCTAATGCCACCACTTGATTTTGCAGAGCATCCGAGAGGGATTTTCCATGGGTCGCCCAGTTTGTGACAGACCCCGGGCCAGCGTTCTTCCCTCCACCCCCCATGCTGCCTTCCGAACTCACCTTCCAGCCTCCCCGACACTGACTGTATTGGGGGTGGGGGACGTGCAGTGTTTGGTAGGGCTTATCCGTGGAGGCCAGGCCTGGGAGTCCTACTGCTTTTTTGTGGAGAGATTCAAATACCGTGAAGAGGCACAGGAGGGAAAATCACAAAAGTAAACACATTTCTTCTCCCACCCCCTTTCTATTTTTGCCCGTGTGTCTGAGCCAGAGCTTGGCCCAGGTTTGACCGAGTGGACCGTCCTCCTTGGCAATGCCAGCCTGGAGAGGATCAGCCTGCAGGTTCATTGCCATTTCACCCGCTCCTGAAGCTGACTCCACTTCTTTCTTCCCTTCTGTCCCAGCCAAGGTCCCCAACCAGAAAAGCATTGGCTTCCTCTGCTTCCTGTCAGCTCTGTGATGGGTGTCCGGGTGCACACTCAGCTCTCGGGAGAAAGCTAGGTGCCCGAGTTTCTGGAACGTGCCATGACGAATGGGAAAGTGGGTGCCCTTCAGCACTTTTGCTTTTTCTCCAAGGGCTTACCTGCCCGTTCTCACATTCTCCACCTGCTCTGGGCCCCCCACCCAGAGGCGTGGGCCACTTCTCCAGCTAATCTTCACCCTCCTGGTAGCCTCACCGGATCTTGGACTTGCAAGAGCCCATAGAAAGCATTGGGCATCCAAGGAGATGAAAAATCTGTGAGGGGTAATGACCTGCCCAAGGTAAGAAGCCAAGGATGTGAGAGACGGGGCTACAGCCGGAGAAGCCAACTGTTGGCTGTTAGTTCAGGAACCGCTGTGTTCCCTCCACCGCATGATCATTGACTTCTGTCCTCACCCTCAATTGTGGAAGCTTTTCCCTGGGGCTGTCATATAACAAACTCCTTTCAGTGGATGTTTTTATTGCTCTCAGGTCTTTAGCTCAAAATTCAGGCAATGACCAAATAATCTGCAATAGAGGCAAGAGAAAGAATTGTTCTTTTACTCAACAAGAGTCTACTAGGATATCCTCAGCATTTAGGGGGAAGCTACAAGATTCCTTAGCCCACCAGGAATTCCAAGCCACTTCAGGTAGAAATTTCAAGTAGAAAAAAAAATGTTGTAAACTTTTCTGTCATCGTTGTAAGTCCCGTGGACAATAAACATTGTTTTAAAAAAAATGTTGTATATATATTCTTTTGGTTAGAGAAGCATCTGATGTAATTTCAGTTAAAATTCAGGTACAAGGGAGTTTAGCCATATTCCTTTAGGAATCCTTTTAATATAAAAACTTTGATCGGTTTTAAGGGTCTTGACAAACGGGCATTTTAGGCAGGTCTCGATCCCTTGCTTTCTGTCATCTTTTGTTTTGCGCTTTGGATGGGGGGAGGTGGGCAGGCATTTGTCGGTGTCCCTCTGTCCCTCCGTTTGCTGACAGGTTGGTTACATAAGGTTTGTGTTGGATGCATCATCATAAAGTTTTCTTTGCCTGGACGGCAAGTTCCCAGAATCTGTCAAACGAGAACCTTATCCTGAGATGCAAGCTGGCAGGCGTACCGAGTGGCGGGTCAGGGTGGGCCTCCCCACTGAGGTCACCACGAGGGGAAGGAAGCTGGGGCAAAGGGGGCTTGGAAGTAGGACCTGGTGTCACGCAACACTTAGTATAGTTCTGATGAAACTACTACCAAAAGAAGCGCAGGCTAGAATCAGTCAGGGGCATTTATGGAGCACCTACCGTGAGCAGCGTGAGAAGAGCGGAGGCTTCAGTCTCTACCTTCTATAGCAGAAGATGACTAATACTAAACAGATCCCTTTTATGGAATCTTACTAAATGATCGGGACGGTGCTAGACACCTTTTTAGGCATTACGTCATCTGGACAGCCTTATGATGTAGGCAAGATAATTGTCCTCTCCTAACAAATGGGACGACAGAGGCTTAGAAAGATTAAGTAACTTTCCAAAGCTGCACAAACTGGTGAGCTGCAGAGTCAGGACTGGAACCCAGGTCCCTGTGAGTCCAAACCCCTGCAGACCAAGAAGCAGCCCAAGGCAGCTCATAATCCATGCCAGAAAGAGTGTAAGAGCTTGAAACGCAATACCTCGCCGAGAGAAGAGGGAGGTTGCTGTGGGCTGGGGCAGGAAGGAATGTGCCCTTCGAAGCATGTGACGGCAGGGCTGCCGGGGACTGGGACAGGAAACCAACCACCCAAGTGCCTAGTTTGTTTCTCCGAGCCTTTGCTTTGTCTTTTCATTGAGAATCGGGCAATGCTGAAAAGAGGATCTGAAACTTTAAAAGGAGCACCGGGGTGGAGCAGAAACACAGCCAGCCTTACATCCCGCATTCATTTTTGGTTCCGAAGTTAGGAAGTTCTCGGAAATGGAGCGGGCAGCTGGGACCTGATGGGAAATGTGGCAGGCCGACGCGGCCCTCTCAGGGGTGCTGTTCATTTTGAGCAGTCGCCTTCCAGGGCCAGGGAGATGGTCTTCTGACAGCGGAGAGCAAGGACAGTGAACGCACTTGGAACGAGACTTTTCACGGACAGTATCACGTCCACGAAATTCGGCCCTGCACTAATCCCTCCTTCACTGACAGTGTGCAAATACAATGGGAAGGAGGCATTTTTGAAATACCTAAGAGAGCAAACTTCCCAAGCACTCTCAAGGGCTTGAGAAATACTGGTATCTTATTGAATAATAGGAGGCAGGGTGAGGCAAAAAGAGGCCTGCCCTGGGATTCAGGCAGGTAGGTTTCAGGTCTCCACTCGGGCTCGCTCTCTCTCTCATGTTGGATGAGGCCGTTTTCCTCAGTGGACCTCAGTTTGCTCTTCTGTAAAATCATGAGGCCAGTGCAGGGGGTCTCTAAGCTCCACTCAGGTATGAATTCATATAGCCATTAATTTAGAAGCTAAGTACAGCCAGTAGTTCGTAATTCTAACTAGAATTGATGACATTTGTCATATAAATAATGATTGAGTATCCTGAGGGTGGTCGACTGGCAGAGGAGAATGTTGTGAAGACCTATTGATGCATGGTACCTGCCTTCACATATTTAAGGACCATCTGGGGGGAAAAGGAGCACATCAATTTTATGTGAACACCGGAAGGTAAGCAGAAACTTAGAGGAAGGTAGATTCCCAGCCCAGGTGAAAAAAGGACTTTAAGATCGAAATAGGTTATCTATCAGAAGAGTGAGCCTCCTGTCACTGGAAGCATTCAAGAGAAGCCCAAATAAAGCTCTGTGTGGGGATGAAGTACAAAGGGTTCCTGCCCCAAGCAGGGGCTGGACTAAGCTCCTTCCAAATGTGTGTCTCCATGTCCTTGAAAACAATAGACCTGAATGTTCTTAAAAAGTATTCAGACCGTTCCCTAATTCCAGCTGGCCTTCTCCCCAATTCCTCTGGATTTCAGAGGTTTCACTGCATTCCTAAACAGGAAACCTCCGGGGGAAATCAGGATCTCAACAGTCCTTGGCCATTGGGGGAAATCCAGAAATAGAGAAATAAGGTTAAGCAGTTTTCCAAACTATTAGACCTTTTCATCAGCTGCTCTTCCCATGCCTTTTGCAAATGACCTACTAACTCCCAGAGAGAGAATAATGAGAGCTGCAAAGTCCTCTCTGCAAAGGCTATTACATACTTCTCCACCCTCAGAATCAGTGCACTTCCTGTGGTTTTTCCGTCACCCTCACAGGACGGGAAGGAAGGGAGGCAGGTCCCTGGAAAGCATGGAACACTTCAAAGCCCTCTGGTGCGAGAGCTGGAGACCTGGGGTCTCTCACAGACCAGCCACTAACCAGCTGGGCCACTGCGGCCAGGTCACTCTCATTCTCTAGACCTGGTTTCATCCTCTTGAACGAGAGATAGGTTGGTTTCCATGAGTCTTGTGTTTCCTTCTTCCAGAATTCTGTAAGATTTCAGGATGTTCAAAGCTGCACATCTGGCTGCAACACTTTTATTTTAAAAGCACATTTTCTTCTCATTAAAAAGGTAATAGATGCTCTTTGTAGAACATTTAAAAATAGAGGAAAGCACCAAATGAGATAAATCACCCATAACATTACCACCTAGAGATAGGCATTTTTTTTAAATTTTTTTTGGACCTCTTTTTCTTTTTTTTTAAGATTTTATTTATTCATTTGACAGAGTGAGAGACAGCGAGAGCAGGAACACAGCAGGGGAAGTGGTAGAGGGAGAAGCAGCCTTCCTGCCAAGCAGGGAGCCCGATGGGGGCTCGATCCCAGGACCATGGGATCATGACCTGAGCCGAAGGCAGACACCCAACGACTAAGCCACCCAGGTGCCCCTAGAGATAGCCATTGTTAAACGTGATGTGTATGCTTCCAGTCTTTGTCCTAAGCATGGCTATGCAACGGGTATAGATACATTTTTAAATAAAAATGAATTAGATTATTAATACAACTTTGGACCCACTGATAATAATTTTACAAATTCCTCCTTGAATATATTTTATGTATAATACAATCCAGATATCATAACTGGCCTGGCAATATGCAGCGTCCAACAGTTTTAAAACTTTCAGGGTACAGAGGAATCATCACTCCCGGAGCATTGGATTGCGAAGTCTGAGCTGGGCCCTAAGAATCTCTATTCTAGCAAGTTCCCCTAGATTTCTCTAACACCGGGGGTCCAAGGATCACATTTTGATGAGTAAGTTTACAGAGATAAATTCGGTCAATTAAACAGAATGCCCCCCACTTCCTTGCTAGTCGACAAAAAAGATGTTCCCATACTTGTCTCTTGGAAAGCATGCTTTCTGCAAATGGGCTCTAGTCTGCTTACAGAGCATAGGGAACTGACCACTGAACTCCTCGGGCATTGTTAAATGCCTCCGGCCCAGCCAGTTGACTTCTGTTAAAATAAATCTATTCAAGTTATATAGTGACCAAAACCTATTATTTGAAAAGTACAACAGCAGACTTCTATTCCACGGTGCACCTCTCGTGAGAATAATGGCCAAGAACTCCAGAGTGCTACTATGAACTCTGCATCGTGCTTGGCAGTTTTTGTGCACGATCTAATTTAGTGCTCACCCCAGCCCTACAGAATGGGTACCATTGTGTTTGTCCACATTTTATAAATAAGGAAACTGAGACTCGAAGGGGTTAACTAAGTTGCCAAAGATGACACGACCCACTGGACTGAAACGGAGGTATTCTGAACCAGAGCCCATGTGCCTCACTGCTAGGATATGCTGTCTTTCTCTCTTGGGGGGGTCAGGTCAGAAAGAAGGGGGCAGAGGACGATGAGAAGGCATTTTTACTGGGTGCACTTTGTTTCATTCTCCAGGGATTCTTTTCCTGAGGCCTGATTTATTTCTGAGCCTCATGACTGAGAGGCAAGCCCATGCCAGTGGGGGGGTAGGCTGTGGCGAAGTATGAACGAGGAAACCAGATTGCCCCCCGTCTTTCACCATCATTCAGGCACTGTTTGCGGGCTTCCCCTGCTGGGCAGGAGGCAGAGATGGGCGCCTGGTCCCAGCACATTGGTTTGCGCTGAGTCAAATCCTGACCGTTATGGCAGGAAGCCCCTGACATCTGGCTTTGGGGTGTTTTTCCCATCTCTCTGCCCAGGTCTGTGTTAGTATCTGAGAGTTCACATTAGAGAATATCCCGGCGGGATGGGTGCTGAGCAAGCCCATTACTTCCCAAGTGTACTAAGAAACCCCAGGCTCCAAGAGGTGGGGTTGGTGACAAGGTACCAGGGGCCAGGAGGGGACCATCTCTCCTGGCTGGTTCTATTAGTAGGTTCCAGTGCTGAGAGGGGGAAGACTGGTGTTTCTGAATATATTCACTTCTCCAGGAAGAGAAAACAGTTTTTAAAATCACAACAGCCATACTCATGACAAAGTAAAATTCGGGTCCTAGGGATCTCTTGCTTTCTTTTCAACCATAACTGCCTTTGTCTGGAGAGTTTTCTTCTTTGGGTCCATTGTCTCTGTTCTACCGCCGAATGTTCCTCTTTATGAAAATCTTATTAGGTGTTCCTAAGTACTGCAAACAAGCCTGACCATCTGTGGGTGGGTTTTTATTGTTTTGTTTGGGTTAAGAGGTGCTCACAGTTCTCTGAGATACATTGCCAATTCTAAGTCTGTTCTGCTCACCACATTCAGACTTCTTTCCTGTTTCACTTCCCAGTGTCTCTCTGTAATTCCAAATGATCACCTGGCCTCCGCAGCTTCACAGAATGAGGGTGAACCTCAAGGGCCTGAGGTGGCCAGCCTTAGAAATCTTTTTCTATGGGATCATGGAAGGGCTAAGTGATATCAGTTTAGGTAGGAGTTTCTTGGAGCTATTTTATTTTACTGCAGGGGGTCCCAAAAATGATTTGGGGGAATTTCTGAGGAAATGCACATTCCTGGCCCCCATCCCTGAGATTCTGATCTGACAGGACTGTGGTTGGAAGCCAGCAATCTGTATTTTGCCACAATATCCCCCAGAGGACTGCGATGCTCTGAGGTGCTCTGAGGCAATTAGAGGACCTAAAACTAGCACTGTCTTCCCTTCCCTGCCCTTCCCACTAAAGAGCACAAAATGTAGGCATACAAAAGAAATGATCCTGCACAGTTGCATACATTCACAAAAAAAAAAAATCATCCTATCAAACAGAATCCTAATTTTCCTGTGTTACCAAATAAAACAATGTAGATGACAACAATTTATAAGTGATAAAGGATTACTCCAGCTGACCATAAAATGCCCAGTCCCAAACCCTCTGCAGTGGACCAGAAGGTAGCAGCACAGGAGGAAAAGGGATTCTGTTGCAGTGATAGGCTCCTAGTCCAGTGCTCCTTCCTCCCTGACACCATGCCTTGGTTAAGCCAAATCATGCTAAAGTCTGTATGAATCTATTTGCCCAATGTACATAAACCCTCCTACTTAGAAACCTGACGGGGGTCCCACCCAGCTGCAGAGAAGAGTATGATTCATACATATTCATACATATTCACCCATACACCTCCACACATCCAGATAAACACACACACACACTTTTACATTGATGTCTATGCCCATATCAACACAAATACACACACACACGCATTTCCAGCAGCATGGCCACATCTAGGTTCTTTTGTGTTCCCCCCCCCCGAATATGTACACACATATAGGACACAGACAAACTCAGACCTAAACCTTAGAGAAAAACACACACAGGGATTCCGAAGTACACTTTTGTGTGCTCCCAATGAGCAAACGTGCCACGTCATGGAATCATGGGCCCACTCCTACCAAAGTAGGCACAGGTCCACGTGCAGACCCCTTGATTTAATGCCCATGTACTGAATTCCTATTGAGTGTCAGGAATTGTTAGGTGTTGCAGAACAGCGAGTGAACAAAGACAGTTTATCTTTGCCCTTATTGAGTTGGTGTGTAATGAGAGAGAGAACTTTTTAAAAAATGCATGCCAAATCGTAACTGTGATCGGTGCTATAGAGGAGATAGGTGGTGTTTTGAGGAATCTGACTAATTCTAAGAGCTCAGTAAGGGTTCCCCCAAAGAACTGAGGTTTCAGCTGGGAGCTGAAGGATAGCTAGATAATTTCTTGAAAAAGAAAGGAGAGAAGAGCAGGCCACTCAGGTAGAAAAGCATGTGCAAATGTCCTGTGGTAAGAGGAAACCTCATGCAGGGATGCCTGGGTGGCTCAGTCGGTTAAGTGTCTGCCTTCTGCTCGGGTCATGATCCCAGGGTCCTGGGATCGAGTCCCGCATCGGGCTCCTTGCTTGGCGGGGAGCCTGCTTCTCTCTCTCTCTCCCTCTGCTTGTGCTCCCTGTCAAATAAATAAGATCTTTAAAAAAAGAGGAAACCTCGTGCGTAAGAAGACTGAACAGAGGTCAGTTTAGTCGGTGTGCAAAGAGGGAGAGCAAAGCAGGGTGCAGGGTAAGCCCGAAAGAGGCAGAGCAGGGCCACACGTGAAGGGACTTTCAGGCCACACTAAAGATTTGGGTCTTTATCCCAAAAGCTTTTAGAAATCACTGATAAGTTTACAGTAGAGATCAGATTTGTATCTACTCTACAAGACACTCTAACGTAGATAAGGGCACACACATGGGTTCACAGGGATGCTTGAGTGTGTTTTCTTAGAAACGCACGTTTACATGTAAATATTCACTTAAAAACACTGCCTCTCTGAACACACTCTTTTATTGTATTTATGTGCATGGTATAACCCAGCGGGCATTGGGAGGTGTGGGAACATACTCCTCGCTGGGTATCATCAGGCCTAAGCCAGTCCTTGGGGTGGGGATTAGGTTAGTGGTGTATCAGACCCGATCCAAACCCTCTAACTTTGGAGCTTTGGGCTTTTAGGCTTAGCCTCCTGCCTGGGCCTCCTGCTCCGCTCCCACTCCTCTTGGCTCAGAGCACACATGACAAGGTGGGGTTTCTTCCAGAACATGATCATTGACTCTTCTTGGCCTGGGCAAGGAGGGGAGGATGGGCAGGTCGGGTTGCATAAAGATTGCCTTGTGCCCTCCCAGAGCTGTAAGCAGAGCCTCTGCCCAGCTCCAAGCCCAAACACCCTTTGCCCAGAGTCAGCAGTACCACGAGGAAAATGTAACGATGGGAAATCAGAGGTCTGCAGGTCCTGTGGTGACTGTGGTTGGACCACAAGTAGTGCCTTCCCTAAGGAACCAGTGCATGAAATGTGACAGTGTAGGAAGAAACAAAGCCTGGCAGGAAAGCCTTCCAAGGCAAGATGTCCCACTGCATCCCTTACTGCTTTGGCACAGTGAACACATGTACACACAGATTTGCTCATTGACAAATTTTCCTCTGGTGGGTTTAACATCTCTCAACAGAGAAAGCAACGAGTAATTTCTTAGCCACAACACTGCATTATATTCTGTCCGATGACCTGGAACTACACTTGTGTGTGTTTGCTCCTGTTTACCAGCAAAGCCCATAAGGGCCTTAACCAGAGCCAGCGACAGACTCCAGGGTGATCAATAGGAACATTCATGCCGAATTCAAGGCTCACCTAGAGTCGGACATCATAAGGCCATAAAGACGTTCCCGAGTGACTTTTTTTTTTTATACTTTAAAGACTCCTACCCACTGAGATTTGATGTTTTCCAATGTGTGCTTGGAAATGTTTTCTTCTATAATTAAAAAGAATTATATAATGTAATTTGAAGCTCTTCTTATTTTGCTTCAGGCTGTGTAAGGAACATCCTTCTTTTCTCCCAGCTGGGTGCTCTTTTATGCTATCCTGGCAGCAAGCATATCAGATCCATCAAGTGCTGCAGACCATAGCTCGGTGCTCAAGGCGATATTGTGTTGTAACAATCCCTCATATTGATCTAGCACTTGGCGGTTTACAAAGGGCTTTTATATCTGCCCTCTTATCTAATCCTTACAACTCTGAGGGCAGCATGCTTGTTCCCCTTTCACAGATAAAAAGACTAAGGTTAGAGGCACCCAGGTGGCTCAATCAGTTAAGCGTCCAAACTCTTGATTTCAGCTCAGGTCATAATCTCAGGGTCGTGGGATTGAGCCCCGCTTCGGGCTCTGCGCTCAGCTCGGTCGGAGTTGGCTCGTCCCTCTCCCTCTGCATCTCCCCCCCACTCACTCTCTCTCTCTCAAATAAATAAATAAATAAACAAATAAATAAAATCTTACAAACAAAACAAAAAACACTGAGGTTACAAGATTTGCTTAAGGGCATGGAGCTACCACATGGCAGGGTTGGGACTTGGATTTAGGTCTTCATGCTCAGTCAGGAAATAACACAAGTTTTCCTGCGCTCAGCTACCCTTCTAGGACTCAGGCTCCTCTTACCGTACTTCTCTGATTTCTGCTGCATTTTATCTTATAAATTCAGTGCTAACGCTCCCTGGCACTGGAAGCCACAGCTGCCAAGCTGCAAATAAGTGACTGCCTGCTCCCGAGACAGTCCCCAGGATGCTTTCAATATTGACAAGCCCCAAGCTTGGGT
The DNA here is from genome assembly GCF_011800145.1 of Mirounga leonina. Classification (NCBI taxonomy): domain Eukaryota; kingdom Metazoa; phylum Chordata; class Mammalia; order Carnivora; family Phocidae; genus Mirounga; species Mirounga leonina. The sequence goes on from NW_023270971.1 coordinate 4,783,571, forward strand.
GAGCTCATGCTGGGAGAGGGCAGCGCTCATCTCTGTCAACTGTGGCTTAGAGCAAAAGCTCCAGGCCTTTCGGTTTCCTCCTGCCAGTCACCGGATGCACTTTCAACAAGTGGGAGCCATGGGATCACATACCTACCCAGCTGGGCAGCGCGTGGCTCACTGAGGCCATGCTTGTTCGCTTTGCCCAATTCCTCTTGGACCAGGATGCTTCTGTGGGAAGACCTGGTGTGATTTGCCCCAATCCCATGCCCACTGGGCACAGCCCAGCCTGCTTCAAAGAAGCCAAGTTCCACACCTCGGTAAACATTACAGGCTCCAGGAAGTATTTCAACTTCTTGAAAACAGCTCGTATTGGGCTAAAATATCTTATTTTAGTCATAGCAATCAGATGTTCTTGTTTTGCACACACCTCTTCCAACAGGTTTGCCTTCAGCACAGGTGAATAGTATTTAATGGGTCTGAGAAAACTTGGGATGGAGGACATATTGCCAATCACTTCCCCTCCAAGTGTCAGCTTATCTGATTTACTTAGCTCTCCAAACAACATTTGATTGATTGCTTGATTCATTCATTCCTTCCTTGAAAAGATGTTTGAACACTTAGAAATGGCGGAACCCATGTTAGCTACGAGGGATGGAACTATGACCAAGATAGACATGGTTGGTCCCCGTGTTTTAGTTTCTTACAGTCTAATGGAGAAGACAGACAAGGAAAAGGGAATTGTAAACCATTTTTGGATCACTTTCCTCAATACTAACACCAGAGAAACTTAAATATACTAAATTGGTTGTCAGGATTTCACTAGGACTAGGAAATTTGCTGAGGTATATGTCAACCTCAGACTGACTCCTAATCATCTATAAAAATATTACTTTCTTCCTTTTGAAAACACCTCAGGGAGGGGCGCCTGGGTGGCACAGTCAGTTAAACGTCCAACTCTTGGTTTAAGCTCAGGTTGTGATCTCAGGGTGGTGAGATCAAGCCCTGCATCAGGCTCTGCATTCAGGGCGGAGTCTGCTTAGGACTCTCTTTCCCTCTGCCCCTCCACCCACGTGATCTCTCTCTCTCTCTCAAATAAATAAATAAATCTTTAAAAAAAATAAAAATAAAAACATCTCAGGGAAAAGTGTAGTTGACAGTGGCTTCCAAGGTTACCAATGGTCTCAGTCTTGGTACATCTCTGGAGTATTGTGCGCAATTCTGAAGCCACATTTTTTCAAGGGAAGGGGGACATTTGGGGCCCTTCTATGCTTGCCAGATTTAGCAAATAAAAACCTAGGACATTCAGTTATATTTTAATTTTGGATAACCAACAAATTCTTTTTTCATATAAATATGTCCCAAATATTGCATGGAACATACTTACACCAAAAAAAAAATTCATTGTTTATCTGAAATTCAAATTTAACTGGGCTTCCTGAATTTTCATCTGACAGCCCTACACTAGAGAACAAGAGCAAAGATAGTGAGGAAATCTCAATAATGTGTCTCAAAAGGAATCTTTAGAGAAGCCTGACTTTTTAGCTTGGAGACAGTGATAATAAGAACCTAGATTTTTGTAGGGAAGCATTTTCCAAACAATTTTTTCTAATAGTATATATGGAAAATAGCAAATGGTACACTGGGAGGAAAAAAAAAGCTTTCAAGGTCAAAAGTTTGGGAAACATTACATGGCCAGCCTTCCCATTTTGGAGTTCACACTATGCAGAAGCGTGGTAAATGTTCTGAGCACTCTTGTGGGAAACAGACCTGGTTGACCTGGTTTAACTTAGCATGCCTACAGAATGCTATTTGTGGTCTTTTGTCTGTTTGTTTTATAGAGGACACCCATTAACATTGTGCAAACTTAACTACTCTGCCCAGAACACTTTGGGGAACACTGGCATAAAAAATAAAAGTTTTCTTCGAATATCCAGAATGCTGCTGGGTAGGGAGGAAGCAGATTTAGTCTTCGTAAGCCAAAGGACCAAGCTGTGCCCAATGCACGGACATCTGGGAGACAGATTTCTGGCCCAGTGTAAAGACGAAAACTTTTTAACAATTATAATAGTCTGAAAGGTAATGAGCTCGCCATCTGAAGATGTTAAAGCAAAACCAAAATGCTACTGGGGACACGAGAGGAAATTCTTGTTTCGTGCAGGAAGTTCTCTGGGTCTGCTAGGAAAGGTATATTCACATAAAACACAGAGGGGCCTCCACCAGCAAACAGATTTTAAAATTATGTCCTGTGCTGAGTCTATCCCTCTTGGATATATTCTTACTGTGTTCCCTTCACATCTCTGGGCCAAATCTTTCAAGGATATTAGTCCTCTCAAGTTAATGAGCTTTGCTCTGATCTTGGCCTCTTCATAGCCTAGCCCAGCTACCTTGGGTCTTGGCTCTTTGGAACCCTACCCTGAGCCTCTGTGAGTGACTTATGGACCTCATGAGTAAATGAGAGCTCACATCTGAGCTTAGCACCTCAAAAGAAGATGGGGTGTGGAGAAACTTGGCTCCCTGCTCCCCCAGGACTGTGAGCCTCCCCCAGGTGGTCTCCACAGTGTGGTACAGACCACCGCATACCTGAAGCATTCTGCATAATGTAAGTCAATAGAGGTTCAAATCCCAGCTCTGCCTCTTCCTGAGTCTATGACCTGGTGAAAATTGCTTGGCCTCTCCAACTTATATTTTCCTCCGTGAAAAAAAAAAAAAAAAACAAGAATGATAATATCTGCATCATAGTTTCATGGAAATGAAAAGAGATTAAAAGTACATTCCAAATACCCAGAAGACGGCCGGTACAAAGTGGACATTCAGTCAATATTTATTTAATGGATGACTGTGATTATTACCATCATAGTAAAGACTTTCAGAGAAGTTAAAAGATTTCTGTAGAATTACAACAATCAGTGTGCCAAGACTTCAGGCCTTAGCGAAATCAATAAGCTGGAAATTGTCCCAATCTCTAGCACCTTTCTTTTGAGAACTTGAGAACAGAAAATAATGCATGTGTATTAAAGATCATAGTTTTCCTTCCTGCATGTCTTGGGCCAGTACTAGGAGGAGCACTGGATTTGGGGGCAGGTTGCCCCGGTTCTTGCTTTAAGTGACTCTGCCTCTTCTTCCGTGCTGGATTCCGGTCCTCATCTGTAAGATAAAGGGGTTGGACTAAGATTTCTCTAGGTTCCATGAGCTGTGCCTTTGAATGGAGGGCGATGGATGCAGATATGTTAAGTAATAGTCCATGGTACTTGGTGAAAGAAAGACCTTGCCAAGCGAAAGCAATGTGTACACGCGCGCATGTGCATGTGTGTGTGTGTGTACATGGCCACAGGATTTGAAGTCACTTTAATTGCCCCCTGCTCTTGTGCCCATCTGTAAGTCTGGAAATAAGGAGTTAAACCCAGAATTAGTTGTGAATGAGTGACCTCTGGATGGGGAGAGCTGGGTTCGAGTCCCAGTCCCGACCTCGCTGGTGGAGCCTGCTCTCCATCTCCAGGGTGTGACACCCCCTCCCGTCCCCACCTTGGCCTCCCCATCTTCCACGTGACACGTTTGGTCTGAAGCTCTGGGTCTCCTGGGAAAGCATCTCTGATCTATTTTCGCTTGGGTTTGCATGCTCTCTGCAAGGACTGTCATCGCGATGACTCAAGTTTTGCTTCTTTCTTTTGTTTGATCTGCTCTGGTTTCATAACATGAGCTCTACAGCCGATTTTAGCATTTCTTGGATTATGAGTGTCCGCAGGAAGGTCCCAGAGCATTGGTCTCCGTTTCTGCCCAGGATACTTGTCTCCTCCTTCCCCACGCGGCCCACCCCGACACTCCCTGCCATTCTGGTACAGGCAGAGCCCCTCCCCTCCCCTGGATGACACACTAAGTAGAGTCTGGTTTTCACATTAGCCGAGGGGAGGCCCTGAAGTCAGAAATCCTTGGCACGTGACTCACTTTGTCTCTTTGTGCCTCATTTCCCCCAGTTATAAATAGGTGGAATCTCACACTTTCTCACCTCCCAGTGTTTGCCCCCACCACCAGGGAGGTGGTTTTGTGTCCATGAGGTGTCCCCTTGTTTCACAGATGGGCTCTCTCGAGTATCACAGCCCAGGGGCATTCTCTAGGAAAACACTGTGTCTCTCTGTCTCTCTGCTTCTGCACTGGGTCCTCTCCAGACTTCCCTTCATTACTGCCCGAGACACAGAACTTTCTAAAACACAGAAGCAACCTTCAGTGGCTCCCTATTACCTTCAGGATAAAGACCTCAGCGGGCAGGCGAGTTCACAAGAAGCACAGTAGAAACTCACCGTGAGGACTAATGACTCATCCGTCCATACACCCCCTGACTTGCACTCCTTCCCTGGGACCTGAGAAGTGTAAGACGGTGCACTGGGAATAAAGAAAGAGGGGGGAACAAGACTTGGGCCCTGTGTTTAAGAGGCCTACATACTTTGCAAAAAGGTAAACAGAGACACAAAAAATAATAACGTTTTTCTTTTTTAATTACTGGAGGTGCTCTTAGAAATCACTGGCCTAGCCCAACAGCCTCATTTCACACTTGTAGAAACAGATATCACAAAATTGGCAAATTATAAGAAAATACTTCTCTTAACAGGTCTCCCTGTCTCTACTCTCCCTCTATTACCAGGGGCCCCTCTCCACTCTGCAGCCAGAGTCATCCTTCTGAGGGGCATATGATGTTATCATTCCCCAGGTGGACGTTTTTCTGGGGCCCCACTGCAACTACAAAAAAGCCAAGCATCTTCCTGGGCCCAGCGTCTCGGCGCTGTTCAGCCCCTGCATCTTTGCCATTCCCTCTGATAGGACTGCTCTTCTGCCAGATCTTCAGGCTTCTCTGTGTGAGGCAGTCTCAACTGTAATGGCACCTCCCCAGGGCTGTCCTCCCTGATGTGCATGCAAGGGGGATGCAGGCCCCACTCCCTCTCCTTTTCATCACCGTGACTAGGTGCATTCCCAGGCCGTATCACCATCTGCACCATCTTGCTGATTCATTCATGTTTCTTCTTTATGACCTGTGTGCACTCACTAGAGAGCAAACTGCAGGAGGACTGGGCCTCTATCTCTAATGTCTACAGCACTGTGGCTCACAGATGATACACAAGAAATATTTGCTAAATGACTCATCACACAAACGAATACACGTTGAAGGAAATTTGAAAATGGAGAGTAGTAGAAAGAAACCAATAAAAACCACTCATACTTCCTCCTTCCGGATATTACTTCTGTTAATATTTTGGAGTATTTCTTTTGGGGGGGTCTTTTTTTCCCCTAGGTATATATAGGATATATAGAATACATCTGATAGAAAATAAGTTTATGCTAAATTATGGCTTTTTGCTCTTATCATTATGTTGTGTTTCTACATGCTATGAAATTAGCTTTTAAAATAATATTTTAAATGCTGCATAAATTACATATGAATATATTAAAATTAATTGAAGCATTTCCCTAATCTTGGACACTGACAATTAATTCTTTTTTTTTTTTTCCCTAACTGATCTAGTCTCTCTCCAAACCATCCTAATGGAACTTGGCTTTTAAGATACTTGTGGTAACTACTCCTTGCTGTGAGTAGCTGAGTGGAAGACATTACTTTCTTTCCAGGAAATGCCAACAGGCCAGTCCTTCATTTTGTATGTTTTCCTGTCTCCTCCTTCAGTGGGGATTGACTTAGTTGATGATCTAGTTATTAAGTCAAAGACTTGTGGTTAGTACAGGGTTGTGTTTCTATGACTTCCTGTTTGAAAGATAAACCATTATAAGTGTTGACAACTGAATGGAGTCAATGGAGAAATGGGGGCCAGACCCCATTACATCTAGCACATACTCAACTCAGGGGCGATTGTTTGTTTAAATTAATCAATGCTCAGGGATGGAAGGTTTGAGAGTTTCCAAATGCTCACAGACTTATAAAATCTCTGTGAATTAAAAAGAAGGATAAAGATAACACTCTCAAGTGATGAAAAGGGAAACTGAGACTCAGACCGTATCTTTGGTGAACTCGATTTCAGAAAAGATTTTTGCAGAGCTGGAAGGGACCTTAGACATGAACTACCTCAACCTGGTCATGTTTTAAAGATGAGGAAGGGCGTTGTACCGGGTCACCACACCACCAGTTTGTGGTAGGGCTGCAATGAGAACCCACTTCCTTTTCCTTCCCATCCATCAGCCTTTCCACTGCCCTAGCTTTGTGGGGCCTGGTCAACAGTCAACAGTTAGCAGAGTCTGCCCTTAAGCTCTGTTCCCTTGAGTGCTAAGAAATCTCCTCACTTCACCTAGAGGATGGGCTATGAGCTCAGCACTGCAGGGGTACAAGGCATAAAACAATACGCAAGGCCAAACACTCCTTTCTTGTCAGTCCCACCCCCATCCAGCACGATGCACCCTCAGAAGGCACGGATCTCTCCTTGCTCGCTTTTACCACACTCCCCCTGCGATGATCTGTGGATGTCCATCTCTCCCCCAGACTAGTAGCTTCCTGAGAACAGAAGCTCTTTCTTTTTCTTTGATTTTTCAGCACTCGGTAACAAATCAGTGCCTGGCACATAACAGATGCTCCGTAAATATTTGCTGAATACGCGAATAAAAACTTCGTTTCTGAGATTTAAAAAAAAAAAAAAAAACACTTAGTTTCTGTATTAGTTTGCGAGGGTTGCCAGAACAAAACACCACAGACGGAGTACCTGAAACAACACCTATTCATTTGTTCACAGTTGCGGAGGCTGGAAGTCCAAGATCAAGGTGCTGGTAGCGTTGGTTTCCTCTGAGGCCACGCTCCCGCTGCCTCTTCACAGGGTCCTTCCTCTGTGAACCCGAACCCCTTCTGCTGTCTCTCTCTGGGTCCCAATCCCTTCTTCTCTAAAGGACCCCAGCCAGATCGGATCAGGGCCCACCCTAATGGCCTCATCTTCACTCAATCACCTCTTCAAAGCCCCTACCTCTGAATACAGCCACATTCTGAAGTAGTGGGAGTTGACACCTCAACATATGAATTTGGGGAGAACGCAAAAATGAATGGATCTGTGCTCTAATACAGGGAAGTACGAAGCCAGTGGAACCCAGACAATGGTATGATAATAGAAATGGCTGCAACACCAAGCGTCCCTGTGCGCCCTGCTGTCTTCTAGGCACAGAAGGTGTCACTAAACGTCCGCGAACATTCCCTAGTGCCTGCCACATCAATCACTGTGCTGGAGCTTAAAGATCCAAAAATGTATAAGCTTAAGTCACAGAAGATAGACTCTGGCTGTTTAATAAAAACACACACACACACACACACACATCTGGTATGCTGCCTCAGCCCATTTCTAGCCCGTTTACAGCCCCCAGACTAGTTGTTATTCCCCAGCCAAGTAATTTAGTATGTGTCCAACCAGGAAAATGATCAACACTTTGCAGATGAAGAAACTGAGACAGAGCCAGGAAGTGACTTTCCCCCCCATCACACAGCTGGTAAATCGCAGGCCCAGGGCTTAAACACACTCATTCCGGCCCCACAGTCCACTCTCTTAACCAGCGCCCCACACTGCCTCTCCCCAACAAGGCATCTTATTCCTTTATCCCAATAGGACGGGGAAACGAGACCACTGCAAAAAGGAGGGAAACTAAAGCTGAGCCACAAAGTGGGGTAAAGAGCAGCGAAGACAATTACAAATAGAAAGAATAGGATTGTAAAGGTCAAGGGCCGTAAGGTGATGGCTGAGCAGGTGGCACGGAGGGCTGGGGAGTGCAGAGAGGCTGCGAAGCTAAATCACAGTTAGATTAGGTGAGGTCTTATTTCATAAAATAAGAAAATTGGGCTTTATGGTCTAGACACTGACAAGCTTTTGGATATTTTAGCACAAAATCATTTCATCGTACCTCTTCATTTTACCAACAAGGAAACCAAGGGCCAGAGAGGAAGGACTTGCCCAAGGCCAGACAGTCGGTTAAAGCAGAGCTGACCCCAGCACCCAGATCTCTCAATCATGGGCCAAAGCTACACTCTGCTAAATTCTGCCTGCATAAGCACATAATTTAAAGGAATGGGTTTTGGGGCGCCTGGGTGGCTCAGTCATTAAGCATCTGCCTTCAGCTCAGGTCATGATCCCAGGGCCCTGGGATCGAGCCCCGCATCGGGCTCCCTGCTCCATGGGAAGCCTGCTTCTCCCTTTCCCACTCCCCCTCCTTGTGTTCCCTCTCTCACTCTCTCTCTCTCTCTGTCAAATAAATAAATTTAAAAAATCTAAAAAAAAAAAAAAGGGGGGGTTTTCCCCATGTTTTCCCATGTCTTTCATCCAGTTTTCACCCACTTTCTTTTTTTGGGCAATTGTACATTTCCCCAAGTTTCAAGTAATTAATATCTTTCATCTAAAATGACCACTATGGTTCAAAGTCAGAAAGAGCCCATAGAAATCACTGATGATGCTCTTCCCTGTGTGGTTCTGCCGAGTGTGGGCGATTGGCTCACCGGTACGTTTTATAGACTAGAAGGACCTGTATTTCTTATGTCTAATAGACACTTTGAGATAGAGTGATAAACTAAACAGCCACTCTGGCTGGGCTTGTTTTACCAAACCGATATATCAGGTCCGCAAACATCTACTGGTGCTTGCTGCATGCCGGGCATGGTGCTAGAGCCTTGAGATCTGAAGATACGTAAGTTCAGTTCCTGGGTAAAAAGGCTCTCACCATTTAATAGTGAAATGCACATGCCCACCCACGTACACACACGCACACACACGCACACTTGCTCTTCTGTCTCAGGCCGTTTCTGCCATGCTTCCAGCTTCCTCATAGTAGTGATTGCCCAGCCAGGGGATTCGGGCTGTGTCCAACCAGGAAAACGGAAGCCACTTTAGGTCCTTCAACCTAAGAAATTCCATGTCAAGAATTGGAGGCACAGGTGAGAGAAGAGCGGGGAAGCCAAACAGGGACGGTGAGAAAGCAGAGATTAGCAACAGCAGGAGGCTGCAGCAGCTTCTGAGCTCCTGAGCTCCTGTGGAAAGACACAGGAGAAGGTGGCATGACAAGACCCCAGAAGCCAGGGGATTATTTGGCAGCAGCTGGGTTATTTGACAGAGCACCTGAAGCCACTGCGGGAGGTGCCCCCGGAGGCAGAGAGAGGGGAGAAACAGGCAGCTTCTCCCCACCTCTCGCCCAGTCTGCTGTCACGCACTCCCCCTAGCCACACTGCAGCCTGTGGGTCCCCACGATGCAGAGCAGAGCGGGAGAAGTATGAGCAAAGGAACAGAGAGCACACAGGGGCTGACTGGCACCCGGGTGACCTTGGGCAAATCACTTGCTCTCAGTTTTAGTTTCCTTGTTGGTAATTTGAGAAGAATAATACCTCTCATGTTTGTTGTGAGGCTTACATGAAATAAAATCTGTGAAAGCACTTTATGAGCTTCAAAAGGCACCTATACAAACGGAAGGGCTTTTATTATTGGCTTTCATTCAAAGTGTTTGGGACTTTGGGCTCTGGGGAGAAAGAGGTGGGGTGGTGTTCAGGTGTCGTCAGGAACTTTGTGATGCCTGGCTGACTGCCTGAGCGAAGGGAAGTCTCTGCATTTACCACTTGTTCCTTCATTGCATCACTCTGGTCCATCAGCCTTTTCGAAAGCCACCGACGGACTTTGAATAAACGGGCACATAACTGAAAGGATGTCAGAGCGGGTTCTCGGTTCTATTTGGGGATCTGTCTGTGGTTTTGCATCAAAAAGTGACAAATAAGGAGGACTCTAGAAATTACTCCAAGACCATTGCCCCACCCCTTTCGTTTGACAGAGGACCGGAGAGGAGACAGGGATGGCCCATAGTCCCATGCCAAATTCTTGGCAGAGAGTGACGTACAGCTCAGGAGGAGACTCACCCTCTTCCCCAGCCCTCTTCCTTGGGCTTTTGGGTTTCCAGTCAGCCCCGTATAGCAGCTGGTACAGCAACGTTTCCTTGCTCTTTTCTATGATCCTTCTTTTCCATGAGCTTCCTGTCCTTCTTGTTAGTCTTAAGCCTCTTCTTCCTAATCGTCTTTGACAACTCGTTCTCACGCAGCTCTCCCGCTCCACTCCGCTGATGGACATTGGCAGCGGGGCACTAAGCCATATCTATTTTAAGGGGAGAGTGTAAACTCTTCTCAATCACGTAATTCCCCTTTGATATCAGGAGTGAGCAAGTATCATCACAAACTCTTGGGAGACCAGTTTTTCCGCCAAACTCAGGTGAAAATAACAAGGTGCAAACTCTTCCTTTCTACCGGCAGAAAGTACAGGCCATGGCCAGAACTTTTGACTAAGGGCCAGGCCACTCCAACCAGGCCCGTGAGAATGGCAGTACTTTCACCAACGGCACGAGGTGGTTTGACCCTCTCGGCAAGAACGGGGCTGTCTTCCATATCACTCAGTGCCAGGTGCACTTGGTGAGTGGACAATAAAGCTCAAGGGTGGATTCCTGACTTGTCAAATGAAGAGATTGTGCCTTGATCGTAAGTTTCCTTCTAGCACTGACATTTAAGAAATCAGCATCCTTCCACCAAAGAAGGCCTATTATGGTCACAGAGGCACTAAGACTGTAATAATCCTCTGAGTGACTCATGGAATTCCCGCAGCCCACTGTGAATTGACATTTTTCTGGTGCAGAGTCTATGGCATCATAAAATGTCAGAGCTGGAAGAGCATCCGTCATCCTCTAGCATGAGTACATTGAGGAGTCTGGGACCTGAAGCTTGCAAGTATCCATTTACTGATTCCTTCCATAGGAATTGATGGTGCCCATGCTGTGTGCCAAGGACGGTGCTAGGTCCCAGGGTATAGTAATGGAGAAGAGGCGGGATCTGTCCACACAGAGGCTTCTGGGGCAAGATGCAGGGTAACAAGGAAACTAAAAAATGGACAAGATAATTACAGTTTGTAAGAATTGCTTGAAAATTAGATAAAAAATGTAATGGATTGATTCACTTCATTCAATGGATATTGAATAACTTGGAGTGGGGGAGGGTGACTATTTGCAACTGTGACCCTTAAGATGAGCTCTGAAGCTTAAAAAGAAACCAGCTGTGGAAACCAGGGTGTAAAAAAGTAATAGGCAGAGGGAATGGCATGTGCAAAGGTCCTGGGGCCTGAAAGCTTTTGGTGTAGCCAAGATGTAGAAAGGCAGCCAGTCAGTGGGAATGTAATGGGGGAAAAGTAGTTTGAAGAGTGGCTGGAGGAGTTGGCTGAAACCAGATTGGCCTCATAGGCCCTTATAAGGAGTTTGGGTTTTATTCTAAGAATGGGAAGCCACCAAAAACTCTTAAGCAGTTAAGTGACACGTTCTGGTTTGTATTTAAGACCCCTCTGACTGCAGGAAGGAGAATGGATTGTAGAAGAGGAAATGAGACTATTAAAATCATCCAGACCAAAAAAAATGACAAAATTAGTAACAATGGAAATGATAAGAAGTGGAAGGATTTGGGATAGGTCTAACATAGAGCCTCTAAGACTTATTGATTACTTGGCTGCATAAACTGAGGATCAGAGGAATCAAAAAGACTTCTAGGCTTTTGAGCAACTGGATGAATGGATGTGTCATCACAGGTATGGTAACAAATATTAAGGGTGGGTAGGATTAGAGAGATCTATTTACAGTAAAGAGAAACTGGGGTCCCAGGGGACACAAGGCTGGGGAGTGTGCGGGTATGAGGCTGGCATAAAAATTGCAATATTAGGGGCACCTGGGTGGCTCAGTCGGTTAAGTGTCTGCCCTTGGCTCAGGTCATGATCTCAGGGTCCTGGGATCAAGCCCCAGGTAGGGCTTCCTGCTCAGTGGAGAATCTGCTTCTCCCTCTCTACCCCTCCCCACTCATCCTCTTCATCCTCTCTCTCTCACTCACTCGCTCGTGTGTGCGCGTATGCGCACGCACTCTCTCTCTCAAATAAATACAATCTTTAAAATATAAAAAAGAATTGCAGTATTAGCAAATATCATCTATGCCTTAAGAGAAAGTGAGACCATGAATTATTTCACAATGGTGGTATTCAGTGGGTGTGATTTGGGGCCCCAAAGGACATTTGGCAATGTCCTGAGACTCTTAGTTGTCATGACTTTTGGTGGGGGTGGAGATTGCAGTGTTTCCGGCATCTAGTGGATAGAGGCCAGGGATCCTGCTAGACGTCCTTCAATGTACAAGACAGCCCATATAACAAAGACTTTTCTGCCCCACATGTCAACAGTGCTGAGTTGGAGAACTCGACTTTATAGGTTACTTCTGGGGATTTATACAAATGAATCACTCCCAGAGAGCAGTGTCCTGGAAGGTGTCACTCCAGATGAAGTGTTAGGAAGGAGCCCGGGCTTTCTTTTGTGGCAGAAGCTGATAGCATCTAGTGAGCATGAGGCTAGCAGTTTCTAGTGGTGGGGCTGGGACCCCAAGAGAGGGCTCTGAGCCCTGTGGGGCCTCCATAAGAACAGAACATTGATTGGATCTGACCAGAAAGCACTGAGTCCAGTGGGAGGCCAGACAGATGCACTGCCAAGTGAGAACTCACTCACTAAGCAAGAGGACCGATGGGGCTATGTCTGGGGCGAATCAGCGGTTTCCAGAGGAAGGGAAAGAGGCTGGGGATCCTAAGGGGCAGGAGGGTAGGGAGCAAGTACCAGTTTCCAAACTAGAGATCCTCTAGAGTCTGTTGGTTCTCATGACAGTAAAATCACCTGGGGCGATTTTAAAGGTACTAATACCTAGGCCCCACCCCCAAAGACAGTTTTTAAGTTAGTCTGGCTTAGGGCCCTAGCACTGGAATTTTAAAGCTCCCCCAGGTGTTCTGGGTTGAGAACCACTGAGCTCATCCCAGCATTGCACACAGACGCCTCCAGAGCCAAGCAAGTAAAAGAAACAAGCGTTTGGAGGCACCACCTCGGTGGGCAGCCAGTACTCAGCTGAAGCCCACTGTTGCCCTGTACAGATCTGGCCTCAATGTCGCCAAATCTTCCCATTTCCTTGTTGTTGTTTTTTTAATCCTTTCAAGAAGCCTAAAATCCAGAATTTTTTTTTTTTTTAATGTTAGCTCCAAATATCTTAAAATCCCATGCCAAACAAAACATGTGTACAGAATATGTTGGACCCTTGGGCTGTCATTTAACAACCTCTGATCCAGTCCAGTGGTTTTCACACTTCTTTTAGCCACAGGGGTTTTTCTCCAAACAAGCTATTTTTGATATAGATTAAATAAATCTAAGCAGAACTTTGCGGGGAACAGAGAAGAGGCACGCTTAGCCTCTCCTTCCAGCCCTGGGCAGGTCTTGTGGTTGCTCCTGAAGAGGCTCCTCGGGTTCTGGGGAACCTCCCTGGCCCATTTACCAGATGAGGAGACGGAGGCCCTTCAGAACATAGTCCCGGAGCAGAACCAGCCCCATGGGGCCATTTGGAAGTGTGTGTGTGTGTGTGTGTGTGTGTCCGCACACACGCGCGCACAGGCATACCATGGGGGGTTTGAAGTTGTCAGGGGAACAAAGCAGACACTGCTAGCATTTAGTGGCTGGGCGCCAGGAAAGCTAAACTTCCCGTAATGAGCAGGACGCTTAATAAAGGGACATCCCATGCAAAACGCCAACAGCTTCCCCACTGGGAACACCAGATGAGGAATCAGAGACCCAGAGAGGAGAAACTGGTTGGCAAGATCATGGCAAGTGCACACTAGAATCTTGGCCCCTGCCCACAGGCTTGGGGACTTCATCTGTACCCATCAAGAAAGGTCACCGGCTGGGGCCAGGCTGGCCCTACTCCACAACACAGGGGAGAGAGGGAGAGTTTACAAATTAAAGCCAGGTAGCCTCCTGACATGGGGCAGCTACTCCATAAAACACGAAGTGCCAGATTTTGAGAAGTGAGCCCGGAAAAGGAGATGGGGGCTGCCGGGTCTCCTCAGCCCAGCCTGGAGGCCAGAGGTCGCCCCGGGCAGGAGGCAGACCCAGGGAACCGAGGTGCTGGGAAAAACAGAGGCAGGGCAATCACGCAGGTTTGTTGGCTCCATCGGTCATTTAATCCCTAGGCCCCAATATGCCAGGTTCAAAAATAGGATGTGGAAGCAGGAGGGGAAAGGAGGGTGTTCCCCAGCACTCCCAGTAAAACCAAGCCAAAGGAGAGCTCATCTGCCTATTTTTGCCACCACAGTGCCACACGTTGTACAGTGTCCCCGCTTACAAAACCGCTACTAGAGAATCGCCGTCTCCAGGGGCGTCTGCGTGGCTCAGTCGCTTAAGCGTCCGACTCCTGATTGCAGCTCCGGTCGTGATCTCAGGGTTCTGGGATCCAGCCCTGGCTCCCCGCTCAGCAGGGAGTCTGATTGTCTCCCTCTCCCTCTGCACTTCCCCAGCTCGTGCTCGCTTGAGCTCTCTCTCACTCTCCCTAAAATAAATAAATTAAAAAAAAAAAAAAGAATCACCATCTCTATAACTGGCAGACAAGGACCAAATGATCCATATTTTACAGGCAAGGAGATGGAACCTCAGAGTCATGCTTATAAGGCACCTTCCTTTTAAAGATCTGATTTTGTTTGTTTGTGCTTATGTTAATCATCCTCATGAGGAAGGTCAAGGAGGGAGCCCTATTCCCAGTTTGGAGTTCAGGCCAACAGTTCTCAGACTGTGGTGGGCACCAGACTCACGAGGGAACTTGGGGAAAATACAGCAGACCCTATCCTACCTCGAGGAGCCTGGGTGCCCGTCCTCTGCACTAGATTCCGACACTCGCCGACACCCAGCCGGCCTAACCCAGCTCGGCGACATGAGTGCACTTTTCACAAACTTGGGGGTCACAGAGACATCTCATTTCTACATAGCTTCCCAAATGCTTCTTCTCTCGGCTGGTGACGGAGACAAGACACCATCCAGGGCTGTGTTAGTTAGCCGGCATCTGGTGATGGAGGCGGCGGGCAGCTGATTTGTAGTATGCCCATTTCCATGGTGGGAATACTCCTACTGTGGCTAGTTTCAAACTACCGACACCACATCACTGAACATGGAGTTGAGGAAAAGATGTACATGGCAGCACTTTTGAGACCGTGTGAACCAGCCCCAGCATACATCTTTTGTGTCTCATCTCCAAAGCCTGGGATCTTTCCCCGAAAATATCCAGAGCTAGGACATGAGACAGGCTCCTGAGGGAAACAAGGAACGTGTGTGCTATGACAACATCATTTTCAGGGGAAGAATATCAATTACCAAGATTCTTAAGGAGCAAGAGACAGGACTTTGCATCCCAGCTTTGTGGCTATTGGCTCTGTGATCTTGAATACATTGCAAACCTCTCCAGGCCTCAGATTCCCCATATCTCACCCAGGACTGGTAACACAGTCTCAAAGCTAAAGGACGGAATGCATGTAAACTATGCAAGCTCGTCCTCAGCACCTGGTCCTACTCAGTCACGTTTGTGTTTTCCGCTTCGAGCCCCCCTTGCATTTCAGCCCCCCTTGCATCCTGGGAAGGACCCCACCACACCTCCCACCTAGATGCCTTGCTGGGGAATCCGGGACTCGAGTAGGACAATCACTCTGCTCAGCGAACCACAGCCACTAGGCATGGAAGCCATCCTGTGTCCCTTGACTTAAAAGGTTGGGAAATCTTTTAGATTAGCCTTCCCTCCCCAGAGTACACACAAGCTGGTTTCCAGGGAGCGACCTAGAAGCCAAACGGTGGAAATCTGGCACAGTGGCTGTCTGCGTGCGGGTTCTGACAGAGAAGAGACCCAGAGGCGTTTCGCTTAAGCAGCCTGGGCTTCGGACTCGGGCTGGCCTGGCAGAAGGCCGCTTTCACCTTTAATGCCGCAGATGACGGAAACACTGAAGCTATGGATTGTCTCTGCATCCTCTTCCCTTCACACCAACTAACGTGTTGTTCATTTCTCTTGGCGGGCTCAATTTCCCACATGTTCTCCCAAGCTCTTCCTCTCAGCTCCCCAGGGCTTCCCACAACAAACCTGCGTGCCTGGGCGGCGAGCCGGCCGGGGCAATGCAGACCGACCGGATATGCCTCTGGCTGTGTTTATCAGCCCGGGCTCCCCGCTCCCGGCTCCGGGCTGGTCAGGTGGCCCGGGCCTGCCTGCGCCCTGCCCATCAGGCCTGGGGACCTGGAACCTTCCTTGCTCCAGCGCTGCCGCTAACTTACTGTGTGAGTCCCGGCCAAAGACCTCTCCCTCAATGCTTCTCAGTTCCTCTTCTCTGAAAATAACAGTCATAGTACCTTGGTTCCATCTGGAGCACTTCGCATCGTTCCGCGGTCCCTTTACCTGGGGCTTCTCGTTTAATCCCATACAAGCTACGGCCAGGCCGCAGGAGATACCCGCGGGTCAGCTGGGACCCCAGGTCCGGGACTTTTGGCCCCACCCCCTTGCTGGCCCTTTCATTAGTGAGAGGAGGCTGGGCTGTGACATGAGCTCTGGCTCTGTCCCGCTGTGTGGGACCTGCTTCAGGGGCCTGGCCTCCCACCCTCGTGCCCCACCGCCCCTCTCTTCCTATGGAAGCCGCTCTGTTCCCTGAGAGCCCTGGGTGTGGCCAGGCACCACGCACAGCTTGCTTGTGAGCCTCACAGGGCAACCCAAGTGTGAGGGGGAAGACATTCACTCTTTAAACACTCCCTCTAAATCCTGGCTGGAAGAGGCTCTGGGAATTTTCCTGCTCTTCTCTGTTTGTCTCCCCACCACCCCCGCCCTTTTTCTGTACACCTGCGTCCTGCCACCAAGTACTCCTTTCGGACATGGCATGTATTTGGTGTTTTTTCTTTCTTTCTTCCTTTCCAGTTCTTTCTGACAGAAGGGTCAAGCAGATCATAAAGTATTTGTGGAATCCATCGGTTCCACACACAGCTTGTGGACCACAGAGAGAACTTACTTGGCCCATTTCACTGTTGCCAGGAAAGTAAAGATGACGGCATTTAGAAGCCAGACAACCATTTGTTAGGTGAGGGAATTTTGTAGCATATTCTAGAATGTTCCCAACCCTCTCCCTGCCTTTTCCACCAACCAAAGCCTTCCTGATCTCTCCAGTTGGAATGAATTTCTCTTTCTTAAATGCAAATCCCACCTTACATCTCAGTGGCCATGCTTCTACTTACCGCTTCATCATTTTCTATGCCACTTCTCTGGTTCTTGTCATAGATTGTAAAGTCTTTCAGTATAAAGACCATTTCTTAATCACACTACTGCCATCACGCAATACCTAATAATAATAATAATAATAATAATTAGTAATAATAATAGCAGCTTCTGTTTATCAAGTACTTACTCTGTGTCAGAGACTGTTCAAAAAATATCTTCTTTAATCTGTGTCAGACATTGAGATAAGTAGCTCTTGTCATTTAAGTAACTTTCCAAGGGATCTATAGAAGTAAGAGAAGGAGATAGGATTTCCAGCCTGGGTTTGTCTTATTCTCTAATTCCGGAGCTGCTGTTCCCAGCTCGTTTGATTTCCTTCCGAGCACAGTGGCTGGGAGAACAGGCCCTCCACGAGGGAATTCCACATTTCCCTTACTAAGAGTCCGTGCTGTCCAAACAGAAAGAACACTTGCAAGGTCATCTCCTTCACAATCTCATTTCACCCATGAGAGGCTTAAAGCCAAAGAGGGGAAAGTGAGTCAGTGTTGGTGGCCTGGCCGGTTGGTGGTACAGAACAAAGGCCGGCCCCGCGTCATTTCACCGCTGGCTGCAACCTGTCAGCCTCTCACTTTCCTAAAGAGCTGCTCGGTCCTGGAAAGTTTAGGCAGGAAGAGGGTGTGGGCCTGAATATATGGCATGCTGCAGAATCACGCTCTATAGGACAGCAGGGACACCCCGGTTTCCCTGAAGCTTTACTTTCCTAAAGAGCTGTGCGTAGATCAAATGTTTAATTTCTCATTCCAGTAAACAGGCCTCCGGTGGGTGAGTCAGTTTGGCTCACTGCTGGGAGTCTGGGCCATGGCTTTGTCTTTATGCTGGCTGTCGGTACTGTAAGTCTGTGGGCTTTAAGACACAGCACGTGATATGTACACACACATACAGTGCACATTGTTGAGCCCATACACATACAGTAACTATATACATATACACCTGCATATGTATGTATGTATATATATTTTATACATACGCAAAATCTCATGAAATCTTTTCCTTTCATCATAGTCTGCTTTCCCTGGTTACCATTTAGTCCCTTATTGACATTTCGTACCAGATAATTCTTCGTAATGGGGGCTGGCCTGTGCATTGTAGAATATTTAGCAGCCTCTCTGGCCTCTACCCACTCGATGCCAATACTACCTTCCTTCCTGCCCACCAATGTGACAACCCAGAAATGTTTCCAGACATTGCCTAATGTCCCCTGGAAGGAAAATGTCCCCCAGTTGAGAACCATGATTTATCCTCATGTCTCCCTTAGTCCTCTGGTTGACGAGGGGATGCTCATTGGTGAAGGGAGCAAATATCCAAAAGTCCAGCTAGGATCTGTACCGTAAGGATGGCTCTGACCTGAGATTTGAAACCATTCTCAGGGCTTCCACGTACGGCCTGCTTCCTCTGCAGCCGACAGGAGCTAAGTGATTTAGATCACTTCCACCTCACGAGAACCCGTGGGGCAGCATCATTGTGTCCATGCTCCAGATGAGAAAACTGAGGCTCACTGGGGCTTGTGTAAAACATTGCCCAACTGACAAGGGGTGGAGAGAATGTGCTCCTCACCTTCATGTGAGCAGTTCTGAGTCCGGTGAGCCAGTTCCCACTGGGAGTGTGCTGTGACTTCCCCGGTGCATGGGGCAGAAATAAAGGTTGAGGACCGCTGCTCTGGTTCTGGCCCTCACTGGTTGATTGTCCTAGAATCACCGAATATGAGCATTAGAAGAGGTCATCAGGATAATCTAACCCAGGACAATCGAACGTGAATCTGATCATCACACAAAGAAACATGTGGTACAACCACAGTGAGTGCTCTGATGGAAGGCACGTACGACTGGGGAACAGACCTGACCCGGACTCCGGACACACCTGCCTAGAGAGTGGATGAGTAAGGGCTAGTGGGTAGAGAAAGCAGGCAACTTGACCCAGATGGGCTCTGCAGCGGGATTTCTTAGGGTTGGTGGAAACCCAGAAAGGAACACAGGATATAGGGACGTGGAAGTCCTCGAGGGGTAGGCCGAGGGTCGTGAGGAGTGACCGTCATAAGATCACAGAACGCCATCCAATCCCATCCCTCAATGTGTAGAGGAGGAAACAGATGCAGAGAAGTCACTTGTTCCAGGACCCACAGCTAGGGGATGGCAGAGTGGCACGAGAACTCGGACATCCTGCCTCTAGAACAATATTTCCAGCAGCCATGCCACCGCCTCCACGTTCCCCAGCCTTGACCCTCCTTTCCCTCCAGAAGGGGTCCCCCAACTCTTAGGGCTTCCCACTTTGTCAAGAGTAGTGAAAATGCAGTCCTCAGTCCACGTGCCTGCTGAATGCTGAGCATGGGTCCCTGCCATAGGAACTGGCACCCCCCCAAAAAAGGGGAATCCAAGCTTGGACTTAAGTATCGGCTCAGCAACCAGGAACCCCAAAATAACCTCATGACCATAGAGGCAGAAGTTACAACATAGTCTACAGACCGGATCTGACTCATAGTTGTGTTTTGTTTGCCCACACAATGTTCTCAGATGTTTTTGAAATGTATGGCCGCCACTTGAAAATCAGATTTCATATAAACATTCAGGTCTCTAGCCTGCGGTCCTGCATGAGGACCATTACCTGGAGCTGCTGCTTATCCCTCCTCGCACTCCCCAGGTGCCCACCCACCACTCTGTTCTGCCCGCCCGCTCGGCCTGCAGCACAGCGGAACTGCCGTAGGGCCCAC
>NW_023270971.1:4803376-4815590 GCF_011800145.1 Mirounga leonina
GCTCCCTGCAGGGGCTGGTGGGGCTGACCTGGGCAGAGGAGTTAAAGAAAGTTCTTTATAGGCTACACCCTTGGTTTTCACCCTGGCAAGCTGACCAGCAAGCACAATGCCAACCCAAATTGAAAGAAGCCTCCTAACATACAAAACTGACTCTCTCTTCTGACTCCAGCTACACAGAATAAACCCCTGGAGGAAGACATCAGATCATTTCCTGAGACTCTACACAGGCAAACCTGGAACAATGTGGGAGGAATGACAAGCATCTTGAAACATTTTTTGATTTATAAGTATAAACAGTGAGAAGAGTCTAAGGAAAATACTTGTAAAAGCCCTTGTAAAATGACAGGGCTCCTTTGGCCCTCTGAGGTGAAATCCGCACGGGTAGAAAACAAGAAAACAAATGGGGCTATCAGAAAAAGCCCTGGCCTGCGAGTCGGCTGCCCCGGGACGTCCCTGGCATCTGCTTCTGCCCACCCTGAGCCCTTAGGTAGGACGCTTAAACCCGCTGGGCCTCAGGTGCCTGGATGAGTGAGAGTGTCAAATCAGATTGGAGGGTCCACAAACTAGGACAGTACGTCCAAAACGCCCACTTGCGGGGGCGCCTAGGTGGCTCAGTCGGTTAAGCGTCTGCCTTCAGCTCAGGTCATGATCCAAGGGTCCTGGGAGCCTGCTTCTCCCTCTGTCTCTGCTGCCTCCCCTGCTTGGGCTCATTCTCTCTCTTGGTCAAATAAATAAGTAAAATCTTAAAAAAAAAATAAGTCCACTTGTGTTCAGCATCTTCCAGGCTTTTCTCCAGCTCAGGCCCCCGGAACCACTGCTCATTTATGTAACACTCCCTTTAAAATTGTCTTCAATTCTGGTCATATTTTTTTTTTTTTAGTGTAGCCTCATCCCCCAAACATTTCCAAGACCACAGATTTAATGCGTTAATTATGATTTGGGTACATATTAAAGTAAGTACTCGAGGATTAAAATGCTAAACAATCTTTCTCCACATACCACCTAAAATCATCCTGTTTGCTTACAGCTTGGGGTTCATGAATGGGTTTCAGGAAGCCTCTGAATACCCTAAAACCGGACACTAAGCTGTGTGTGGGAGAGGGGGGATTTTTGTGGTGAGAAATTAGATAAGTTTGCTCTGATTCTCAAAGATCCATCTGTTCCATACAGATGCTGAGAACCACTGCCTCCAGATCCTGTCAGATCTTTCTCGAGAAGGGATGGGGCAAAAGGACTGCACTTTCTAAATACCATGGCTGGGGTTCTCTTCAGCGAAATTTCCTGCCATCCTCTTTTCTAAATGTCTTCTAATTGACTAAAGAAGTACCTTGAGGTCACTTTGTGGGGTGGGAGAGGGATGGGCTTCTCTGGGACCTGACCGAGCCTGGGAACTTGACAGGGCACGGCCTGGGGCTGGCTCCCTTGACATCCCAGTGGAGAGGGAGTCTTGGAGGTGCTGGAATGACAGAATCCTGAGGAAAGAAGGGCTTTGCTTAAAGTGACTTCGTAAACACTTGGCAAACTCCCCCAACACAGAATCCCTCAGAGCACAGCGCAAGCAGATCCTCACTTTTTCTGGGGAAGACTCAGAAACTCAGCTCTGCAGGATGGTTGCAAGGAGAGGGGCAAGAATTATAAACGCTCTCCCTCCAGCAACTGCATTGCCTAGCGGAGCTCCCTGCTATTTCTCCACCTGCTTGTTTTGCAGCTTGCTGAATCCCCATATGTCTGACCTGAATTCTTACATGGCTTGGATGGTCTCTGGCTATCACACCACGGGAAAAGACCCACGGCTTTCTCGGGTCCTGAAAGTGATGGCTGCTACTTCATAACTGGGAACACACCAGCTCTAAATGCATGGTTAGCCTTGATCCTAACTGAACAAGGGGGTTTCCTGGAGAAGGGCTAGTGGACATGCAGGCCACAAGGAATGAATGAATGACAACTACTGGTCAGTGCAGTTCAGTGTGCCACAGGCAAGGATGGACATGGCCATCAAGGAAAACTTCACAGTAGAAGTGATATTTGAACAAGGCCTTGGGTCAGGTGTAATTTTAACAGCGAGTTGTCCATGCAATGATGTGGTTAAACACAGGGGCTCTGGAGTCTGGGGTCTGATTGGGTTTGAATTCTGACACTCCCGTGTGCTTGGTGTGCCCTTGTGCAAATGTCCTAACCCCTCTGAGCCTCAGTGTACTCACCAACAAAATAAGGATCGGGACTGTGCACGAGCCTCAGATGAGAAAACCACACAGCACACCTCGCACGGAGCCTGCGCACGTGTTCCCTGGTAATCCTCATCAGCACCAGCATCAGGGAGGACGGTGGCGTGGGACATTCCACAGCTGGGACTTGAGGGAGTGGGGCACGGAGGGGGCAGCTGATTTGCCTGTAATTTCCAAAGCACTGCCAGCACTCTGAGCTACTCTCCGCTAAAGCTTGCAATCCCACCCACAGACTTGGGACTTCACTGGAGAAGGAAAGGTCCATCCTCCTGCGTCTCAGCAACCTCTGTTCTGGCTGCACAGCCTTGTGGGCCAGCGCTGCACGTCCTCCTCCGACAGTGGCACCTTTGGCGGGAGGACAGAGCCCCCAGGGTCCAGCCACTTGGTGCTCCTGCGTCCACAGATGCTGATCCTTCTCGGGGCTGCTGCGTTGCCCTGGGAGAGAGAGAAACAAGAAGTCCACATCAAAGAGGGAGTCAGGATGCAGGGGGAGCCATGGAACGGCCAGAGGCTTTTCCTGAACTTTTGCTCCTGGGCAGGTCCAACTGGGTCTGCACATCCCAGGAGCATGCGTCCCTTGATGTCTGGTGGGCCCTGTTCGCTCTTCGCGTGTTTTGATCTTGTCCTGTGAATCAGACTCAGTGGCTTTCTATTTTCTTCATGGCACTGATAGTATGTCCAGGGAGCGAGTATTGTATCTCTTATATGGGGACGGTGCCTGCCCATAGTAAGCACTCAGGAAGGACTTGCCGGAAGTTGGAAGAATGCATGAATGAGGATCCACAGTGCCTGGCACATAATAGATGTCCCATAAACAGGTGTCACATGGTGAGATGTGGCTAAGGAACTGAGAGGCGAAGAGTTTGTTCAGGGAAGCCTTCCTAGAGGTGGCTTTTGAGCTCGATCTTAGAAGATCGAGTGGAATTCCACAAGGAAGGCTGAGCAGCAGAGCATTCCAAACAGAAGGGACAGGCTTCTAGACACAGAGAGCCCTGGGAACATTTGAGAAGTTGGGAAGAGGTAGATTTGGCTAACTGGAAACGTAAAGGGCTGGAAATGTAAAGAGGATTATAGAAAGCTATGCCTGGAGAAATTTCCCCAACTTCGTAGAGCATCTCCAAGGCTATGCCAAAGAAGGAGACCCTGCCTCCACCAGGCAGTGGATGGCCAGTATAAGGAGGGGGTGATGGGGTCTAACCAATGCTTTAAGAAGATTAACAAGACAATGCCTCGAAGACTGGATTTGAGGTGGGAGGAAGACAGAAAGCAAAGGTCTGAAACCAGAAATGCGGAGAACGTATGAACAGGATTTGGTGTCTGGTTGGATGTTGATTGAAAACAATGATCAGGGAAGGGGAGAGGAGGTGATGAAGTCTAAGTGCTCGCATGGCTCATGAAAGGGAGGGATAGCCACTGCGGCATGAGCAGAGAAGTCAGGAAGAACGGATGGGGTTAAGAGTCTGGAAAGGAGACTAAAGCAAAGTCAACTCTGGTCTGTTACATTCCTCGTTTGGTGAATACCTATAGACATGCAAGCAGCAAAATCCCTCTGGCTATTGGAAACAGAGACTAAAACTCCAAATGTATAGAAAAGGATTGGAGAAATTTTGAGGGTTACCTTCCTGAAAGTTCTGTCCAGGAATAGAGTCTACCCACACCTTGGAATCAGCATAGTTTCTAGAGTTGGGAAAATCTGACTTCTAATCCTGGCTCTGCTCCTTCTTACGTGTGTGACCTTGGACAAATCTCTGAACTCACATGAGCCTCTACTTTCCATCTGTAAAGTGGAATGATAATAAATCGACCTCACAGGGCTTTAGGGAGAAGCAAATAGCATACTTATGGGAAGTCCCTCGCATGGTGTCTACCAGCAGTGGGATACTCACTCTACATCAACAATTATCAATATTCTTTTATTATTTTAATTCAGACAGAGGTTGCAGATACAAATGCCTACAGGTGTTCAACTGGAAAGAGAAACGAATTAAGCCTAAAAGGAACAGTGACTCTTCACCTTTGGCAGACTCCTGCCACGTGGGAATGGCGATCTAGGTTGCCAGATGTGTAAGTTTTCAAGAGAAGTCAGAAATCTGAACTTTGGGGGGCTGACATTTGCCATTTAAAAATTTAAGTTTAAATTACAAAACAATGTGTGGCATCCCACACTGCATGGACCAAACAAAACACGCCTATGGGGTCGGTGCAACCCAAGGGCCGCCATTTGAATTAAGAGAGGTTTCCAGCATGATGCAGAGATCCCGTGCACCTCTTTGGAAGTTAGAGGTGCCACGTCTTCCTCCTCCTGAGATATTGGGCCTCCACCTCTCCCACATGTAAAATCGACAAGCAGGGGCGCCTGGGTGGCTCAGTTGGTTGGACGACTGCCTTCAAGCTCAGGTCATGATCCTGGAGTCCCAGGATTGAGTCCCGCATTGGGCTCCCTGCTCAGCGGGGAGTCTGCTTCTCCCTCTGACCCTCCCCGCTCTCATGTGCTCTCTCTCTCTCTCATTCTCTGTCTCTCAAATAAATAAATAAAATCTTTAAAAAAAAAAATCGACAAGCTTGCAAAGGATGGCTCAATCCTGCCCAGCTCTACACTTCCGAGATCTTGAGGACCTTGGAGTCTGGCCTTGGCCATGTTGAGGAGATGAGCCCTGGGAGGGGTCCATGGCTGGGCCAGCTGCCAGGGAGCCCAGGCCTGGCTGCAGGGCTGCAGTGGGCAGAACCCTGTGGTTATTTACCTACAGTAGAAAAAGACAAGCAGGAGAGGTGGTAAGTCTGGCTGGAGAGAGGCAGACAAGCAGGCTATCTGATCTGACTAGTTAAACCACTTTACTAAGAACTACAACCAAACTGAATCTGCATGTGATTCCGCGTGTGTATGCACACAAGCCTGCCCTCACTGGGGAGGCTCTAGGAGACAGAGGAAAACAGGCCTGAGTGTATATCGGCTTCATCTGTTTGCTTTTCTCAAGCTTGTTCCTGCGTGAACGGACCTTCCTAATCCTTGTACTCACAGAGGAGGAAATACCAGCTATAGCTGCATTTCCAGAAGACTTCACAGCCCTCCCTCCCCAGCACCCCTGGCCTCCACGTCCCAGGGCTAGGATATGTAGCCAGGTCTCTGGTTTCTCGAACCCGGAGTAGAAATGTAGAGAATCCTATGGGCCAGCCTGAGTAGTAAGAGCCACCAGCAAGTTCAGACCCTCTTGCCAAGGGATAGCTGGCCACTCCCGGGCTCCGATTCCAAGAAGGGGCAGGTCAATGCATGCCCAGCAGGGATAGGGGAAACCCTGCCGTTGTCCCGGCAGACCAAGGAGGGGATGCTGGGAAGGTAGGGTCACCTTTCAGCGAGGTACTTGGTTAGCCCAAGGTAAAGATTTGGTTTCCTCTGCTTTGCTAGGATATTTGACTTTGATCCATGATACCTTTCTACCTCTGAGCAGATGTATCCTGTAGCTCAATGACCCACGACATTTTAGAAAGTGAGATTCGCTATCTTTCTTAGCAGCAGAATGCTTTCTTTAAATGATGTCTAAACCCCAATGTATAAAATACATTTTTGAGGGAGTGATTAACATGTTCCTTCGTCAGACTGAATCTTTATTCTTTGGTGGCAAAGATGTTATTATTTTCAAAATCTCGGAAGTAGCTGTAGGAAACCTGAGGCTTCTTCGGAGCATGGTGGTAAAACCACTGACAAAGGCCACTCTTCCTGGGACGTCAGGATCCTGAGTGATCAGGGCTGGTTGCCTCATCTTTCACAAAGTGAAACAAAGCCATAAGGCCACTGCCATCGTGTTTCACAAAGTGAGGTCAAGACAACAAAAAGACATTGAAGCAGGTCCCAGCATTTGACTGCTGAAGTTGGAATAGGAGGGAACCAGCATCATGTGTTGGAGAGAGAAAGGGTGATGCAGAAAACAGTCTGGGTCCTGTGTTCTAGGTTGGGCTCTGGAGAGTTTGGGCTCTAGTCTTTGGAGAGTTAGCTCTCACTGTGTGCCAGTGGAGAGGCCCCTTCTTGTCTGCTCACTCCAATCCCCTGTCCATCGGAGTCATTTCCCCGGGGGTCTAGGCTGGGGCTGCCACTCGGTGTGGTTGGCACAGAACGTTGCCAGGTCGCAAAGCTATACAGGGATGCTCAGTGCACCATAGAAGGGACCCTGCCCCTCCATACCCCCGAATGTACGTATGTTACTAAGTTCTGAAGGGTGCTTTCAGACCAAGTGATGCAAATGAACTCTTGGAAGGTTTTCAGGGGTTCCATGGGGGGGCAGAAGAGCAATGAAGGAGGCCACAGCTTAGGAGCCCCGGAGTCAGACCTAGCCTTCAGTCCTAACTCTATCAACGACCCGCTGCGTGAACCTGGGCAAGCCACTTAAGCCACCTAGCCTCTTGCTGCCACCATCTATAAAATGGGAACAGCATGGTGTCTCCCTGGAAGGGCTGATGGTTTACAGTATGAGGTTGCACAGGGTGGAAGGCCTGATCGCACCCGTACCTGGATTCAGGTCCCTCCTCTTCCACGAATAAGCAGAATGACTGTAAACCTCAGTGTTCTGATTTGTCAAACAGGAATAACGATTAAATCAGACAATGCTTGTAAGACACTTTTCTCAGCACTGTGCTTGGAATATGGTAAACATCCAGAAAAAAATGATATGACCAGCTGTGAGAAAAATTGAAGGGATAGTTCCAGCTGTAGATGGCGGAGGGGGGAAGGGTAGATGATGCTCTGGAGGAGGACTGGCGGCCAAGCCCCGCTTCCCGGGTAACCACCAGAAAGGCTCTTCCTCTTTCTGGGCTGCCATCTTTCCATCTGCATGAGGAAGATGTGGCACTCCATAATCGGATGCTAATAGTCTCTGGTTTTGTGGTGTACTTAGCTTCTAGTTGCAGCCCCATGGAGGGATCTGGGAGTCAGAGTCCAGGGTCCCATCTCAAATGCCTTTAGGATCAGGCATACATCAGGCCTAAGTTAAGTGAGCCATCTTGAGTTGTGTTGTTTTCAAGACAATCACAAAGTTGACCTATGAAGCATGAAGGAATATTCTCTACCTCCACCAAGAAACGTGTTCACTCCCATTTTTCTGGAGCCACTGACACAGTCTCAAATTTGGAGAGACTAGAGGCAAGGGGGATCCTGTAGTAGGAGGGGCACCCAGGCCCCGTCTAAAGGTGGCATCTGCTCTTCAGTAACAGTCAACTGTTGCCAAACAGAATGAAGGCTCAGTGCTACTAGATCTTCCAGATTTTCGAGGAAAGCCAGAAATCAGCTTTTGTGTGCATGTGAAATCTTCTGATCATGAGGTTGGCACATCATTCAAAATCTCTAAAAAGTAATACTTCTGCAATCTGCAAATTAAGCTCATGGATGGTATTTTGTAATCTCTGGTGTAATTAGTTCCTAAAACATATCAGCAGCTGTTGGCTGCTGTGACCCAGTACTCCCCATTTCCATTCCCCCAGTGGAACAGAGGTTTACTCTCCGTGGGATGCATGGTATCTACATTTGGTAGAACCTGAGATGAATGTCTGACCCAAAAGCAGCTGTCCATGACCATTGTTTTCAGACTTTAGGATCCATAAAAATCACTTGGGAATAAAACCACCCAAGGAGTTTGGGTACATTCCATCCCTAGGTGCCACTCATAGAAATTCTGATTCACCAGATTTGAGGTGGGTCTCAGGAATCTGCCCGATGGTTCCTAAGCCTCCCTTTGGGAAACTGGTCTCAGGCCTAGCAAAGGGCTGGTGAAGTGATGATTGAAGGAGTCCTGGCTGATGTGGGTGCTTGGTACTAGGAGGATGGCCAGCTAAGCCAATTGAAGCACCTGAAGGGACCTAGACTGAGGAGGGTTATTTGCCCCTTCCAGGGAGCACGGACAGAGACCCACTCATGATATTCATTTACCAGAGGTTTATTTTAAGAATTCACAGAAAAGTAAAGAAGATAAGAAACCATCTGAGCCACAGAGCCAAACCCCATGGAGGCCAGAATATTGTTCACTAGACAGTTTTTCACACTGAGTGACTGGATTATCTCATGTGTCCATAAGCCATGGGCATCTGTCTCTGCCCGCTCTGATTATGAGCACCATTCAGTGCCTTCACCCTATCTTACAGCTCTCCAAGAGACAAGGTCTGACAGGTTTAGTGAGTCCCCTGTCTGTTGGTCAGAGCATTCACACCACAGCTGCCAACCAGCCCATAGATGGTAGTCTTTGGGTCAAGCTACCATTCTGAATTACATCACCTGTGGCCAGAGTGTCAAGGTCAGGTGATGCTAAGCATGGTCAACCTATGTGTCAGGAGCCTCCCGGAAAAAGGCTGGGGGCCAGTAGGCTCCTTGTCTGGTCTACCCGCTATGACAATGGAGGTGAAGAAAGTAACCAAAATGGCCAAAGACATAGAGGCTCCCACAGGAGCACTCTGCCTTGGCTGGCGGCAGATGTTACACCCAAAGATCTGACTGGCCTGTCGCATGAGGGGCCAGGCTCTGGAGTCCCCCTGTCTGGGTTCTTATTCCAGCTCCACCATTCTCTGGCTGTGTGAACTTGGGCCAGTTATTCAACCTCTCTGAACGTGGGCTTTCTGGTGTTTCAATAAGAATGATTATAATAACGCTTCACAAAAGGGTTGTGAGTGTTCAATGAAATCCCGGGTAGAAAGCCTTTAGCACAGAGGCTGGCGTAAAGCAAAAGATAATATTTAGTTTAAAAGAAAAAAAAAAGAAAAGAAAAGAAGAAACCTACAGAGAGTTTCCCTTCTTAGAAAATGTCCTCAGAGAAGAACAGAACAACATTGCAGGAGGAAACCAGAGTTCTGGAGAAACATGTGCTATTATTGTTATTCTCCACGGATAGAAGAGAATTGTGGACCAACGGTGCTGTGGGCTGTGGTGTGGGGTGGGGGGGATGGAGAAAGAGCACTGCATCAGTAGGACACCTGGGTATGGGCCCCACTATGCCATTTTTGTAACTAACCCCGTGACCAGCCAGGAACCAGGTTGTTCCTGGGCCAGGGCCTTACATTCTCCATCTCCAAGATGAGGGGGTTGGGGCCATCTGAGCTCAGAGGGCACTTCCAACTCTGAAGCTCTGGAATCCTGTGAGGATCAAGAATGGCAGAAGAAGAAGAAACAAAGACCCAGTCAGCTAACCTTAGATTCTAGAATGGCTGTTTGGGGAGGGCTTTTTAAGGGAAGTTTTCCACGAAAAGTAACTTTAGGCAGAAGTAACAGTGAGATTTGCTGGGATAAGAAGGGTTTTAATGGGACCTAAGAAAGGTCTTCAGGAATGTGGAGGAGGATATCACAGGGAAGCAGAATGAAGCTGGTCCTGTGCGATCCAGTGGTGGAAGGCATTTTTGGGGTGACCATTCTGGCAAGTAGAGGTGTCTTCCCCAGATGGCTTCATGGCACATTCTCTCGATTCCTTCAGGTGTCCTACCTTCATTCAGGTCAAATATCACCTCCTCCGCCCTCTCCTCCGACCCTAGTCCTAACTAAGCCCATCCCTAATTATGCCATCT
This sequence comes from Mirounga leonina, assembly GCF_011800145.1. Lineage (NCBI taxonomy): Eukaryota > Metazoa > Chordata > Mammalia > Carnivora > Phocidae > Mirounga > Mirounga leonina. The sequence goes on from NW_023270971.1 coordinate 4,813,135, forward strand.
AAACCGTCCTTCTGCCATGCTCTAGGCCCTTCGCCTACACTGTGGATCCACACACAGCCTGACATTACGTTATAGATTCTCTCACTTCCCCAGTTATGTATTGTCAGCCCCACCGAGAACTTGTTTCCTTCTGTCACTGCTGAGCTCTAAAAACAGGACTTTGAACATAACTGATTCTCAATATTTGTGGACAGAAGAAGAAGGAGGAGGAGGAGGGGGAGGAGAGAGAGGAGGATGGGGAAGAGGAGGGAGGGGGAGGAGGTCTTATAATATAATGCTGCCTTTTGTCCTAGGGAACAAAACCTGAAGTTGAAGAATTAATTCCTAATTGTTAAAATTCTGAACTCAGCCTGCTAAGGAGCTGGGGGACCAGGCGATCTTCCCCTTATTCCTGGAAAGGTTTTCCTACACAGAGCCTCCTATGGAAGGCGAGGGGGACACTGCCCTGGGGCAGGGAGACCAGCAAGAATGCTGAGTTGAGAACAGGCATTCCATCTGGAGCAGACCCTGACTCAGAAAGGATCCCCCCTTTATTCTGGAGGCTGTTTGCTGGCCTGGCCTTGCATGGGGCTTTGAAGGCTTGGACGTTCAGGAACTGTCCTGAAATTTCCCCTCTTCCGCATCCAGGAGGCCAGTTAACTTTCAGGAACTGTTGATTGTCAGGGAATATAAACAAAAGAACAAAGGCAGAATCAACTCATTGAAAGGGAAAGAATCTCAGAGTGAACCGCACATAAAGCCCACTTGGAATTTAAACCCCCGTAGTGGTATGCAGAAGGAACACTATCACGAACCCCAGGAGAAGTCCTGAGAAGCCAAAGAAATTCCATCCTGGTTCTCAGCCCCTGTTTGCAAGAGTTTTGGAGAAGGAGCACGGCTCCCCAGAGCTTGAGCTTCTCCTTGCAAAGCACCTTGGCTACCAGTAGTCAACAGAGCACCTCTGTTTGCTCCAAAACAGGAGAGGGAGACACCAGGCAGGCTTGCTTTTATTTATCTAAATACTGTCTCTTTTCTGAGAGTGCTGTGAATCATCAAGGGGTCTGGGGGCCAACATGGCATTTTTACCGACTGTGTGACTTTTGGCAAGTTCCTTCTTCTCTGTGGGACTCAGTTTCTCCTTCTATAGAAACAGATATCCGGGCTACATTTGGGCACCTTTCTCTCTGTTCCTTCGAATCTCCTTGTCAGTGGCCTCAAAGAGTTCAGTGTATTTTTCCAGCCTGTTTTCTCCCCCACCCCTCCGTGCCTCCTCTTCTGTTGGCAGATAAACTGTTTCTGGTTTCATGTAAATTGCACTCCCCACGCCAAATGGGGAGCCCCTTTGAGTCTCCGTCACAGACCCCAAAGTGAGGAGGGCTCACTCTCACTGCTGCTCAGAGCAGTGCCTGGACCTCGGCTCACTTTCCCTTATGGCACCAGGGCCAGTGGGCCCGCCCTTCCTTTCTCTCTCTCTCTCCAGAAGCAAAGGCACCACTGCCTATTCTGCCAAGTTCCCCTCCAAGGCATGTGACAGCAGGATACCCCAAAGGGGGAAAGCTGCTAGAAAAGGCCTTGGGTCCTTGGCATTGGGTGAGAAGGTGGAGCTCGCCCAGTTATATGACTCTGGGGTTACAAAGGGATCCTTCTCTGCTAGACAGAATCAACTTCCTTACCTATAGAATGGAAATAAGAACTCTCACCAGCCAACTCAGAGGGCCTTTGTGAGAACCAGATGGGAAAATAGATTTGGAGGAAACCTTTGAATTGCTACTTAAACCCTTGGGTCCAAGATTCTCAGTCACTACTCTGACCTCCTGCCCCTCTGATGTGTTGTTTCTTCACTTGGCCCATCCTGTTAGCCTCTCCAGCAATAACAAAGCAGTTCAGAGCGTGGGCTCTGGAGTCAGACTGACGGGAGTTTCATGTTGACTCTCTTACTTCCCAGCTGTGTGTTCTTCAGCAAGTGAACTCACCTCTCTGATCCTCCGTTTCCTCATCTGAAAGTGGGATAAAACAGAACCTACCTCAAGGGTTGCCAGGGGATGATGTATGAAGAGCATCTAAAGCAGCACCTAAGATATGTTAGTCCCTGTTATTATTAGTGTTACCTCCTTGAAAACCCCCAACCTGTTGGTGGCAGCCCAGCCACCATTGATGGGATCAGTGTAAGACTCAACTAATGGAACCGGTAGTCATCCTGAAAACAGTCAGTTCTCAAGGTGTGTCCACAGACCTTTGGAAGTCCTTGAGATCCTTTCAAGGGATCCACAAAGCCAAAACTAGTTGCAAGCTACTACGGTGACTTTGGCACATTTACACCGATGGTACAAAAGTAATGGTGGGTCAAACTGCTGAGACTCAGGATCCAGGTGGTGGCACCCAGCTGTGCGATTCATCATTGCACTCTTCACCGTACACAGCACCTACAAGAAAGAAAGAAAGAAAGAAAGAAAGAAAGAAAGAAAGAAAGAAAGAAA
>NW_023270971.1:4815600-5013939 GCF_011800145.1 Mirounga leonina
AAAGAAAGAAAGAAAGAAAGAAAGAAAGAAAGAAAGAAAGAAAGAAAAAGAAAGAAAAAGCCTGTTTCATTTAACACTGTGTTTTATTAAGCAGTAAACACCGTTAATTTTATTAACTCTGGACCCTTGAGTATACTTCTTGGTAATGTTCTGGGTGATAAAATCCAGACAGGCATAAAGGACTTCTGCAGGGCCCTGCAGTGTGATGGTTGTCTGGAGGAAAAACACACCAGCAGTTGCGGGTCTGCAATAAGAATGAGCCACCTTTGTCATGAAAACACATTTTCACTTGAAAGAATGACTGACTGACCAACAAGCCATGTTATTCAGATGTGGATATTTGGCAGACATTTTCTCAAAAATAAATGAAGTGAGCCTGTTATTTCAAGGAAAATCACTAGAAATGTTTGCTGCCAATGGTAATATTCAAGTTTCAAGTGAATTTTGAAAGATTTATATCTGCTACCATGAGCTTGTTAGCTTCCCGATACTTAAAGATTGATGGATATGTTAATGAATGTGATTATTTGGGGTACTATAGAATGAAATGTGTCAACATTTAGAAGATCAGTATAACTCAGTGAACTAGTATTTTCCCAACGACCAGTGCATGAAGTTAAAAAACCATGCATGGGTTAAAGATCCACTTAAATAAAGTGTAAGTTAGACCAATGGATTCTATGTAATAAAATATGAGAAGTTTATTGATAGGCCTCCAGATTCCACACTGCAACTAACCTTTTAGAAACTACCACTTGTCAAGTTTTAGTGTAATATCAAAGAATATCCACAATTATCTGAAAGACCATTAAGATATTCCTCCATTTTCCAACTATGCCCCCAAGCGAGGCCAGCCTTTATTTATATCCTTCAACAAAACACACATTGCAACATTGCAATTAAATGCAGAAGTGGATGAGAATCAAGTTGTCCTCTATTAAGCCAGATGTTAAAAAGATTTGTAAAGATATAACACAATGCCATTTTCCCCCATATTACTTTTTGGTTTTGAAAGTCTTTCATAAAGAAATGCTAATTACATTAACATGTAACGGGTTTATTTTTGAATGATTAATAAATCAAGATTTTCAAAACTCCTGTCTTCATTTCTCATATGGTAAATATCAGTAGATACCATCTACATAAACAAAATCTGTATGTAATCCTCAACCATTTTTTTGAGAGCAAAGAGATCTAAGACCAAGATGTTTTAGAATCACTGCTATAAATGTCTGAGAGAGGGACAGGCAGAGAGCAAAAGAGAGTAAAGAGAAGTTTCCTGTGTCAAGCGCAGGAAGGGACAGTGCCGTGCACTCTGAGTTCACTGGCTCACACGAGGAACACTCAGGAATCCCCTGTCCAACTCTGAGGGCCACACTTGAATAGGGATGCTGATAAATGGAACACTACCCAAAAGTGGGAACTGGACTATTGAGGGGTATGGAAACAATGTCCTCAGAAGAACAATAGATAGAATTAGGTAAATTTACCCTGGAGAAAAGCAAAAGAAAAATCAAAATTAATGTTATGGAATCACAGTAGCTTCTTCAAACCTCTGAAAGGTTGCCAGACAAAATGTAAACCACAAGGATGTGGAATGGCCCCAAATGTGTGTTTTGCTATAGCAGGATTTTTTTTTTCTGTTTTTTTCCTTTCTAATTCTCTAATTCTTGTCCCTTTCCTAAAATGTGATTTCAGGTCTCTTCTCATCTTCTCATTCCCTTCTCTTTTTCTCGTTTTCCTTCTTCCTCCCACTCTCTCCCCTTTCTCTCCTTCCCTTCTTTTCATTAGTTTTCTCCCTCAATTACCCACAATATATAACAAATATATTTTTGTTATTTTTTTCAAAGAGTTTTATCTTTTCTTCCTTAAGACAGTCACATGCAAAAGAATTAAACTGGACCACTTTCTTTCACCATACACAAAAATAAATTCAAAATGGACTAAAGACATGAATGTGAGACCTAAAAATTATAAAAATCCTTGAAGAGAACACAGGCAGTAACTCCTCTGACATCAGCCATAGCAACATTTCTCTAGATAGGTCTCCTGGGACAAGGGAAACAAAAGCAAAAATAAACTATTGGGACTACGTCAAAATAAAAAGCTTCTGCACAGCGAAGGAAACAATCAACAAAACTAAAAGACATGGGAGAAGATATTTGCAAATGACATATCTGAAAAAGGATTAGTATCCAAAATATATAAAGAACTGACACAACTCAGCACCCCCAATAAACATATAATCTAATTAAAAAATGGGCAGAAGAGGGGGGCCTGGGTGGCTCAGTCAGTCAAGCATCTGACTTGATCTCAGCTCAGGTGTTGATCTCAGGGTCATGTGTTCAAGCCCCATATTGGGCTCCACACTGGGTGGGATCCTACTTTTAAAAAAATGGGCAGAAGACATGAACAGACATTTCTCCAAAGAAGACATCCAGATGACCAACAGATACATGAAAAGATGTTCAACATCACTCATCATCAGGAAAATGCAAATCAAAACTACAATGAGATATCACCTCACACCTGTCAGAATGGTTAAAATCAAAAACACAAGAAATGAGTGTTGGTGAGGATGTGGAGAGAAAGAAACTCTTATGTACTGTTAGTGGGAATGCAAACTGGTGCAGTCACTGTGGAAAACAGTTTGGAGTTTCCTCAAAAAATTAAAAATAAAACTACCCTATGATCCAGTAATCACACTACTGGGTATTTACCCCAAAAAATACAAAAACACTAATTCAAAGGAATACATGCACTCCTATGTTAAATGCAGCATTATTTACAATAGCCAAGATATGGAAGCAATTTAAGTGTCCATAGATGGATGAGTGGATAAAGAAGATGTAGTATATATACAAAGGAATATTATTCAGTCATAAAAGTGAATGAAATCTTGCCATTTGCAACAACATGATAGAACTAGAGAGTATTATGCTAAGTGAAATAAGTCAGAGAAAGATAAATACCATATGATCTCACTTATATGTGGAATTTAAAAAACAAAACAAATGAGCAAAAGAAAAAAAGAGAGAGGGACAAACCAAGAAATAGACTCTTAACTACAGAGAACAAACTGATGGTTACCAGAATGGAGGTGGGTGGGGGATGGCTGAAATAGGAGATGGGGATTAAAGAGTATACTTATCATGATAAAAAAATAAAATATTTTTTAAAAAGAAAGAGGTTTTAGGGGCACCTGGTGGTTCAGTCAGTTGGTGTCCAACTCTCGATTTTGGCTTAGGTCATGATCTCATGGTTGTGGGATCGAGCCCTGAGTGGGGCTCTGTGCTCAGGGTGGGGTCTGCCTAAGATTCTATCTCTCCCTCTCCCTCTGCCCCCTTCCCACTCACATGCACTTTCTCTAAAAACAAAAACAAAACAAAACCCTAAAATAAATAAATCTTAAAAGACAGAGGTTTAAGTGTTGCTAGCTCCCAGTGTAGGTACAAGAACATGAACTTCTAGTGTGGAGGGCAAGAGGGATGAATAAGGCTGAGCCTCAGGCTTTGGGTATTACTTATCCCAAAGCCATCAGAGAGAAAGAGAAAGTCACCAAACAGTAAGTGTGAATGTTTTGTAAACCGTGACAGGAAATTAAATAGAGAGTTCCAGAACATGTTAACAAGATTTCTGTTCTAGAAAAGGACTTTAAGGAAATAATATAAGATACAGACATAAAATGATACACCAGAATGTTTGTCACAATATTATTCAAAATAACAAAGTATTGAAATACAATAGTTAAATCATTTCTGGAACATTTATGCAATACACTATCAACCAACAGAAAGCAATTAATAGAGAAGTACTTAACTGCATGGGAAATATAAGATAATGCTAAATTAAAAAAAAAATAATCAAAATACCAAATCACATTTAGTAATTTATTCAGTGTCTTTGTATTGAGTTATTACCTGCACTATAGCAGTGGGCATTCAGGGATAGACATAGTCCCTGCCATTCTGCAGTTTAAATTCAAATAAAAAAATAGATTTTAAACCATTAATATGAATACAAATAATGAATTGAATGCCATTTAATCCCTATTTTAATGAAAGAAACATGCAATTCTGTAAAATAGATTCTATTAGACCCATTTTAGAGATAAGGAAACTGAGGTTCACTGAGTTAAAAAGTAGCAACAGGTGGCAGAGCTGAAATTCAGATCCCAGTGGCCCGACTCCAGAGCCCAAACTCTAAATAAATCACAAGGAAGAGGACAGAGCTCTCAGAAGACCCCTCCAAGGCCCCACCAGAGAGGACCTAGGCCATACCTGAGCATAAGGAATAACTTTGTAGAAGAAGCAACCTCTACCTGTGACCTAGAGAATAAGCTGTAGTTATTTGAGAAGGGGCTTCCAGACAAGGACCTGGGGACACATTCTGAGAATTGAAAGATCAGTGGACCTAGCATATGTAATACTACAGGAGACTGGGGCTGGGGGTAGGCAGAAATGAGGCCAGAAGGGTAAGCAGGGACCTGATGATGCAGTGCCTTGAAAGATCAGTTAAGGTATTTCAAGCTTATCCTTGAAGCTATTGGAAATCACTGAAATGTTTTAAGTAGGAAAGCATCAGGGCCAGTTTTCCATTCACAAAATGTAATTCTGGCAACCCAGTGGAGAATAATTTGAAAGAGTCAAGAATGAAGTCGTGGGGGGTCAATGGAGAGGCTATAGCCATTGATCAGTAGGGAGAGACCATGGTGGTCAGAACGAGAAGGAACAAGGAAGGAGAAAAAAAATGTCTGTCCCCAGGGATATTTTGGAAGTAAAGTTGACAGATGTAGAAATTAATAGAACATGGAGAGATGAAAGAGAAGCAGCAGCAAGATGTTGCGGTGATTCTCAAGTATAGGCAGGTCAAGCTATCTGCCAAGTGAGGTGCCAGTCATCGAAAGAGGGAGCACAGGAGGGAGGTGGGTAATGGGTTCACTTTAGGACAAGTTGGGCTTGAAGCACCTTTGTGACATGTAGGTGGCAATACCCAGTGAGGACATTGAGTCTGAATTTCAAGACAAAGGAACAGAACTAGAAGTCTCTATATCTGAGGATTGGGTCTTGGGACCAGATGAGATTCCCTCGGGAGAGGTGTGTCTTGAGAAGACAAGATGGCCTAGGATAGAGCCTGAAAAACACCAGTGTGTAAGGGGTGCAGGGGGCAAAAGAATACAGCTGAAAAGAATGAAAAGAACTGGAGAATAAAGGGCAGCCGGAAAGGTGGTAAGAAAAATGCCTACAGAAGAAGTGAGGTACCCTAGAAGCCTGCTACGAGAATGATTCCAGAAGGCAGGAGTTGACAGTAGGCAAGGAAATGTTAACTGGATCTAGAAATAAGGAAGATGTCGGTCACCTTTGGGAAGGTAGTTTCAGTGGCAAGATGGGGGCAGGAGCCAGAGGAGCAGGTGAGTAGGAGGAAAGCATGTGGAGAAGACACACAGAGACACGTTCCCTGGCTCAACAGGGAAGGAAAAAGGTGGAGTGGTAGGTGGGGGAGAGCCGAGGCTAAGTACTGGTTCCTTCCCTCCTCAAAGTTACACTCTGAATAGATGAGCTGGACCAATATCTGCTCACGTGCACTAGAATTGGTAAACCATGTTATTACTAGTCAGGAATCACTGATCTTCTAAGTCACTTGATTTCTCTAAGAAGAAAATGATGGAAATAAAGATTATGGAGAATATCACAACATGCCAAGGAAGCTGCAATTGACCTCTTGATTCCATAGTAATAATAAAAATTATTTTTATTGTAATAGTATCAGCTAACAGTTGCTGATCACTCATAGTGTACTATGCATTGTTCTCAAGACCCAACACATATAACTCACTTAATCCTTACAACAGGGGCCCCTGGGTGGCGCCGTCGGTTAAGCGTCTGACTCTTGGTTTCGGCTCAGGTCATGATATTAGGGTCTTGAGATCAAGCCCCACGTCGGGCTCCAAGGTCAGTGAGGAGTCTGTTAAAGTTTCTCTCTCCCTCTCCCTCTGCCCCTCCCTGCGCTCCCTCTCTCTCTAAAAAGAAATAAATAAATCTTAAAAAAAAAAAAAATCCTCCCAACAACCTCATGAAATCAGTCCTAATCCCCATTTTGCCTTTGCAGAAACTGAGAGGCAGAGAGTTGAAATAACCCACCCACAGTCACACAGCAAGTAAGTGTTGGAGTCAAGATTCTTTAGCTGTATTTCTCCCTGACTTGCCCTAGGGACAAAGGAGAAAAAATAAACTGAAAGGGTCCAGGGCAGGAAAGGTGAAGTAATTCAGAGGTTGCCAGGACACTTTCATTCCAGAAAAGTCCTGGCATGAAAGGAGAGTAAACTGGTCTTTAAGTACTCTCCGTTCCTTTTTCCTAGTGGCTCAGAAGCAGACAATGGTTTTCTCTGAGCCAAATGCTCTAGGCCCTGCTGGCACTAACCACATAATTATGTCCTTTGAAATTCTAGTTGTCTGATGGTTGGAGCACAGAGGTGAACTGAAGACCTCAGAGAAACTACTAAAGAGCAGAATGCAAAAAGTCTTTCTTATAAGTGGTCCTTCTAAGCTGATTTCCTATCTGCACATCTTTGTACCATTTACTGAGGGCCTTCATGCTCCTGATCTCATTCTCTTTCCACAACAAGCCTAAGGTAGACAACGAGGAGTCCGGACCTCTGGATCTTTGCACATCCTGTACCCCCTTCTTGGAACATCCTCCTCTCCCTTTTTCTTCTGTTATTGCTTAGTTATCTGGTTTATCATTTCCTATGTTTTGGCCCACGGACCTAAGGGAGGGGAGAAAAGTCAGTCTCAAACAAATATCTTTTGTGGCTGTTGGTGGTGGTTCTAGACTAAGGGGGCTTATGATCTATACCTCTTCTTAAAGGGAAGAAACTTTGGCTGCCTGAGTGCATCAGAAATACTTAAAAGTAAGTGAAATCTATCTTAGGACTTTATGAACCTGTATCAGTCAGGGTTCAGTTGGGGTAGATTCATTATCAATATTATAGAATAAGAGAATTATTATAAAAATTAGACTTTACCCAACTATGGGAAAAGCTGGGGAAGTATAAGTCTTAAAGGCATATTTGAAAGATCAAAAACAGAGTCACAGGTAATCTGAAAAACCAAGAACATGCAGCCACCAAAGTGGGTTCACAGAGGGACAATGCAGGAAGAGGTCTGTGGGAAGCCATGACGTCTCAGAGGTATGGCCTCTGGGGGTCCAAAGATGAGGCGGTGGACCCAGAGCTGCTGGTCGTCAAGAGGAAGAGCTGATGAGCTCAACCTGACAAGGCACCTCTGCCCCTGCAATTATGGAATGATGGCTACCGCTTCACTTCCACCTTCCAAATCTTGTACAAGTTCCTCTTTTGCACAACTCCGGCCTAAGACCCAAAAGGGAACCATATGTCATTCCCAACTAAGCAAAGTTGACACAGCAAAATCCAGCACACACCCTAAAGAGGTAAAAGGCAAACTAAAGTAAGGCCTCTCTAGCACGGTAAGGGGTATCACATGAGTGTCACCCTTGACTCCTATGTCTCCCCCATGCCCAGTTGCCATCAAATTTTATAGCTTTGATCGCCACATGATACACGCATTCATCCTCTCTTTTCTATCTCTGTGTTCATCACCCTAGTTCTGCTTCTCTTTACCTTTTATCTTAAAGATTGAATATCTTTCAAGTTCTCCACTCACCTTGCTCTCTCTGGCCTAGGTATCCCTGGCACTTGAAACTTCTGCCTAGGATGCTCTTCCCCTTCTTTATACTTTGGGTCTCCATTTAAATATCACTTCCTTCTGGAAAAATGTTTGGATCCCTCGAAAAATCTGAGTGAGATGCTTCTCTCTTCTGGCACTTGTTATACTTTAAGTATTGTTTAATGATCTGTCCTTCTCTGCATCCTCACCAGTGAGTGCCTGGCATGTAAGGGCTTCGTAATTGTCAGGTGATTGAATGAATGAATGAATGAGTGAATGAATGATGTCTCCCCATTTCCAGTATGTCTTCTCTTCAGTATCTTCTATACATTGACATTATCTTTTCCAAAACCTGAAATTCTTCAGTGGCTTATCATTGCCAGTGGAATAAAATCCCAAATCTTCATCTGGGCATTCAAGAACCACCACATATGATCACAGCCTATCTTCTCTAAACATCTCCCAGGATTCCTCTACATGTTCCCTCTGCATACCAACCCAACTGATATGCAGATTATTCCCTGAGGAAGAGTAATTATTTGTCATAATAATTTTAAAAATAGCTTTTATCTGTTGAGCATATATCATACAGTAGGCACCACGATAAACATTTTATATACTACATCTTATTGAATCATCACAATGACAATCACAATAAGGGACTAGGTTCTCATCTTTTGCCGTCATTCTAGAGAACACTGAAGTTCAGAAAGGATGTCATTTGCCCAAGGTCAATAGTAAATGATGAAACCAGTATTTATATTTTTAAAATACTTTATTTATTTATTTATTTATTTATTTATTTATTTATTTGAGAGAGAGAGAGAGAGAGCATGAGCAGGGGGAAGGGGCAGAAGGAGAAGGAGAAGCAGGATCCCCACTGAGCAAGGAGCCTAATGCAAGGCTTGATCCCAGGACCCTGAGATCATGACCTGAACCAAAGGTAGACGCTTAACTGACTGAGTCACCCAGATGCCCCGAAACCAGTATTTAAACTCATGTATTATCTAACTCCAAGGTCAAGATCATAACCATTCCACTGTACCACATGCTCCTGTAAGCAGTTCTCAATGGCCATTTGTTTAATTAATTAATTAGTGCTTACCATAACCTAAACACTTTGAATAGTTTGTCTCATTTGAATTCTCAAAATAGCTTTATGAGGGAAAAACTATTATTCCCAGATTATAGATGATAAAAGTGAGCCTCAAAGAGGTGAAGTCACCTGCCTGAGGACACAGAGATCAAAAGGAGCAAAGCTGGACTTGTGTGCCATGACTGGACCACTGTCAGAATCACCATCACTGTAACTGAAACAGCCCTGGTCACCCTCTTGTCTAAGTGCCCTTGCTTTATGGGTAAGGAGACAATTCCCAGACTGGCTCAGTGACAGCCCCGATGGTGGTAAACCAGAACTCTGGCTTCCTGTCCAGTGTGTTTTCCATTATAAGATCTGTGTCTTTCCCTGACCAGAAATTGATGAAAGCCAAGTTGTTCCTACCAGACGACAGAGAGAACACCCAACCCACTTAGTCTTTGTTCATTTTGTACCCTCTGCCTATTAAAATTCAGCATCACTCTGCTGGTCATCAGACCATCTGTTTCTATAAATAGAGAGGAGAATGAGTCAGAGAGATGGTGCCTGCCTTCCAGGAGCTTCAGAGTAAATAGTGACAATACTGATAGGGACACTCTGACCATTAGACAAAGGTCCCATAAAAACAAGCACTCAAGACTTTCCATTCATACAAGCAATGGATTCAGTGAGTCCTGAAAGCTGCGTGTTTATCCTGAGCAGTTTCTAAGGAAAAGCATCACCTTCCTGGAGGAGATGGGATTTTAAGAAGAATCGAAATGCTGCAAGATAGAGAGTCCATCCACCTAGAACCTAGAAGTTGAGTAGGGCTGGGGTGCATTGTGAGAAGACATAGAGACAGGAAAGGAGTTTCAGACTGAAGGGGCAGTGAATGTTCTCATTCATTCCATCATTTCTTTTTTCAAAATTTACTTCTGGCCCACCTACTACTGTGAGCCAGGAATTGTATGAGAGCTTAAAACAGAAGAGCTTAACCCAGACTCGTCCTGGGAGAGATCTTTTCTGCTGAGCTCTGAAACTAGGAGATTGCGTACAGATGGGGAAAGCATTTTGGGTGGGTGACAACGGCAGGTGCAATGGCACTGAGGTGAGAGAGAACATAGTTCCTTGGAGGAACTGAAAGAAGGTCATTGTACACAGACAGCTTTTATCGTGGAATGCGATAACGGATCGGCTAATAAATACCAAATCATGGAAAGACCTTCAGTTCATTTTGTGAATTTTTACAGTTGGGATGTGGCAGCTCCAAAACTTGACCCAAAATTCTTTGATACGCTTCCCATCGAAAGGAGGTCCAGGTCACTCGCCTCGAGTCTGGGCTCTCTGATGCTGTGCCAGATTCTGGGGGCAGGTCTTAAGAAATGGCACCTTTCGGGCACCTGGGTGGCTCAGTTGGTTAAGTGACTGCCTTCGGCTCAGGTCATGATCCTGGAGTCCCGGGATCGAGTCCCGCATCGGGCTCCCTGCTCGGCAGGGGGTCTGCTTCTCCCTCTGACCCTCCCCCCTCTCATGCTCTCTGTCTCTCATTCTCTCGCAAATAAATAAATAAAATCTTTAAAAAAAAAAAAAAAGAAATGGCACCTTCCACTTCGTGTCTTTTGGGACACTTTCAGAACCCAGCCACCACATTGTGAGGAAGCCCAAGCAGACTCTGGAGAAGCCCACGTAGTGCGGCCATATGGACAGGAACTGAGGTCTCTGGCCCTTTGCCCCAGCTGAGCTTGCAGATGGTAGCCAGTACTAACTTGCAAGCCATATGAGTGAGTCATCTTGGAAGTAGATTCTCCGTCCCCTAGTCAAGCCATTTCAGCTGATGCTGCAAGGAACAGAGATAAGTCCTCCCTGCTGAACCCTGCCCAAATTGTAGATTCTTCATGTAAACAAATGGCTGTATTGTTTTCAAGATGATTCATGTTTGGAGTACCTTGTTACATCATAATAGATACTAGGCATGTAGGGAAAGGGGAAGCCATTGAAGAATTTTGAGTATGAAGAAATGGGGACTGGGGGGGTGGGGTGGGAGGGATGGGGTGACTGGGTGATAGACACTGGGGAGGGTATGTGCTCTGGTAAGCGCTGTGAATTGTGCAAGACTGTTGAATCTCAGATCTGTACCTCTGAAACAAATAATGCAATATATGTTAAGAAAAAAAAAAGAAGAAGGTAGCAGGAGGGGAAGAATGAAGCGGGGGAAATCGGAGGGGTAGACGAACCATGAGAGACGACGGACTCTGAAAAACAAACTGAGGGTTCTAGGGGGGAGGGGGGTGGGAGGATGGGTTAGCCTGGTGGTGGGTATTGAGGAGGGCACATTCTGCATGGAGCACTGGGTGTTATGCACAAACAATGAATCATGGAACACTTCATCTAAAACTAATGATGTAATGTATGGGGATTAACATAAGAATAAAAAAAAAGAAATGGGGACTGTGGCAGTTATTTACTTCACAGAGATGTTCTGAGAACTGAATGAGATCGTGAATGCACAGTGCTTTGCCAGTGCTGGGGGATTCAGTAAGTCTTCAACAAATGTGAGTTATTACTGCTGTTATTTTTAGAGTTTAGAGAAAAGGAAGAGGGCGTAAGGAAATATTTCAAGAGTCAAAGGATGAGTTAATGTTCACTTGGACTGGAATGGCAACAGCACTGATAAAGTAGGTTGGGAAGGGATTCAGGATGTAGAATTGATGGGCTGTCATAATTGATGGATGGGGAGGGTGAGGAATAATAAAAACTCGAGAATCATTCCAGCATTTCTGGCCTTAGCACTGAGGCAACAAGGGTAGTAGACAACGGCTGAATTTGATTTCCAGCACCCAGGATTTTTACCATCCAGGTAATTTTACCCCCAGTTCTTTCTGAAGAATCAATCTGTCTTCACTCTTTGTCCATTTGACTTGAGCAGGGCTGATTCACCCCACCTCCTCCCACGGGTTGGACATATCACCCAGGCCTAAGCTGATCTCCTATGTGAGTGGTTCCAGGACGAGCAGTGACGCAAACAGGCCATCAGAGCCATCAAGACTCAATTTGGGGGCTTTTTGTTTGTTTGACTTTGGAGAAGAAGTCTCTTTACTTTGGAACTTGAAGCTAGAAGTGCACAGACCTGGACCTACTGTTGCCATATCACATCTGAACAGAGGCAACACAGTGAGCGGCAGAACCAGTGATGACAGTGTTTGAGTATAGTCCAATTAAAAGTTCAAAAACCAAAAGTGCAGGTTTGAGGAATCCAGGTAGAGGAGACTAAGAGAAGCTCCTTATTCTTGAGAGGCAGTGAGACTCCAGTAGAGAGCTTCCAAGCTTCAGGTCTGAAGACTCTAATGTCTTATCATTATTATCATTTGTGTGCATACATGAGTTAATTAAATTAACCATAATAAAAAAAAATGTAACTAAAATCCCATGACTGCTTTAGGAAGGAAGCAACAGGGGGCCTAACAGGACAACCTCTCCTAAGCCCCCCCATCCCACCGACAGACAAGCACTGAGGTCACCAAAAAAAGGGAGGAAATATTAGAGCTTCTCTTGATATTTACTTTTATCTCAGTTTTTAAAAAATTTTATCTTACATGTTTTATACGTACTTGATAATACATTGGTACATGTGTGCAATTTACAAATAAGGGAATGCACATAACTAAGGAGGAGTACTTAAAATTATTTTACTGACAGAGTGTATGATCAAAACAATTTAGAGATACCGTGTTGGGGAACGTGGGCTCCGTGTTCCAACCCTCAAGCAAGAAAGGCGATGTGCTCTGCCAGGCGATGCAAGGTGCATATTCTATAGTGCGGTGATAAATATCTGCCTGAGTTCAATTCCCATCTCCCCATTTGTCCTATTTCTGTTTCCCAATTACTAGAAGGAGGTGGGAGTAGCAGTGGTTACATGTACTGAGCACTTGCTCGGTGCCAGGTGCTGTGTTAAACATTTTTACACATTATGTCCTCTACCTCTATGAGGCAGGTGCGATTGTCCCTGACCTACAAATGAGGAAACCAAAGTGAAAAAACTTGCCCGAGATCACAGAGCTACAAGTGAGAGAGCCAAAATCCAGTCCTAACCCCTGAGGGGCTCCTAGAATGAGTAGGTTAGAGATGAAAGGTAGTTCTGGATTCAAACACAGACTTTGCCATTTATGTGGGCTGAGCAACAGTGTGGTCTCTACTTAGAGACAAGCAATACGTTGTTTTAATGTGTGGTCCAAACCCTATAACGGCCCTCCAGGCCAGAGGCCAATGAAACAGGGTGCAGACAGAATTCTGCCCTTCTGGGCTATTGCATGCTTCATGGTACCAACGGGAAACTGCTCTTATAAACAGCTCAATTCTTCACCACCACCACCACCCCTGCCACCACCCCCATCATGGCAAGATGCCCAAAGTCTTCAGCAGTGTTTAAAGTGAGTCTCAAATGAAAAGCATAGCAAACCAGCGTGCCTTGCCTTCTGATGGCATGACCTCACTGAATTGTTTACGTGAAGCCAACAACCATTCGAGAAGGCAGAGGGGATGAAAGACTTTCCAAGGCAGGTAGCAAAACAAGCACCAGAGTGGCAGACAAGAGCCCTGGGCACAGGTCCTGGAGCGTCACCCGCTACCTCCTGGTGTACTGGCTTCATGCCTTGAGACTCCCCGGGGATCCCAGTCTCTCAAGGGTAACACCAAACAAGGCTCTCCTTCCCACCTAACATTTGTGCCTTGCACGCTGTTCATCAGCTTTCCCATCCCCAGCTGCCTATCTGCATAGGATACCACTCCATCCCACCCAGGAGATCCTTAGCAGGGAAAGAGGAGGTCAGCAAACCCAGAGTCTCTATGATAATGAAACAATGACTTGGCCAAGGTCACCCAGTGACTGAATTAAAAGGAAAGTCAAGGTTGGTGTCTGTCTGCTGGGATCTATGCAGGACTCCACCAGGGTCAGAACCTGACTTGGATGCCTTAAGAGTATCAGGTTCATAATATACTTGAGGAGCTTAGCTGAGACAGATTATTCTCTCTTCCTTCCTTCTTCTCCTGGAGGAATGCAGTCTGGCCCCGGGGGACGTGGGTGGGGGCATTTCCCAGGCACTCAACCTCGGGTTGGCTTATTTCTGACACCCAAGGTGAGCAGGCCTGAAGACCCAACTGGGCTAGAAATAGAATTAGGAAACATTCCATCTCCCGCCAAGCTCAGGCTGTGATTGCAACAAAGCCTGGAACAAACATAGAACATCTGAGTGGAAAGAACCCTCGGCAGGGATGACGAAGTTGATAATGACAATGACAAAGAAAATGATGAAAGCAACAGCAGTTAGCATTGATGGAAGCTTGACTACATGTTAAGCACTGTGAGAAGTGTTTTATATTAATTAGCTCAGATAATCTACTAGTGTTATTATTGCTGCCACATTTATGCATTTGAGGAAATAGAGGCACAAAGTGATTAACTCACTTGCCCTACATCATGTGGATTGAAAGTAGCAGAGCTCAAAATCCCATATCTAACATCAAAAAATGGTTTAAAAATATTTTTTTGAACAGCAGAAACAATTTTTTCCAAATGCAATCCAACCCAGCACCTAGATATCTCGATGCCAATCTATGACACAGACAAAACCAGAAACCACTTTAGTTGGGGGGGAGGGGGCTGGTAAAAGGAGGGGGCATGGAAGTCTCACTCTCTTGGCCTCTCCCCCGTGCTACCCCTGCTGGGGAAGGGGTGCTTCCGTGGAACAGAATTTGTAAACCACTGGTCTATCATCATTATCACTCTTCATCTTTTTTAAGAGTGGATACGTATATTTTGACATATTTCAACAGTAACACAACAAAGAAAAAAATGCACTATTGTTACATGTAACAATATGGATGAATTTCACGAAATAACATTGAGTCAAAGAGCTAGATATAAAAGAGTATCTGAAGTTGGTTTTCATTTATAGGAATTTCAGAAACTGGGCAAACCCATCTATGTTGATAGAGGACACAAGAGTAGGCTGGCGTTGGGAGCAGCTCTCATCTTAAAAAGTAGGAAAACAAAAGCCTGAAAAAAGGAAATGGCTTGATATCTGATTTATAGCCAAGTGGAATTTAAGGTTCCATCTCCTAGACTTTTTTAGAAATACCCAATTTTTTTACAAATATCTATTGAAACCCTACCACTTGCCCTTTTTGACATGAAACCTACAGAAATACACAAGACAGACAAGTTCCTGCTCTCATGTTGTCTACATTCTAGTTGGGGGATCCTGGCCCTAAGCGAATGAATGAAGAATGAATGAAGACTGAATGAATGAATGGCATGATACGCAGAGAATTAGAATAGGATGATAGTGAGTGGCTGGGTGGCTACTTTAGAGGATCAGGAAAGGTCTGTCTAAAGAAGTGACCTTCCAGCTGAGACCTGAGACCTGAGGGCCCAGCCAGGGGAAAAGGAAGAGGTTTTCTAGGCAGAAGGAGCTAAGTGCCAGAGCCCTAAGGTGAGGAACAACACTTGGTCCTTACCGGGGAGAAGAGCGAGCTGGGAGAGAGAGGGTCCAAGTTGAAATCAGGGTGGTAGACAGGGGTCAGGAACACACAGAGCTTGCTAAACTGTGGGAAGGAGTTTAACTGATTTTCTAAGTTGAGTAGAAAGCCATGAAAGGATTTTAAGCAGGGGGGAATGGTGACCTGACCTGATGGAGCATTGCCTGCCGAGAAGAGAACGGGTTTCAGCAGAGCAAGCACGGAAGTGGGGAGACTTGTCGGAAACCTAATGCCTAACCCCAGGCAAGAGGTAACTGTAGCCTGAACTAGGGACTACTAGGTGTGTCAGGATGTCATTTGGAGAGATTTGCTTCTAGATAAGATACAGGGGGAGATGGGAAAGAGGACTCCCTGACAGCTCCAAGACGTTGGACTTGAACAACTTGGGGAATGCCCAGCACCAGGACAGAGCATGTTTGAGGGAGGAAGATGGAAGCAATGAGTTTCACTGTGGCAGGTCCCTAACTCTGGGATGACTGGTGACAAGAAAGTCACCTCCCTTTCTTGGGCCAGTTTCTCTGTACAGGGAGAGCCCTGGGCCAGCTCCCAAAAGGCCCTACCAGCTTTCCCGTCAGTCCGTCTGCACTCAGGAGCGCGAGCATCCGGGAAGCCCCTGGCAGCGAGGTTGCGTGAGGCCCGGAGCCCTGACAGTGGACCGCGCTGGCCGCTCGGGCAGACTCGGCTGCTTGGCTGCAAGCCTCTCACAGGGAGATTCGACAGTAACTTGCAGGAACATTCTGAGAAAATGCAAACCTCACTCTTCAGCAACCCGAGGCCGGTGTGAAGGGAGGCTTGGGGTGAGGCCCAGGGACACGTGGCAGCAGCCTAGTCCCAGATAAATAAGATTTCAGTTCTCTGGGCCTAGGGAGCCTGTCCTGTCTAAGGAGAGGCCCAATGTCTCAAAGGCACAGCTACGGACTCCAAGCACAGCATTTCCAACCCCCCGGGACCCCATTTCTTCCATGCTGTGCTCCCATAGAGGCCAAAACAAGTCAAGAATCAGCTGCCTGTCTTTCAAAAAGCTGTGAGGTGTGACAGATAGGAGACCAGAGGCCGAGGTCTACACTCGCCTATGCACAAAACTAACCTAGAATGTGGCCCCGAGGGCAGACCTGGCTCTTTCTGGGCCTCAGTTTCCTCACCGATGAAATGAGGGTGTTTTGCAGGTGCCCTCTGGCTCGAATATGCTTAGATTCGAGGACAGCTTTGAAGGTGGTCCCCGACTGCCTTGAAAATGAAGCCCAGGGGAACAGGACAGTGTGAATGCTGCCATCTCCCGCCACCCCCCCCACCCCACCCCCACCCCCCACTGCCCTATCGTCACTTACTGTGCTTTCTCGTGGCCGTTGGGGAGCGGAGCCTGCAAACAGTCCTGTGGAATCAATTAAGGGGTACATAGAATAACAATTTAATTTATGTTTCTTATAAAATATTTGGCTCCCAAGCTTGTAAGGCAGAGTCAGAGAGCATGCAATGACATTTAATGAGCGCAGTGCACTGCAGTGCGGTGTGTCTCCCGGGGCAGACTGGGCCTGGGGAAATTCGAAGGATCCCAGCTTAAGTTCCAGCTGATGCCCCGGCTCGCTCCCAGCCTCCACCGCGTGTTCTTGGGCAGCCACCCCGGCAGCTTGACCTCAGCTTTGCCCTCTGTCCCATGTCTCTCTCGATGCTTCTTGACTCCGCTCTTCTGGAATGCTGCCTGTAGAAGTCTTCCCAAAGCTGTGTGGGGCTTCCGCTGGTAGACGTGGCTAGTCTTTTACAGGTGTGTTTTGCTTTGTGGTGCAGGGCTGTTGTTGTTAGTACTGTTTTGTGTATCCCGCTGCTGCCTGGGGAGTCAGTACCTCCAAAGATAGTGGGGTATCAATCGTTTCTCCCCAGTCAGATCAGACGCGCACATCCCAGTAGGCAGGGCAGATGCTTACTTTTATTAAAATGTCCCAAGGCTGATGCCCAGGAAGCCTCGCAGAGCTGTCCGAGCCCCTGCGGCTCTACCTTGAGGGCAGAATACAGGTTCACGCCCTGCTCTTGGCCCCTGACCCATCACCAGTTCTGCCTTCGAAACCAGAGATGGACCCCACAGGTGGTCTGAGACCCAGATCGCGTCCCCCAAACACCAGCAATGTCATTGTGTATCACCCCATTTCTTAAATCCTGTGAGTGGAAAATGAGACCCAGAGGCAGCTTTTGTGAGACCAAATGGCCACACCTGGGCTCTGCACCCCGCAAAGGAGGGTTCAGTGTCAAGGCCACTTGTAAAGGAGATTTAACAAGAAAGGAGGCTGATTAGAGAAAACGGAGGGAAGAAGAGAGAAAAAAGGAAGAACTAGAGGGCAAGAGAGGGTGTACCATGGAACACTCGGGTGCCTAAAATGAGTCTCTGGATAAAGAACATGGAGGGTTCAATGTCTAAATAAGTTTGGATGATGCTGACTACTTTTATCTTTCCTCTTGGAGATTTATAGTATGCAGTAACTTGGTAAAATCTTTATAAAGTTCTGCAATTTGGGTGCCTGGGTGGCTCAGTCGTTAAGCGTCTGCCTTCGGCTCAGGTCATGATCCCAGGGTCCTGAGATCGAGTCCCACATCGGGCTCCCTGCTAGGCGGGAAGCCTGCTCTCCCTCTCCCGCTCCCCCTGCTTGTGTTCCTGCTCTCGCTATTTCTCTCTGTGTCAAATAAATAAATAAAATCTTTTAAAAAATAAATAAATAAGTAAAAAAAAAAATAAAGTTCTGCAATTTAAAAATATACATTTAAGTTTTATCTAATCCTAACCAAACTTGGTCCCAGGATCTGGCTTTCTTGTAATGCTTATTAACATTCCCAGAATATGTCAGAAAAACTGATCTAAAGGAACCCAATATGCTGGGGTGAAGAGGTATAAAGGGGGCACTGGTTCCTGTTTTCAGGCAACTTACAAAATAGGGGGATAAGACTTTTCTAGATAGAGAATTTCGCAAGATTTAATGGACAATTGAACATAATGGGAAAGGATTGTTATTCTCCAGGTAAGTGGTGCAGACAGAACATGTTGGGCATTCATCAGTTAATCCACAAGTTTCTGGGGCACCTAGTATGTAGCAGAAACCATACTGGGCCCTAGAGATATCTATACAAGTCAGACCTAACTTTCCACTCCCAGAGCTTAACTGCCAGCAGGAAGAGACAAAAATAACTGCACAAGTGAGTAAACCTAGAATCACAAGTTGTAAGGAGCTCCCTGAAGGAAGTGAGCAGGGCTCTCTGATAAAATAATGGATGGGACACCTGCTTGAGCTGGAGTCAGTGGTCATGGCCATTCCAAAGCAGTGACCTTTACATTTCAGCTTGAAAGGTGACAAGAAGCCAGGCACAGTGTGACTGGGGAGAAAGGATCAAAACACACTTCAGGGGCAAACTGGGGATATGGCTGGGCTCCATAGCATGAGTAAGGAGGAGGGAGAAAAGGGTATTTGGGCATTTATTAAGTTAAGCTCTGTGATATTGAGCCCCTAACATGATTCACGGAGCTAGGGATGCAGCAGTGAGCAAGCTGACAAGCCCCTGGTTTGTTCTAGAGCATTCCAGTGGGGAAGGCAAAGAAGCAACATAAGCAAGTAAGGGAGTGAGGTTCTTTCAGATAGTGAAGAAAATGCTATGAGGAAAATAAAGCAGGGTAACAGAATGGGCTGGGGAAGAGGCAGTATTAGAGAACTTGACTGGAGAAGGCCTTTCTGAGCATTTGATATTTGAAATGAGATCTGAATGACAGAAAAGAGAGGGCTGGGTGCAACCTGTCTGGGGAAACCACATCCCGGAGGGATGAAGCAGCAAGAACCTTGAGGTGGGGAGGGAGCCCAGGATGTTGGAAAAACCCAGGGAAGTTTCTGAGTGAAGAAGGAAATATTAATGATGACAGGGAGGTTAAGATTTGCTGTAGGTCATGGAATATTCCTCAGCCATCAGAAAGGATGAATACCCAACTTTTACATCAACATGGATGGGACTGGAGGAGATTATGCTAAGTGAAATAAGTCAAGCAGAGAAAGCCAATTATCATATGGTTTCACTTATTTGTGGAACATAAGGAATAGCATGGAGGACATTAGGAGAAGGAAGGGGGAAATGGGGGGGGGGAATTGGAGGGAGAGATGAACCATGAGAGACTATGGACTCTGAGAAACAAACAGGGTTTCAGATGGGAGGGCGGTGGGGGAATGGGTTAGCCGGGTGATGGGTATTAAGGAGGGCACATACTGCATGGAGCACTGGGTGTTATATGAAAACAATGGATCGTGGATCACCACATCAGAAACTAATGATGTATTGCATGGTGACTAAAATAACATTAAAAAAAAAAAAAAAAAAAGATTTGCTGTACGTCCCCTTTGGCCAAACAGAGCCCCCTAGTATGGATATGGAGGGTGAAAGGTTTGGGGAAGTACACGACAGCCACTTGAATACCAGGGCAAAAAGTTGGGACTAGTCTTCACCCTGTTTTCCCGCACCTTACAAGACATTGTTCCCAGGTATAGCACGCTCCCACTGGCCTGCCCACTTCTATTACCCACAAAATGCTGTCGGGTGTCAGAAATCACAGTAGTTTGAGAATAACTATTAATAATATTTCAATAATGGTTAATTCGGCAGAAATTGCTTCATGTCCCCCCAATATCCGCTCTTCCCTTCTTCCTCTGTCATACAGCTACCCAATTTTAGATAGCAACGCGACTACATTTCCCAGGATTCCTTGTCGCTATGTTTGGTCATGTGACTAGATTCAGGCCAATGGGATGGAAGCAAACAGCAAAGTCAAGCTCTGGAATGTGTCCTTAAAGGAGGGTGTGTGACCTTACTTCCCCTCAGGAACCCACACTTCCCCTGCTATCCCCATTGTGGATATGATGGTTGGATTTCCATCCTTGATCTTGAGGACAGGGACACACCTAGGGATGGTGATAAGAAAATTGAAAGAAGCCTGCATCCCAAATGACTGTGGAGGTCCCATATGAGCCACAAACTGCCCCGCAGAGTATTTTATATGACAGCGAAACAGACTTCTCTCTAGTTTAAGCCACTGTTCTTGCGGGTCTTTGCTATACGTAGCTCCAGCCAGATGCTAGCTAATTCAGCCATTTACTACTAGTTGTAGCAATGGATAAGATGAGCCTCCCGGAATGCAAATGAAAATGTGTGTATTATAAAGATAACCTAAAACCCTACACAAACATACATAGATTCTACATACAATAGCTTCTATGTATGCGTATATTTTTCCAGTCAATCTTTCACAAACATCAGTACTTCCAAATATTTTTGATCACAGGTTACTCACAGCACAACTCAGAACAGGTCATAACAAGGTTTTTGTCACGACACTGAGATAGAGAAGTGCACGTGACGTTTAGATTTGGTGAGCCTGTGAAGCAGGGCACAGCGGACGCCCTCCAGGGCAGCGGGAACTGGGGTTCAAAGAGAAATCATGTGATTTCTGATGAGACAGGGGCTGTGGATTAATGTTGGTTTCTCATCAAGCTGAGCAGAAGCTTCTCTCTGTGACCCAGCAATCCTACCACTAGGTGTTTGCCAAGGGAAATGAAAACATTTGTCCAAACAAAGACTTGCACATGAATGTTCAGAGAGCTTCATTCAAGTAGCCAAAAACTGGAAACTGCCCAGGTATCTATCAACAGGAGAACGGATAAACAAGTTGTGGTACATACAATGGAATGCTTCTCAGCAAGGAACAGGACTGAACTGAGATACATATAACATCACAGACGAATCTCAGAAACCTCAGGGTGAGTGAAAGTAGCCAGGCATCAGAGTACGTTCTGGATGATCCCACTCACGTGCTATTCTCGAAAAGGCCAAACCAGTCTGGAGTATCAGAAAGCAGATCAATTATTGCCTGTCGCTGCAGGAGAAACGGGGACTGACTACGAAGGCGCACAAGGGAACTTGCTGGGAGGGAGCTGTTTCAGAGCATAACCAGGATGCTGATCTCACAAGTGTATTCGTTGGTCAAAATTCATCAAACTGTACACTGAAACTAAGTTCCCTTTATTGTATGGAAGTTGTATTTCAGTAAAGTTGATTTTAAAGTTGCTCTTTCATTGCCAAGCTAAACAGGAAAAAAAAATCCTTTAGAGAAAGAAGGCAAAAAATAGGATTTGAAATAAGAATCCCAAATTTAATGCTAAAAGGGCAGATATTCTGAACTGCTGGTGTCTTTTTTTGAAGCAAGCTGCTTCTTCCATGAGCACTGTGGATAGCAGCGCTCCAAGAAGAGAAGCCGTGGGGATGGATTTCACAAAGACGCAACTCCAGAGCTACCAGCAGATAACCGGGAGGTGATGGGAGTCAGGCCAGACTTGCTTGTACAGGGTACACCCGAAGGGTAGCACTTTCTCAATCATCTGCGGTGAAGAACCAGGTGCTTTTTGTGGCTGTTCCTTGTTTGTTTTATAAAATAAAATCACGTATGCTAGAGGGCGCAGCATGTCACATTGCTTTGAAAGTCTCTAAACACTTCTCAGTGCTTGTGCTCACCTGGTCGCAGGCTGACAGCAAACACGCACAGACGGGCCCAGATGCTCCGAGCGCTGCCCTGGGGGACCCTGCAATGACTTGGGATGCACTTGGGGAGAGACTGTGGTCCCATGTGAGCGGGCAAGCTGGAGCCAAAGACAACTAGGTTATGGATATGAACGAGGCCTTGTTTGTGCATAGTGGACCGTGAGGTCTAAGGAAACGGGCTCACAGAGAATTCAGAACAGGTACATGAGGTCACAAAACACTGCTTTGGAAAACTTGGTCTGGCAGCGCACACAGGATGGTGAGGAACAGAGAGGCCTGAATCACAAGATCCGTGAGAACCTTGTTGCCACCACCAGGTGGGCGACAGCCAGACTTGAACCACGGCAGTGGGTGGGGCACTGGGACAGAGGGAGGGCCCGCCAGAGGGCTGGGGAGGGATTGACAGCCATGGGTCACAGAGTGGAGACGGGCCTGGGGAACGAAGGCAGGGTCAGAGCTGGGTTTTTAACCCAGGAGGAGGCAGGGATTCTGAGATTTGAGAAGGAAAGAGAGGAATCTCGAGGCTAGGCCTCCATTTGCTCCCCGAACTAGGAAGGGAGCTTATCGATGTGCCCGAGCCCCCCGGGCCCGGCAGTCTCCCGAGGGCGGACTCTGCCTGCCTTGGCCTCTGGCCCAGCAATCCCTGACCCATTGGCGCCCACAGTGTCACCCACGGTGGGTGGCAACAGGAGGTAGTCAGAAGGGGCGGGAGGAAGCTCATGCCCTGTGTGCACTATTTTCCGAGCCTGGCATGTCTGCTGCCTCCCACCCACACTCCACCTGTAACTCCTCCTCACCTTGCCGGCCCAGCCCAGTGTCCCCCCGGAGCAGGATGAATCACCGTCCTCCCTGCTGCCACGGCCTCGAGCGTGGTGGGGCCCGCAGGTCCCAGCACACACTGCAGCGTCACCAGAACGATGGTGGCCAGCTTCTAACTCACCAGCAGTGCCTGATGCAAGTGACCGCGCGCAAGACACAGCATAAACAAATGAGAGAGCACACGGAAGGAAGGACCAGTTCGGGCAGTGAGCTCGTGAGATGGGCATAGCGGACGTGGAGGTGAATGGGAACCAGGGGTCACATGAGTCTTCCCTCCTCTGCCCTTTGATACATGTACAGTAACCATTATTTGAGACTTTAAACTTCCTCAGTCCCAAATGTTTTAGGGGCTCCTCTCTGAAGTCAGAAACATTTGGCAGCCCATCAGGGTGGAAATTATTCTCTGGAGTGAGTCAGCAGGGCCCAGAGCAATGCCACCTTTAAAGACCGTAAGAAGGTAGACAGAGGCTGATCTGACCAGTGAACTGGGCAGTCATCACCTTTGGTCTGAGAACAAGAATCAAAAGAGAAGCCAGGTAGTCCTTCAGATCGACTGGTCCTCGAAGCCACTGGCATGACGACGGAAAGAGGGGACATTATCACACACCTGGGGATGGAAGCTCCTGGGGGCTGAGAGCGGTCAGCCAGCAGAGCCCAGGGCCTGTGGCCCAGTCCTTTCGGATGAGTTGGTGCCTTGCCATAGAGGATGTTACGTGTCTGACCGCACCCTTCTAGCAGGAGGAATTATCCCAGTGATTTTCTAAAGAGAAGGGGCATCTATAGCACAGAGAGGAAGGGGATTGGGACCCGAGAGGGAAGGTACAAGAACCATTAGCAAGGGGATTTTTTTTACTTGGAAACAAGGATTCCTAGACATGAAACATTCCATAGGCAAACTAGGACAGCCGTGGGCAAACTGAGATGGCTGGTTACCCAGTTGGAAGCGACCTGAGGGTATCATTGCCTAACCTTCTTTCACGAAATATCGTCCCAGAGAGGCAAAGGATTTGGCCAAGTTGACACGGAAGCCAGTGACGGAGCTGGGACAGGAGCCCAGGTCACCGAGCAGCCTGCAGGCCTTTCCCTCGATGGCGCCATCTTGCAGCATCCTCTGGATGCCAGCCTTCTTCGTTTCCATGACGACAGCTGCCAACTTGGTCCCACACTAAGCAGGGGATTTGCCAACAGCTGAACTGCTAACTGGTATGTGGGAGGGATGTTAACATTTCCCCGACACCCCTGTGTCCGTGACGGGACGGAAGTCAAAGTAGGGAGACCCCAAGAGAGCCGCCCTGTGCACCGCAGCCCCTTTGGCTTGTCTGAGGCAGGCAGGGCCTCAGGAGTCATTCCAATTTGTTTTCTGGCAGCTTCTGTACCCTGTCTAAGAAATGCTCTTGTCTCCAACCTGCACTGGGGAGCCTGCTTCCTCTCTCCCCCTCGGGCCCTAAACGAGACACACACAGTGTCTCAAAGGGAATAAGATCCTCTTCCTGTGTCCCCCTTAGCACAACGGGGCGGGAGGAGAGAGAACAAATGCACAGTGGAGAAACAGAGGCAAATGGTGCGGAGCTCCATCCACCAGCCGAGGGCACCTGCAGTGTATCGGCTCTTCCCCTTCCTCAGAGGGCCGAGGGGCCGAGACAGTGATTCCCCACCCAACCCTCCTGGAACCCGTGGTCCTGGGGTGGGGCTGTCGGCAGGCGTGTGACAAGGCGGGCTTCTCGAAGGACGATACGATCCAGTGATGGGCGGAAAGCTGGGCCGCCACAGACTTTCAAAACAAGCATCCAGAAAATGAACATTGTCTCCTGTCTCTCTGAAGCCCCGGGCCGTCTGTTTACAAATGTGGTGTTTTCTTCTTGCCCCTTCTCATGCCTGAATCTGTTCAGGAATGTCACACTCCAGCCTTCCTGGGCCAACCACATGCGACTTACTGTCCAATTTGGTAAGTGCCAAAAGCAGAGACGTTTCTACCCTACTAATGCTAAGCCTTCTTTCCCCACTTTTCTGATTTATAAGGTCCTGTCGGGGCCATACTCTCAATTGGTTCTTATAAAATCCTTGCGAGGAAAGCGAGGTCGGAAAAGTGCAGAGCTCAAATGCCTCAGATCAGATGATTGGCGAGGGCCGGGCAAGTCTAGAAGCGGAGTTGTGGGAGGCGAACATATTCGGGGCTTTTCCCATTACCCTGTCCAAGGTCGGCGTGTTCTGTCCTCCTTCAGAAGCGGATGCGCACATCAACCCACGATGCGGACTGGCAAACTCACAGGGGCTTTTCTAAAGCACTGAAGTGGAAGCTTTGCAATAAAGCAAATGAGGATTTCAATGAGGATTAAGTAGAATAAGGTTTGGGAAATGGCAGCGTGTAGTGGCTGAGAGCTAGAGCTCTGGAGTTGCTGGGCCTGGAACCAAGCCCCCGGGTTTCCATGTGCTAGCTGTGTGACCTTGGATGAGTCACCTCACCTCTCTGAGTTTCGGTGTCCTCATCTGTGAAGCGTGGATAAAGTTAGTACCTGCTTCATAGGGCCCGGAGGATGACATGCAATAATGCAGGCGAAACAGCTTTCATGCAGTGCCTTGCGCAAAAGCAGCACTTGGTAAATATTTGCTGAGTGATGAGCTGGAAAAGTTGGCAAGCTGGGCATACGCAGGAAGAGCTGACTACCTCTGAAGTCAGGGCTCTTCACATTCATGAAACGCTGCTGTCCAAACAGGCCAAGCATCTGGCACCAGACAACTGGGGTAAAAGGCGTTCTTAGAACAGCTGGGTGATTCTCCTCGAAGCCCCTTCCAAGCCTCAAACACCCATGCCGCTCACCTGCTTCCTGGGATCCATCCCAAAAGCCGTCACAGGGGGGAAGCTTGGGAAGGAAATGACAACCTCCAGAGCGCTGTCTCCGCACAGGGGATGGAGTGGACTATCAAAAATCATTGGTAGATCTGGCTCGGTTCTACACCCAGGATGGGATGTTGCTGTCTTTGGAGCGTCGAGTCACGGCGTGCCAGGGCAGAAAGAAGCCATAGAGAGAGGCTGCTTTAGAGGACTCTGAGGCCCAGAGAGGTGAAGGAGCTTGCTCAAGACTGCACAGCCGGGGCGGGGGGATGGAGGGGTGGGGGGGATAGGGCCAGGACCAGAACCCAAGCTCCTGCCACCGCCTCCCTAATTACCCAGAATTTCGAAATCATTAGGGCACGAAATTAGTTCAGCGCTAAGCTTTCTAAATCCCTGCGGGTCCTCCCACAATTCCTCCTGAGGACAAAATTACTCGGGGAGAAAACTGCATTAAGAAGCCTTTTGAAACAGAAGAGCAGGGTGTTCACTCAGACAGGGGCCGCTAAGAGAACCAGAGCCGAGACACTGATTTGATCAGCGCATCATCTGGGCTCCACGTCTTGAGCCCTTTTTCTCTTTCTCGCATGCAGATGGTGAGGTGGCAGGTTCAGGAGCCCGCCGCGCTCTGATAGGTGCAGTCCCGCTGTCTCTGCAGTGACGATGCCAAAGGAGTGGCAGGCCTCATTCAGCCTTCAGCGGGCTTGGAGGAACAGGTTGCTCCAATCCCCAGGCAAGTTTATTAGGACGGGCCCCACCCACCCCACCCATGAATTCCAAACAGCGGCTCTGTTCTCACTGTCCTCCGCAACTAGGTCACGGGCCTGGCTCGGGAACGGATTCTGGAACCCCAGGATATCAGAGCTGGGTGACAGCTCAGGAACGCTCTGGTGAAACTCCTTACCTCTTGGCTGGGGGAACGGAGGCCCAGGGAGAGAAGGGGCTGGTCCAAGGTCACACTGTGGGCTCAAGGTGAGAGTTTGGGCCATTTGGCCCATAATCTCCTTCGATTTCGCAGAGTGGCCTGAGCAGTTCAGACAACAAAGCATCTGACAGAGAAGCCAGAGCTCCGGGGCAGCAGGGAACAGGCAGAAGCCCCCAAAAGACCAAGCTGCGAGGAGCCCATGGCAAGCCGGGAGGCCGGTCACCTGAGGGCACCATGCAGGTGCTAGGGGCTTACCTAACCCGGAGCCACGCCTCCTTCAGACGCTCACCCAGAGGAGAAGTGAGCCTTTCCCCTTCACGTCTGCCTGCGACCCTGAAGCTGGGTTTCCTGAACAGAGATGTCCCCTGGAGAAGGGACCCTTTAGTTTGCCAATAGGAGCCACGTGAGTTAGAGGCAAGGAGAGACAACAGTAAGTTTTGGAGCTGAGTGGCATTGCTAAGGCATTCCTCCTTGTGAGGTAATTTTATTAAAATGGTAGGCATGGTTCTCTGAGAACATATACTTCTGGCATTGAATAATCCGTCTATGGATTATGTCTGGAAAGCTCACCTGTAATGAGTCATTCGCTTTTGCTGGGATTTGAGTTCAGGGTTGGGGGACTTGGCTGTTGCGGTTTTGGTTGCCAGGGGTGGGGTCCCTTCCAAATATAGTCCTTGGAAAGACCCAGTTACCCACAAACAAAACAACAACTCCCTAAAAAAGTACTACATGGATGTGGGTAGGCACCACGCACTGAATCACGAAGTACGCTGGTTCCTAAAGTCACCTTCAGGAGCAGCTGATAGAGGAAAGCTTTTTGTCTCAAAGGACAAAGAGAGCACAGGCACCTCTATGAATCAGTCTTGAAACTGTGTATTCCTTCCTGCACCAAGGTACAAAACCTCCAGACATTCATGGTAAAATGTTTTAAAAACAAGTCCTTGAAGTTTGAAAAGAAAAAGAGATGTGTGTTTTCTAGAGCATCAGGGAATGTTCTCAACAGCGAAAAACAGGAAAACTTCACCCTCCTGCGGCTGCTAGCCTGGGCAAATGCTCATCCTCCCTACTGTAGACTCTCCCTATCGGGTGAGGGTCTGACCGTGAAGGGGTCTGGTGAACAGAAGGCACTCAATGCATGTTTGTTTTACAAGTAAGGATAAGAAAGTTAATAATTTTTGTAAAAGTTGGAAAGTAAAAAAAAAAAAATCATCCTGGTCAAAGCTTTGGACAGTGACAAGGGAAATGGAAAATGCTGGATCTATGTCACTTTGAACAAAGACTGAGAGAGGCTAACGGTGCGACTGACACATACTGAGTGCTTTCTGTGTGCCAGGCGCTGTGCCAAGTGCTTTACATCAGCTACTTCATCCCATCCTCACCATAACCGCACCCACAGGAACCGTCATTTGTCCCACTTTCCTAGCTGGCTAACGGAGGATTCTGGAAAATGAGAAAGTGGCCTAATAAATGGCAGAGCTGAGACCAAAACATCTTATTTCAGAGCCTATTTCTTAAATCATTGTGTTCTAGTGCCTGCCAATCTCAAGAGCTTCTGGTAATTTGGTTAATGAGGGCCCTCGGTGGAGGGTATTTTATTTTCGTGAGTGAGTAGAAAATGAACTTCAAGCTGAGCAAGTGTTCTTAAGTGCCGGAGTTTGGCTCTTGACCTGGTTCAAGGAGCACTAGGGTTCTTCATTCAGCCAACAGAGGTTCCGTCACTCAAATCCATGTCAGCAGCTCCGACCCGGCAGCTTCCGTACTTAATATGGGTGATGCCGAAAGAAGGCACACGGGGTCCGCCCTCGGGGAGTTCCCAGCCCAGTGAAGGGAGCAGACTCGCACCTGCGTTAGGACTCCACATGGTGGGTGCCAGAGGAGGTGCAAGTGCCGGGTCCTGTGAGCTCCGGAGTCGAAGGGCCAGTGGGACGTGGTGGTTATGTGAATTCGTGCTTAATAGAGTAGGAGACACCTGAGATTGAATCCTGCCTCCTCCCCCTACGAGATGGGTGACCTAGACAAGTTCTCCAAGGTTCTGAGCTTCAGTTGTTATCACTTTTAAATGCTAACAGCAATATAGTCGCTGCCTCACCCCACTGTTCCAGGATGGGACAATATAATGCCTCCTCCAGCACACGGCCTCACACATAGAAAGTGCTCTAGGAATGGAAGCCACTAGGGAAGGCTGGTCTGGGGAATCCAGGACGCTTCTGCACAAGACTCGGCCAAGAAGGCTGAGTAGAAAGTGGTGTTCATTTCAGGAGGAGAGACTTCGGACAGAAGCAAGAAGAGGTGAACATGCATTGTGTGCTCAGAAAAAAAGAAGGGTTTGCAGAAGAGAACCAAGACAGCAGCTGGAGATACAAGAAGTAGCAAAAGAGGGCGTGATTGGCAGGGTCCAGTACTCCGAGCAAACGTATGCAAAGATGTATATAAAAGGAATTCATCACAGCTTTGTTTGTAATAAAAATGAATGCATGCATGAATGAAAATACATACATACATAGAAACAATCTCAGTATCCATAAAAAGAAGATTGGCTAAATAAATTATGATATAGCCATGGAACACTGGACATTTTTTAATGTCTTATATCTATATGTACTTACATGGAGAAGGAGGCAGAGAAGAAAGAGGGGGCTGCTGCAGAAACCCTGAAAGAAGGTCTAGGGAAGGACAAGGGAAGAATAAGATCAATCCAGTGAAAGGGATATATTTAGGGAAGGAAGGAAGGACGAAGAGAGGAAGGAAAGAAGGGAGGGAGGGAGGAAGGAAGGAAAAAGGAAGGAAAGAAAAAAGGAAGGAAGGAAGGGGAGGAGAGGGGAGGAGGGAGGGAGGAAGGAAGGAAGAGGGAGGGGAGGGAGGGAGGGAGGAAGGAAGGAAGGAAGAGGGAGGGGAGGGAGGGAGGGAGGAAGGAAGGAAGGAAGAGGGAGGGGAGGGAGGGAGGAAGGAAGGAAGGAACGAAGGAACCAAAGGAAGGCAAGTGGGGAAGGGAGGGAGGGAAGGAGGCAGGCGGGGAAGGAGCAAGAGAAGGAGATGGTGGTCAGTAATCCTGAGTTCTGAGAAAATTGTGGGTGGCTCAAATTATCAGCAAAGGGGGCAGGAGGAGGCTTATTGGTTAGGAGAGGTGGAGCAGGGCAGGGGTGAGCTCAGATTGGGGGCAGGAGATTAGGGAACCTGATTTCTGACTGCACCCTGGAGCAATGGGAGGCGGTGGCCCCTCATTGCCCCCAGTGAAGGCTTCCCAGCCGGGGTCTCCCATTCCTGGACTCTGCATCCCAGGTTTCCAGGCTTCCCTGTGCCAACACCCAGCGCTCTCTCCAGTCACAACTCTTTGTTTTCTGTAGTGTCCCTGGGGATGTGAAGGTGAGGAAGGGCAGAGGGTGGGTGGCCTGTGGCTACAGCTACTAACAATGCTGCTTCCGGGTATTTTGTCCCTGGTGGAATAGGAATTTTTTTTTTGCTAGAGGAGGGAGAAGGGCCATAGCTCTCCAGAGTATACTAGTAGTGCCTGAAGGTTCTCAGAGCTGAAGTCTTTTCTCACACCCTGAGTCCACCGGGGTTTGTCGGACTGTGTATCCTGATTTTTCTGTCTGAAACTCTAACCAGCAACTCATTAATACTGATGATTTCGTGATTGCTGAAGTCATCCTCAGCAAATGGTACATGGAATGTGGAAAGAGAGAAGAATAAGGAAAAAGAGAAGGAAGGGGAGAAATGAGAACAGAGGGGAAGGTGATTCTTTAAATCTCAGAAGGTGAGGAGGGGTAGGTGATAAAGAGGGACATGTAGCTGCAGCCAGACAGGAGGGTTTAGGATGCTGGATGAAGACTTGGGGCTATTTCCTTTATGCCATTGAAAAGCTCAAGGAGCTGGAGGTTTCCATGCAGGGACCCATCCACGTCCTCTCATCCTTCGAGGCTGGCTCAAGAGAAGGAATGCCAGTCGCACAGTTCAAACTCCACTCTAGCCAAAAATCTAAGGAAGACTTGCGTTCAGGAGGAGCACCCACCCCTACCTGGGGGAGTAGGGCAGGGTAGCCCTGCTGGGCTGGGTGAAGCCGAGGTCTAGGAGGGACAACATGTAGTCAAGAGGAGATCAGCAGACAGTCATCTAGCACCCAATGACCATGATGCTGGACCTTCTCTGCTGGTTTGAGATTCAGAAGGTCAACTGCAACAAGAAGGCCAGACCCTAAAGGCATAGTGTCTAAAAATAGCAGAGCTTGAAGGAATCTTCAAGATCCTCCAGAAAGAATTTATGACTTCCTCCTCTCTGTCTCTGTAGCCCTTTTCACAGATAGCATGCTGTGCTATAATTTATGGTCATGCATCTATCAAAAAACTCTATTTTATCCACTGCTGCATGGCCAAAGCATGACGTCTCACTCAGGGTCCATTCAGAGAATGCTTGTGAGTGTCTGTTGAACCTACGTCTTTTCCCCTCATTTTACCAATGAGAAAAAAATGAATCCAAAAAACTGGAGAGACATTCCAAGCTATTATCTTGCGCAGGCTATTGACATGCTGGCTGAGGGCTTAGCTCCAGCCTGTAGCAATCAGGCCAAAACATGAAGGCTTTCCATAGTGTGTGATGAAATGGAGAGAAATCAGTCCCAACACATGGTGTGTCCTGTCCAGGCACAGCCTGGCAGCTACATTTTGAAAACTGCCTTGTAAGCAAAAGAGATTTACAAGAGTATCTGCCTAAGGAGGCCAAGCCCCCCAAAGATGCTCTAACCTTCAAGGAAGAGTAAATGAGATCCATTTTGCATTAAGAAGGGGCTCCATCTCCTGCCCGTTGAACCTTCTCAGATGTGTTCAGAAAGCACCTTAAGTAGAGTTAGGTGTCCAGGTGAGTGGCTGAGTTGTGTATCGGGGACTATGAAGGGTCAATCTTTGGATTCACTCTTTGTATAACAGCCTTTGCACATAGACAAAAACAGAGGATGAAATCCTCTGACACAGTTCCTGCTGAAGTATTTCCTCAGAACACTAGTCCCCACATGTTCTTGGAAGTAAAAACTTGGCTTTGTGTGACCAAGAAAGATGGATAAATGCTGCATGTGTCTAAACCTGTTTGGGAGGAGCCATCATATACATTAGTACGTTAAAGGCACTGAGAAATCCTGCAGTGAGGAATTAGGTTGAGCTCTGTTCACCCAGTATTGCACAAAATTATGTCACCAGGGAACACTTTCTCCATGTCATGCTTAGGACAATGGCTCTCCAACTTTCTTTGTTCACAGTACACTTTCAAATTCTGGAATTTGTGGGGCGCCTGGGTGGCTCAGTTGGTTGGGCATCCAACTCTTGGTTGCAGCTCAGGTCATGATCTCAGGGTCGTGAGATCGAGCCCCGTGTCGGGCTCCACGCTGGGTGTGGAGTGGGCTTGGGATCTTCTCTCTCCCTCTCCCTCTGCCCCTGCTCCCTCCCCACCCCTTCTCTCTCTGTCTCAAAAAAATTCTGTAATTTGGGGCAGCATACTTGAAAATCAGTAACATGGGCAATGTGTATGGGCAAGTCTAAAGTTTAACAAGGTCTCTCTATAAGACGGTCAGACTGCATGGTTCACTCTGTGCCCCTCAGTCCTGAGCTGAAGGTTGACATGAACTTGGCTCTGCTCTGATCAAGCTTTCTTATAAACTCCCCAAACCAAGTTGCCACATCTTCCAGAAAAGTCTTCCTTGGAATGCCTTAGCATCACACCACACCCCTCTGCAGCCAGTTGACCCCACTCTGCGGGATATCACATCTTCCACTTAGCTCAGAGTTCTCCCCAACAGGCATCATTGCAATGATGCGTTGTGCAGATGAAGCAAAAAATGAATTTTACACACATCCAAGTTTGGCAACACATTTGTAAATGCTTTAAACCACACAAGCTAAGAGCGCTGGCCCCGAAACTGGTATTCCAAGGAGAAGGACTGTGGAGAAGAGGCACTCATGTGAGACTTCAAGAGGACTGCAGATTTGGGTGGGAGAGAGGGGCAGGGCTGCTGGACCCCTGGAAGCCAGTGTCCCAAGTCTCTGAAACACAGTGACGGGAAGTAGCATGTAAATCCCATTTTCCTGTTTCCAGTGATTTAAACAACAAATTCCATTGGAAGGGTTTCAGTGTTCATTTATCGTTGTGTGATTTGTTATTTTTTAAAGCAACCTACCAGAAAAATACAGTAACCCTTAGTTAATTCTCATTAGGGAAATCATGATGTATAAAAGGGCATCAGCATTCTCTTCCTGGTTCTACCACTAGATGAGCAAGTAGCTGCCCCTCTCCGGGGTTCAATGTCCTTAGCAGCCAAAAGATGGGTTAGATTTGGAAACATTCTCAAGGCCAACACCACTCCGGTTTCTAATATGTGCAAAAATACTATTCTGCTTTCTAAAAAGTGCACAGATTGGCCTTAAAATTAATACATTAATGAAATTATTAATAATTTTAAATAAGTTTAATGCTAGATTGATAAAATTAATTAAAAAGTAAAGGGTCATGAAACAAATATTTACCATTACCATTTATTTAAAACAACATGCCAGCCATTGCTCTAAGTTCTTTGCATGTTGTTATCTATTTAGAGTTACAGCATTCCTCCCTGTGAGCTGATGTTATTATTAGCTTGTTTTACAGATATTAAGATATTAATCTGTTACAGAGAGTAAGTAGCTTGGCCAGGAAAACACTGACAATAAGTAGTGGCGCTGGAATTTGAATCCAGCAACCTCACTCTAACCAATCACGATGCTGTTGATTTTCCAAAATATCAAGCTTAGAAGTAGGGTTAAGAGAAGCTGGTGTGTGTATCTTTTTATCAAATGAAATGTGTGTGAAATGTAAAGATAGGAAAGGACACACAACCTCCTAGAGGGCAGGGATTTCTAAAAGGGGCTGGTGTGATAACAAAGCTAAGTAGTCCAGCCGGAGCACGGACTGGAATCTCTCTCACCCACGCGCAGCGACCTGACATGCTGGAGCTAGGATTGCTAAGTTGCCACGGCAAGATTCCGGAGCTGGGTTCGGGAAAGAGTGAGGAGTGCGGGGCGAGCCCAGAGGGAGGAAGCGGGCAAGTGTCCAAGGGAAGGTGGTGGGAGCCTGACGGCGGAAATTTAGAATCCTGTGTCTTCCAGCAACTTGGAAGCCGAGAGGTCATCCCATCAAACCTCCCACCCAAAACAGGCATTCCCTCTGGTGAGTGTTTACCCAGCCTTGCCTGAGTCTTCCCAGAGAAGCCTGCTCTGCTTACCAGAAAGCCTTTCCTATTGCTGGACACCCTAAGATATTAGGAAGCTCTGCTCCTTTTAGACAAAATATGTCTTAGAGTGATTTCTACCCTAGGTCCTAGTGCTGTCTCTGGGGGACCCAAAAGTGACATGGGGACCCCCCCTTTCCTATGATAGGCCTCAGAAACGAGGAGACTCACTGAGTCTTTCACCACCAAGCTAAAGAATCTGGCTCCTGCAGACCTTCCTCACGGGGCAGGTCTCGCCCATCACCACCTCATTACCACGCTGTGCGCCCTGTCGGACTGGCTGCAGCCACAGCTTTCTCCCCTTGGTGTCCTCTGTGGGACCCAGCCCAGGACCTGCCACATAGGAGTAGGCGTAGTGTGACTGGTTGTTTGAATTAAACTGAGCAAGGAAACTGCAAGATGAAACTGCGGCCAAAAATGCAAGTCTGGGGCCTCGACAGCATTGCAGAGACACCACCCAGATCCGTCTCTAGATCTGGGGCCATTTTCCAGATCCTCCCTGGGAGGAGCCATCTTCCCGGTACGCGTTGTCATTGGGGTAGGGGGGCACTGATCCCTGCCCAAGACTCGAAAGGGGCATTGGGGGGATCAGCATTATGACACCAGTGTCTCAGCCCAGGGCCTGGCGCACAGTAGAGACCAGAGAAACACCAAATAAACGAATGAGCAACAGTAGCTTATTCTGCTCCTACCGCGCGCCAAGTTCTTCCGTGCATGACACGTATCGTCTCATTCACACCTTCCAGAGTCGTGATTATATTATGAACATACCCATTTTACAGACAAGGAAACCACAAATCCAAGAGGTTGGGAAGCATGCCCAGAGTGACTCAATCAGTAAGTGGAAAGCCACAGTTCAAACCCAGATGCCCAGACCTCTAAAGCCCATGTTTAACTGCACCATACCGCCTCCTACAGGCAAAAAGGAAAGAGAACAAGGAGGCGGGTAGAAAGACCAGCCAGGAAAAAGAAGGAGCAGGGGAAACAGCCCTGTGAACTGTTGACCTCCCTGTAAGAAGCAGCATCAGGACCAGTGTGAGAGCAGGGCCCCTCTAGACCAGTCACATCCAGGTTTTCTAACCTAGAAATCAGGGCTGGAAAATTCCAGATTCTGATGTCCCTGCTTGGCACGCAGACCATTTTGGGGCTGAGTTTTCAGAGCTCTGGAGCTCCCTGCATTCACAGGCATATGAGGACGTGCATCTTTTTCTCTAACTGCAGTTGGCAAGCTCAACTCTTTGCCCCCATCCACGTGGAGAGATCGAGCCACAAACAGTAAGACCAGGCCAGCCCCCGAAGTGCACCTGGGTGTATCCTGGCCCCCTGGTATTCTCTCCTCTAACCCAGACATTCTTCCAGGCCCTGCCAGCTTCCACTGCATCCCTCAAATCCAAACACTGTCTGGCTTTTGCCCCAATTCAGGCAACAAGGGTTTTACAGGGCATGTGTCCCATGCCCAGCTTTGTGCTTGAAAACTGCCCTAAAAGAAATCACAGCTGAAACCCCCTCTCCCAGCTGTGCGTACACGGATGAATGACACTGGACCATGCAGGCCACTTCCCACAGAGCAAGGAGCCAGTCTCCACATCAAGAGACCTGTGTTCCCCAGCCTGGCCCCTTTAATCCAGCCAGAGAGATGTTATATAAGCAGCAGGCCAAACCTCATCCCTTTCTTTATTCTTCTGTTTGAAACGTTCATGGCTCTCCACTGTGTTTAGGATATGGACTCAAATCCCATGAAGCCCATCAGATCTCCTACCTGTACCCCACCCCAGCTTCCCCTGGGTCCCCCACTCCTGCATGGGCCAATTTTCAGAATCTCGGGGTACATGCTGGTCCCTCTGCCCAGACAAGCTCTCTCCTGCTCCTTCTGAACCTCATGCCCTCAAGGCAGGCGTCACTCAACACCAGGCTATGCCCCTTATATAAGGCCTCAAAAGCACCTCTGCTCCCTCACTGCACACCTTTAACTATTTGCTTAAC
Organism: Mirounga leonina; assembly: GCF_011800145.1. Classification (NCBI taxonomy): domain Eukaryota; kingdom Metazoa; phylum Chordata; class Mammalia; order Carnivora; family Phocidae; genus Mirounga; species Mirounga leonina. Next base: position 4,851,253 of record NW_023270971.1, read on the forward strand.
GTCTATTCCCCTGACAGAGTCTAAGCTCCAGGAAGCCCCAGACCAATCTACTGTGTTCACCATTCTCTCCCCAGAGCTATGGTGATCATGGAGGCGACATTGGTTGTATGCAGGCCTTCTGCTTGGTGTCTGCCTCGGGCCACTCCCTCCGGAGCACTAGGCTCAGTTTCAGCAGCTGAAAGGAGGCAGATGGCCGACGTACCTCCGGGGCCTCTCACCGTGCTAATGTCTAGGTTCCACTGGACAACATTTACTTGTAGCATCAGCCCGAAGCATGATCATTCTAGAGCACCACGGAGGAAGACCCTGGGACTGGAACTCCCTCCTGTGGTGTGGGCTGCGTTTACAACACAAACCCAAGAAATCATCATAAATCATTCCAAGTGGAGCTGCCTGGGTTGAAGCAACAAGACAAAAATACTTCTGGGCACCGCTCCTCTGGGCCCCCACCCAGCTGAAGAGAAGCAGGGCCAGGCGAGCTGTGCCCTCTGAAGAGTCAGTCGCTGGCTTTGTCGCTCCACACCGGGCCCCTCCATGGGGACTTCTCTCCCACCCTTCAGATTTTTAATCCCTGCTGCTATCTGCAGTGTCCTAGTGCCTTGCGAGGGAAATGACCCCAGAAGACCAGGGATTGGGTTCTAGGTCAGCCCCTCCTGAGATGCATGTAACCCTCCATAGCTTTTTCTTCTGTTCTGCTCTGTCAAAGAGAGGATATAATATCTGCTCTAAGGACCTTAGAAAAACGGAGGAGAAATATTTTTGAAATCTTCAAGGGCCACACAAATGCAGGCTTACTTTTGGCCATAAACGTGACTATCGAGAGGCCCAGCATTTTCTCTCTCATTGGGGAATGGGAGGCCTGGTCCCCAGGTCAAAGAATCTCAGACATCTGAGTAGCAGGTGGTTCAATCACCCTGGACTGGCTCAGCTTGTCCTAAAGGTAAACCTAATTCACGCCTTACACAGCGTCCCTGAGTTGGGGTCAGGGGCCTAAGCTCGATGCCAGATCCGGTCCCAGGAGCTCTTGCTGGATGCAAGAAGACTTGGGGTCTTGTCACCCTGGGGGCTTTGAAGTCCTGATGTAGCTGAGGGGTTCAAGTGTGTACCTTTCCAGGTAGGCCTTGGTTGAGTTTCTCTCTGCTGCTTATGGCTTCCCACGCTTCAGTTTGCTCTTCAAGGAAACAGAGAGAGTTGACTGACCTGCATATTAAAAGTTATGATGCCTGGGGATGCCTGGGTGACTCAGTCGGTTAAGCGTCTGCCTTCGGCTCAGGTCATGATCCCAGGGTCCTGGGATCGAGTCCCACGTGGGGCTCCCTGCTCAGTGGGGAGCCTGCTTCTCCCTCTCCCTCTGCCGCTTCCCTTGCTTGTGCTCTCTCGCTCTCTCTCTGACAAATAAAATATTTTTAAAAAGTTATGATGCAGGGCGCCTGGGTGGCTCAGTTGATTAAGTGACTGCCTTCGGCTCAGGTCATGATCCTGGAGTCCCGGGATCGAGTCCTGCATCGGGCTCCCTGCTCAGCAGGGAGTCTGCTTCTCCCTCTGACCCTCGCCCCTCTCATGTGCTCTCTCTCTCATTCTCTCTCTCAAATAAATAAATAAAATCTTTTAAAAAAAAAGTTATGATGCATGTAATGCATTTAGTTTTGTGAACATGTCACATGTTAGGCATTTAAAAAAATAGTATTATTGTTATTGTTGTTGTTGTCATTTATATTCCAGGGCGCGCGCACACACACACACACACACACACACACACACACCCTGGTCTTCTCTGAATTCCCTGAGTGCTTTTTCCACTTCCTGCCCTGTCTAGCCTTGCCTTATCCTTCCTGTTTTCTTCTAACAACACTGCTAGACAAAGATTTCTAAATTTACCTTATAATTTACCTAATTTTACTCAGTATTGCTCAGTAAATACCTCTGGAAACAAAAGTTCTGGACAAACAAGTCTCTTGGTTAACAAGAGTACCAAATTCAAGCGCCATTATGGAGCTACCTGGGCATCTGGGCAACGTGGCGCAGGAAATCGAGTCCCAGACTACTTAGAGTTGAGATTTTTAGACCTGGCTTGGCCATGGATGAGAATTGCCAAAGGATTTTACATCTCTCACATCTTAGTCTTCCTACCTATAAAACTAAACCATCTACTTTTTGTGTTTTATAAGCCTTTTCTTCTAGTTAGATAAAATTCTGTTTCTATAATAAATCTTCTGCAGAAGGTCAATATATACAATATGTAACAGAATAACAGCTCTGGATATAGGAGGGGGCCAGATAGCCTTTCTTGCCTTCCCACGGTCTGGCCCCCGCCCCTCATCCCCCACGGGCACCCATAAGGCTTCATAGAGTCCTGCTTACAAAACTCTTTGTGCCTCTGGCCCCTCAGTGGTTGAATGGGGGTAATAACCACCCCCCCACACACAGGGTCGGTTGTAACAATTAAATGAGTTAACACAGATAAAGCCCTCAGCATAGTGCCTGGACTAAAGTACTCAGTCACTGTTAAACATCACTATTATTACTACCGCCACTTGATGGCTAAGGTGCCTCTTACGCGGAAACATTAGGAATTTGTGATCGTGCAGTGCAGATGCATCATAAAAAGGCACCCACGTCTACAAATTATAAATTACCCCCACCCTTCATTATACCCCCTCCACTGTCTTTATGGACAAGGAGGAGATACAATGTTATTTTACAAGATGGATAAATTCCGTTTCTATGGAAAGCGTGTTCTATAAAAACATACTTCAATATTTTCTTCACTCCTTGATTTTTCCGACACACAGAGCTCCCATTCTGTATGCCAGGGGTGGTGCTGGGAATAAAAATAGAAGGGACAAGTAAAGAAAAAGAGAACTCGAATTAACAACACAGCCAGTCTGTGTATAATGCCTAGTGGCCCATGCCGTCACTTGTCCGACAAATATTTATTGTGCAATTACTACGAGCCGAGCGGCATATTGAGGACATGGTGACGATGAAGAAAAGCCAGGCCCCAGTCCCGAGGAGCTGCTTTCTAAGGGGGATCAATCGGGATTGCGTGGAAAAGAGGATTCCCCGGAGCTGAGGGTGCAGGAGGTGGAGTGGGGGAAGGAAGGGCCACCAGAGTGCAGAGAATAAGTAAGATAAGACTTGCTTCGGTTGGGTTCGATTCCAGAGCGGAACAAGGGTGTAACCCCAGGTGAGGTGGGCCTAAAGGGAACAGCATGTACAAAATTATTTATCCAAGGGATTTCCAAGAACACTGCTGTTTGCTTCTATTAATTCGCTCCTAGGAGGACACACACTGCTTTTTTGGGGAACCAACTTTTTGTGTTCTAAATAAGCTCTTTTATAAACAGTTGCTGAAGGGACACTGGACATAAGCAACATGATTTTAAATGATCCTAGCATGAATCTTCTCTTCCTGAGTAATAGGCCAGAGTCTTGTTTCACAGAACTTTTCATTCTGGGAAGTTAGCTTGAAAAATCTTTATTTCCCATAAGGGACACTGAGCATGACTTTCAATACAGAGCCCAGGAAAGAGCTGAAGATATGGGGAAGACATGGGGAAGACCCGAGTTTGGACCCTAGATTCTTACTAAGAGAACTTCCTCCCTCTCAACCCGTTTCCTCTTTGGTAAAATGTGGAGCCTGAGACCACAAAACAGGACTATCAGGTGAGACAACAGATGGGAAAGTGATCTGGAAACATTAGGGAGTATAGAAGCCATTTGTATTTATTTTAATAACTTCCTTTCTCTCTTTGTTTTCCTTGCTCCTGGACGTAATGAAATTGGATCATTTTTATGGCCCCCGTTTGTTTGGTTTAAGAAGGAAGGATCGATATCTAACAATGGCATTGCAATTCTCTCGGGCTCACGTGTCACCAAAGAATCTCCAATACAATCTGTCACAGAAGCCCATTCAAGCAAAGGGCCTCATTGGGCTGATCCTAACAGCCTAAGATCCAAGGTGAGTAGGCCACCCCCCAATCCCCACCCGCTTAAAGACAGCCACGCTGAGCCAGAGTCCAGTTTCCAGGACCCTACTGTCTGGCCCACACATCCTGGAACTTTTAAGCCTCGAAAAGCCTCTGTCCTTCTTCCCATGGTCCCCTCCTCCTCCCTCCCACCTGCAATACCAGCTCTCTCCCTCCCCTGCTTTTCACATCTGAATCCACCACTTACCACCTGTGTGTCCTCAGATTGGTTAAGATCTCGGCAACTCATGGGTTTTTTAATCCATAAAAAGGACATGATAAAACAATCTGCCCCATAGGATTGTTTTCAGGATTTCAGGAGATTATGCACCCTAAAGACTTCACACAATTCAAGGCAATTCTCGATACTCAGAAAAGGTCTATTATGGTGACTATTACTCATATTTCCTTCCTTCCCTCCTTCCCCCCTTCTTTTCTTTCTCCATTCCTCCCTCTTTCCCTCTCTTGCTTCCTTCTTCCCTGTTCTCTCACTAACCTGGTGCCCTCCTTCCTTCCACGGCCCCTTCCTTCTGCCTTCCTCTCGTTCCCTGCCCTTGCCCTCATGTGCCCCTACTTCCCCTCACCGCGACAGCTTCCCCAGCCATGAGTCATGGGAGTTTGCTCCCGCACTGGCTCCTGAAAGCCTCTGGCTAGCAGGCTGGCAGGCTGCAGAGGCAGAGACAGGCCCAGGGCAGGAGGTGCGGCTGCCAGGGCCAGGATTTGCCAGATGGAGCCAGCCTGGTACTTGACTTCAGGCTACTTCTAGGACTTGAACATGCATTTATGGAGTCATCGGCCATTATCTTGGGGAACCATAAGGGACCCAAAGTTCCTGAGGACCAGGAGAGGATAAATGTTGTATTGCCCATCTTTGCTAAAAAGGGAGAGAGAGTGATTCTGGTCATTTTAAGACATTCTTTTAATATCTGGGAAACTCTCCACCAAGTCCTCGCTCCATCTCAAGTGCAGGTCCCTTGGCTGAGCCCTCAGGTTCTTCCTGGCTCCTTCTTTCATCCCTTGTTTCTTTTCCAGTTTAAATTTGGCATCCAACCCTGACACCCACTGACCTTTTCTCTCTCCTCTCCTGGACTCCCCTCTCCTGGAGGACAGTCCTCTGCCCCATTACACCAGATTGTCTTGGCCCTTTGCCATGGGGGTTAGGACCATGCCATTTAGATTCAGACAGACCTGGGATTCAATACCATCTCTGCCACTTTGTTCTCATGACCTTGCACAGATCGGTCAATTTCTCTACGCTCATTTGCCCACATCTTCATCCAACAAATACTCATCGAGCCCCCGTGTCCCAGGCGCGATTGCCAGGTGTTGGATGTAGAGCAGTGAAAGAGGCAGGCAACCTTTGCCCTCACGCAGCTTTGAGTGGGAGAAAGAGAAGTGAAATCACAAACGGACAATAACAAAATACTACATTGTGATGAGCACTATAAATGAGACACTAAGGAACAGAGAGCCAAACAATGTTGGAGGTGGGGAGCAGAGACCTCTAGAGTACAATAGACACAATGGCCTAGACTGGCATTTCTCAACCTCAGCGCCTTGGACCTTTGGGGCCCGATACCTGGGGTGGGGAGCGGGGCACCCTGCACATTGTGCGATGTTTAACAGCATCCCCACCTCTACCGGCTGGATGCCAGTAGCCAACCCCCTCCCGCATTGCGGCAAGCACAAAAGCCTCCAAGATATTGCAGGTGTCCTCCAGAGAGGCCGGAGGGGTCCAAACCACCTTCGGTTGCGTGTGGGTCACACAGATTTGTGTTTGGGTCTCCCGGCAGCCATTGACTTGCGCTGGTGACTCCGAATCGGTCATTACACCCTGGAAGCCTCTTCTCTCCTGTGTGAAATGGGGTGTTACTGGAAGGAATCACATCCAGCAGCGTTGTCATAGGGATAAAGGAGATAACCACTGGGCCCTAGCAAGCCCTCAGCAAGCAGCGATTACCGCTGATGCCATCATCATTACATGGCTGTCCTTCCAACCAGCCTCTGGTCCCTTGGGGACAGAACTGGCATGGGATCTTGTCCAGGTCCCCAGCCCACGGCCCAGAGGCCAGGACTCCTCGCTAACCTGGTGCTCTTCTGCAGCAGGAATGTGAGCAGCCCCCCACCACAGACAGGGCAGAGGAGACCCTCAGGGCCAAGTCAATGACTGTGGTTTTGACCCCAGGGAGTCCCAGTTCTCACCGACTTGCCATCTGCTCAGACTGAGGCTTTTTTAGTGACGGAGAAGGAGGCTCCTCCCTGCCCCGCTCAGCGCTCAGCGAAGGCTGTGCTCTTTGGGCAGCTCATTCCCCCCCAGGGCGTGGCCGATGAAAGATAATATTGCCTTTGGTCTTCCTCTTCTCCCTTAAACAATTGAAGGGGCCTTTCCTCTTCCCGTTTGGCTGGTCTGAAGCCCCTAATTTGCTTTTGCGCGTCAGATCTCGCCTCCGTGCCGGCTTTACGGCTCAGCCAGCAGACCAAGGCACGTTTGTTTTCAGCTTTCCGTGCCCGTCTGGGGGGGAGCGGGTTGACATCTCGCTGCCTCTCCTGCTCTTCCAGAGCACTTCATGGGACGAGTTTGCACTCCCCCAGAACTGGATTCGAGGGAGTAAGAGTGTCAGACTTTCTCCAGCTCCTTAGTCTGCTCTGTCAGGGAATGTGTGATCTTGGACACTGGGTGCAAATTCCATGCCTGTCCCCGTCTCGTCGCCCTGAAACCACTTACAGATCTATGAGTCTAGGATTCGCTTATCTTTACGGAGCCCCAAGTAATTCCTCCATGGGATAGATGAAAGCAAATCAAGGAGGGCGTCTGCCTAGCAGTTTCCTCTCCTTCAGGATTATTTCAAATACTGTCCAGAGACCTCGCTCGTTCCCTGTCTGTCAATACCTGCTCAAGCCCTTCACTGCTTCCAGATCCCGCATTGAAGCCATTTTGGCAAGAGCAGTAGGGTCCGATTTTAAAAATGGTATTTCCACCAAAACTCTCATGTTCAAGCCATGGTGGCTACAGTGATGAGGAAGGCCCACCCATCTGTGACTGCCGTGGAATACTTGCACAGAAGTGCTCAGTGAGTGTTTGTTGAATGAGGACATGGCTTTGATGGGGAGACAAAAGGGCAAATGTCCATGGAACACCGGTCATGTACCCAGAACTGACTAAGCGTCTAGGTACAAAAGTGAACAGATGCAATCCTGCAGACAAACCTAGTCTTGGCAGAGACGGGGCTGCCTGCAGAAAATGTGGTGTCATTCAGGCAGTGTGCAGAGAATGCTAGGTGCACACAGAGGGGTGGTACTCAGCCCAGGCTGCGGGTCCGGAGCCCTTCTGAAAAGAGATGATGCCCACCTGAGCCATGAGAAGTGTGACTAAGTTAGCAGAAAGGATATTTGGGACAAGGACCAGAGGCATGCAAGGCATGAGATCTGTGGGCACTTCAGCAACAGGGCATGACTAGAATGTGATGGAAAAGTCAGGAAGTGGCAAAGGATGAGACAGTGGGCAGAGGGCTGGGAAATGAAGGACCCGTGTGGCAGACACGCAGAGTAGCGGCCCAGACCCAGCTACCCAGCCGCCCCAACCCCCACCACCTGAGCGCCCCCACCCCGCCCAGCAGCAGTGCTGAGGGGAGGGTGTCCCCAAGCCCTGGCCATTGGGCCCCACTGTGGGGAGGCACTGAAGGACGATGCTCACTCCAGAGCTCCCCACCACGCTGCCTGGAATTTTGACTCTGCCTCTGCCCAGCCCTGCATCTGCCCCTTTCCTTACCCAGGTGTTGATCCTGTATAAACATCTCACACCCCAAACTCCGCCCCCATGGCTGCTTCCGGTGACCCCAGCTCTCTCCAGAAGAGGGGATTTCTCTGACTCTTCAATGCAGCAGACTTAGGGTTCTGGGCTCACCCTCTCTTTTCTCGGGACAGGCTCCAGCAGACAGGGGACCACCGTCTAGTCTGTGCTCGAGGCCATGCAGGAAGTTCAGTGGGGCCAATTCTGGGCCTGCTGAGAAGCGTTTGGTGGCCCTGTCCTGGAGGCATGGAGGAAAAGCAACCACAAGCCCATTCATTCCCCATGCAAGCAGCATCCCTACCCAGTTGTAATCAGTAATAACTAGCATTTTAATCTTCATCTATCTGACCCTCTGTTCTGAATGTGGGCAGCGAAGAAGGGTGTTATTTTCCAAGGCTTCTCAAATACCCCAACACTCACAATCCAACCCTTTAAAATGTCTTGATGTATCAATTTCTCAGCACTCAAAGAATATCAGTGTCTGCTGTGGGAGAAATAAATGGTCAGATAAATGTGTGTTGCTCTATCAGAAAGTACAATCTCGGGCGCCTGGGTGGCTCAGTTGGTTAAGCGACTGCCTTCGGCTCAGGTCATGATCCTGGAGTCCCGGGATCGAGTCCCGCATCGGGCTCCCTGCTCGGCAGGGAGTCTGCTTCTCCCTCTGACCCTCCCCCCTCTCATGTGCTCTCTCTCATTCTTTCTCTCTCAAATAAATAAATAAAATCTTTAAAAAAAAAAAAAAAGTACAATCTCACCATAGGAATGATGGCTGTATAATTCAGTGGGGGGTTCTAGCTGTGCTCACCAGGGATGATGGGCAGAAGCTTCAATTTAATTACGGCTTCAGCATTCAATAATGTTGCCTTAGTGGTGATCCACAGCATGTTTACCCAAGGGAGAAGCCAGTGAACTTAACCTCGGAGTATTTTGCATTAGGAATTCAGTGGAATATTTTGAGCCTGAGAACTACAGGACATTCCAATAAAAGATGAAAGGGTTTTTTCCTCTAAGGTAAGAAAAAAAATCAGATGAACATCTTTCTTGGATCACCTGCTCGAGGTTGAATAAAATGGTAAGGTGTCCTCTTAAGGAGCATAAGGTAAGAAGTCCATAGACCTTGTTCCTGACCCACTGCCATCAGGGACTTTCTGAATGACCTGACTCCAGATATTTTAACTCTCTCGGCTCATTTCCATATCCATAAAATTGCTGTGATACCTGACATGCTCTCCTCACAAGGGGCTTATGATCAAGTGTGGTATTTGATTATAAATCATACTAAGAGATATCATTTATTGGATGCTGGGTGCTAAAAACAATGCTAAGCACCTTTCATAGATTTTCACATGATGAAGTTGTTGCTGTTGTCCCCATTTAACAGATGAGGAAACTGAGGTCCAGAGAGCTCAAGTAATTTTCCCAGGTTCTCACAGCTCATAAAAGCAGAGCTAGACCTTGAACCCAGATCTATCTGATGCCAAAGCCCATGCTTTTAACCACCCTGCTGTCTGCCTTCTATGCTGAAAACAGCGTAAGGGAATAGAAAAATACTGAGTGTCAGATGTGTCCCTAACCCTGCCTCAGATGAGTCATTAACCCTCTCTGGGAAGATAGAATAATGGCCCCCAAAGACGTCTACACCCTAATTCCTGGGACTTGTGAATGTGTTCTGATACATGACAAAGAGAAATCCAGGTGGCAGATGGAATTAAGGCTGCTAATCAGCTGAGCTTAACATGGAGAAGGTATCCTGGATTATTCAGCTGGGCCAAAGGTAATCACAAGGGTCCTTGAGAGTGGGGGGGACAGGCATAGGAGGTCAGGTGCTGTGATGGGAGAAGGGTTCATCCCATGCTGCTTTGAAGCTGGAAAGGGGCCATGAGCCAAGGAATGCAGGCATCTTGAGTTGAGTCCAGTGAGGCCCGTGCTGGACTTCTAACCTACAGAGTTGTAAGATAATAAATGTGTGTTGTTTCAAGCCAGTAAGTCTGTAGCCATGTGTTACCACAACAGTAGAAACCAATGCACTATGCACCTGCTTGTAGATGGAAGGGTTGGGCTTGAAGCTGATTGCTCAGGCTTTTCAACCTCTGGCATCCTCTGAGTTTGGCTTTGTACAATTCTTTCTAAAGCATGGGAAGAAACACAGGAGTAAGTGACTTGCCTCTGGAACTTAATAGGCAACCAGGCCAGGGCCGAAGTCTCAGCTCATGCCCACTGTCCTCTGCCCATTGTCCTCTGCCCCCCTCCTTCCTCCCCTCCCCCCACCAGCAGAGGCCCCCTCCAGGCTCCTCAGGCTGACAGGTGGCTCAGTGGGTCTGGAGCCAACAGTAGAATAGAACAGCCGCCCTTTGATCCTCATACCTTTAGTTCCTACAAAGCTGCCTAAGGGACATCAGTCCAAAGGGGCTATTTACTTTAGAATATAAGGAGTCGGGGGTACTTGGGTAGCTCGGTCCTTAAGTGTCTGCCTTCAGCTCAGGTCATGATCCCGGGGTCCTGGGATCGAGCCCTCAGTGGGGCTCCTTGCTCATCGGGGAGCCTGCTTCTCCCTCTCCCTGTGCTCCTCCACCTTGCTCATGCTCTCGCACTCTCTCTCTCTCGAATAAATAAATAAAATCTTTAAAGAAATAGAATATAAGGAATGGGAAGAAACGTAAAGAACTGAGAGTGAGCAACAGGGATTCTACCCCTCCTCCCTCCCTCCCCCCCCCCGGCCCCCCGCAGCTACTCCATGTTCTGGAGTTCTGGAAGCATTCTAAAGCTTCTTGAAACAGAACCCTGCCGAACAACACGCGAGCCTCTTGGTGGTCCCATATCACATTTTCAGGAGCCATACGACACTTAAGTGGGAAGGAATCAGCCAGGTGCTAGAGCTGCTGATGATTGGCAAGAGGTCATTACCTAGGGCCAAGGTCTCCAGGCATTTTGGGGAAGGGGAAGTCTTAAAATGGACAACTGGAGAAGGACTAGGAGGGGGTGGATAACTGAAGGCTCTGAGCAGAGAGGAGAGGGGACTTGAGGCCTGTGTCCCTCCAGGCTGGGCCTCCTATAGAGAGCCTGGCTGGGGACACATGCAGGGGCTTGGACATTTTTGCAGGAAGAGACATGGCCTTTGTCACCAAATCTGACAGTTCATAGGAGCACAGGATGACAGACTTGGAGACTGGAAAGTCTGCTCTTGTACCACCTTCTTTATTTTTGCCAGAAGCGTAAGCCCTCCATGCCACTCTTTACAGTCATGTTTTCTTTAAATGACTCCATTTTTCCTTCAAGAAATTTATTTTTAAAGGACTTTTTTTTTTATCAGCATCTATGGTAGAAACTGCTAGTGCTCCCCCTTTACAGTCTCCCTCCCTTTCCAGACACATGGGAAGATGATAATTCTGACACCCCCTGCCCCCTCCACACACACCACCTTCAGCTGAATGGAGAAGCCTCGTGATGGTCTTAGCCAGTGGATTATGGAGGTAGTGGTGTGTATTTATTAAAAAAAACACAAAATGACTCTATTTCTTTTTGTACAGTTTTGTATACTCCTTCGATGTATCCATAAATCTATCGATTTTAGAAATATCTGGAAGTATCTGGAAATACCTACTATTACCTCTGGGGAGGCACCCAGAACGGAGAGGGAAGAGGGGACAGTGATTAAAAAGAAAAAAGAACTTAAAATTTACCTGTATTAAGTTTCTACAATGAAAACAGAATTGGGTATTACTTACGTAAGTAAAAGTTAATTTTAAGGGGCAGCAAAATTCAAAAAGGAAATACAACAAGTAAGTTCTGTTGGAACTCTATCTCAAAGCATCTGAAATGCCGAGCTAAAGGTTTGTGCTTGATGTTGCAGGCAGCCAGAAGCTGAGGAAGGTGTGCGCATCGTCGCGTCCGGCGTATCTGGGCTACAGGGGTGCCTCGTCCTGGGGGGTGGGAGGCATGAAGACTGGATGAGTGAACATACACAGAGCGCCCCCAAGAGCGCCTGGCCCAGCGAGCGCTTTGTCAGTGTGACCTGTTGCTCACCGCGCCCCACTGCCCACTCCGGCCACATTGGCCTTCCCCTTGCTCATGAACGTGCCCGTGCCTTCTGCCTCAAGGTTTTCATATGGGCTGTCCCTCTTCCTACCACTTTTTCCTTCCTCTCCTCTCATTCTTCAGAGCTCAGCTTAAATTTTAGAACATCAGTGACGCCCTCCATGGCCTGCTCCTCGGAGCAGCTCCCAAGCCCACTGAGTGTGTCTGTATTCCTGATGTCCTTATATGCCAAGCATAGACCGTGCAATTTGTGTTAGAATAAAGGGGAATGATTAGCCTAATCAGTAGCGTGTCTGGAGGAAGGCCATGGCCCTTAGGAGGTGGAGGAGGAGGCCCCTGTTCTCCCTGCGAGGCAATAAATCAAGCTGCGTGGGACAGGGAAGAAGACAGAACTGCTACATAGGGCACAGTGTGCTGGCAACGAGGTGGGAAGCTCGCCCCGCCCCGACCCTGCTCCAGACCCCATTAGCTGGTGCTTGGAAGGATGCCAGAGCTCTGAGAAGGGAGTTCTGGAGCAGGGGAGACCTGGCCGCCCCAGGACGATGCCAAGGAAGTAAAAGTAAGAGAAAGCACCTCTGAGTTAGGTGAGGAAGATGTCTGTTCTGTCCTGACCTTGAAAGGCAAGCCCTTCCTGAAAGCCACTCCTTGTCAAGTCCTGTGAGGGCGATCCCAACAGCAGCCAGCCGTGACTCTGTTTGCCGATGCCCAGAGGAAAAGTAAGCTCAGGAGAAGGCACAGCTAAATTCTCGCCTTCATGGCCCGTGCCTGGTACCGTGGGAGGGGCTTCGGAACCACGGTTCCCTTTCTTTCTCTAAACCCCTGGAGATTCCTGCCATGGTCATTTAGCTGATAAATATTTATCAAGCTTGGGCTATGTTGATGAGTTAAGTATTATTTTGAATTCTGTTTTACAGATGAGGAAAAAGAGACTTGGAAAGGTTGAGTAATTGGCCCAAGTTAGATACTGGCAACATTAGAACTTGAACTCAGGTCTGCCTGATACTAAAACCTCCTTTACCTCTACTCTGAACTGCCTTTTAATCTGAAACGACCATTTATTGCTAGATGTCAGGTACTATGCTACAGTCTTTATTGGGAATTAGTCAATGACCTAATGTTGCCTGGCCCATAATAAATGGTCAGCAGATATTAGTGTATATTATTCTACATATTATATATTTATATTTTGGGATGGTTAATTTTATGTGTCAACTTGGATAGGCCACAGGTATTTGGTCAGACACATCTGGATATTGCTGTGAAGGTATTTTTTAGATTAGATTTAATATTTAAATCCAGACTTTGAGTAAAGCAGATTACTCTCCACAATGTGGGTGGGCCTCGTCCAATCAGTTGAAGGTCTTAATAGAAAAAGACTGACCTCCCCCAGGGAAGAGGGAATTCTGCCTCCAGACTGCCTTCACACTCAGCTGCACATTAACTCTTCCCTGGGTCTTCATCCTGCTGGCTTGCCCTGCAGATTTTGGATTGGCAACTTCCACAATCACATGAGCCAACTCCTTAAAATAAATCTCCCTCTCTCTCTCTCTCTCTCTCTCTCTCCCTCTCTCAGACCACATGACACTTCCATGCAGGAATGAGCTGGAAAACTGAGAATCAGGGTCCTTGTTTTGCCACCCATGTGGCTCAGTGCAGGATGGGTGATGGCAGTGGAGATGCTGAGGAAAGGATCCTGTCCGGCAGCCCAAAATCCCATGGGCTGGTCCCAAGGTCACCACTCACCAGCCAAGTGACCTGGGGCAGATTTCTTTCAAAGGTCCCAGCTTTAGTTTCTTCCTTACCAAAACAGTAGTAATAATAATTACTCCAAGGGCTATTGCAAAAATCCACATGAAATGCCATTGTGTGATATTATTTTATGAGCGGCAGTTTTTCACCCTCTGAAAGAACACTCCAGTGGTCAAGTAAATGTAAGCAGTTTCTGGGCTCAACTTCAGAATAGGGTCAGCCCTGGGTAGCACCCTGGAGTTGGTCTGGATGGTTGATGATCACTAGACATGCACTTCACTGCAGCTGATGGGTGTGGGGGGGTGGGGAGGATGACATTAATCTGGTCTAACAGCCCCAGGAGGCAGGTGGCCAGGTAGGAAGGGGTTAAACTCATGGCCACACTCCAAGGAAGAGGCCAGTTGGGTTCCAGCTTCATCTGGACTTGAACTCCAGTGTCTGTCCCTCCCCATCACCAGGTAAGGTCAGCTAACGGTCAGAACTTATCCTAATGATTTAAGGGCCAGGAGAACCAAGTGACTCAGTCATAGATCCTCCTAAAGTTGAGGCTTTCTCACTACAGCAGAAGATCTGGGACACAGATAAAGACTGGAAAGAGAAATTAATTTGAAAAACACGGGGAAAGCATCAGCAGGATTCTAATCAGAGAATTGGACTGCCAGGAGAATGGAGAATCACCTGTCATGTGTCTCCTGGAACTTGATGCATCATTTTCCCCATTATCTTAGGATGGGGGAGAAATGAAATACATTTTCATATAACCAAACTCAGTTACCACCTCACTCTGTGCCGTTGAGCAAGTCATTTAGCACCCGAGTCTCAGTTTTCCTTTCCAGAGAGAAACAAAGCAGAACAAAATCAGTTGGCCAAACTCCAGGCATCAGACTTCCGTGATCGTGATTTTTGCCATACGTAAGCACCACAGTGACTATTGTTTACCCAACATCGCTCTTTATATATTTCAAAAGGAAATTCCCTATCACCCCATAAATGTCAAAACAGAGCATCTTGTATTAAAATGCATAATGAATACGTAATTATTACAATTTTTATAATTCTCACATGCCAGACCCCTGAAAGCACGCCCATCCTATCTTCAGGAATCACTGGCCTCCAGCTTTGGTATCCCGCCAGTGAAAGACCTTGTTCCCTTGTGGCATTGCTAACGCCCAGGCGAACCTCCCTGATCCCCTACCTTATTGTGCTTTTCCCTACTAACACGCAGCAGCTGAGCTGTGCAGTGCCAGACAGCCTGGGATCGAGGGGTGCCCGGTCACCTTACTTAGTGTTACTGCCCATCGCCAAGATCAGTTTCTTCCTCCACAAAATGAGGGTAATTTTTTCTTCAGTGAACGGAACCTGAAAAAAAAATGTTAAAAGTAATTTAGGTGAGAAAGACAGGATACTTCAGGTGGTAGCCCAGAAGGGTTGAAATCAGGGGAAAGAATTTGTCAATCGGAAGAGATAGGAGCATGATTACATTATGCAATAATTCACATTATTCAATGTAAGTCATGTTCTTCAATATAATTATGATGGTCACAACTGATATTTATTGAACAGTTACTATTAGGTTAAGTGCTTTTGAAGCATGGTCTCAATTAATCTTCACAAGCACTATTATTCCCACTTTACAGATGAAGACATTAAGGGTCAGTGAGTTGGTCCAAAGAACCAACTAGAAGGTGACAGAGCAGGGACTGATCTCGAGTCTGACTCCAGGACCCCTGCTCTCAACCCCAATGGCAGGGGGTTCCTGAACTAGGCACTGTGGTCACTACTCCTCTGGGCTCAGAGCTGACCACCCACTCCCTCCCACAAGCTCTCTGGTTCGTCCTGTGGCAATTGAATATGATTCCTGATAAGATATTGCAACATGTGCCTTATCTCTTGCAACTGTCAACTTCCTTTTGAGCCAACCCCTTTCCTATCTTTTCCTTTCCAACCCTTCCTGCATGTATCACCAGGTTAAAGTGCTTGAGCTCGGCCTTCATCATGGAAGCCAGCGCCCTGCCCCCTGCCAAGGAATGCCAGTGGCTCTGGGGTAACCTATGGCACAAGGCGCCAACGAATGTGGTGACTTCTAAAGGGAGTTCCACCGTGGGGCCTCAAGAAGAGAGCAGCCAAGAGGGCAGGCCAGCTTCGTCTTTACTGTACAAGTATGCCCTGCATAAAGTGTCAAACTTGGGACACTTACTGACAGAACAGCTTTGGGCATAGATTTCAGAGACCCAGGCTTGCTCCTGGCCACGTCACTAAGTGGGGTCTCCGGGCCTCAGTCTCCCCATTGGGACTATGGAAATGACCAGCTTGTCTTACAGCACTGGTGGGGGGTCCAAGCAGAGACAGTGGACAAGACTGGTGGACACAAGCAAAGTCATGTCAACAAACCCACGAAAATTTAAGATTAAAAGCATCACCCCTCTCTAGCATTTGAAACAATCTCTTTTCCCTTCCTTCCTTCCACACATGCCGGCTTCCATCTCCTGTTCGGCCTGTTTCGTCTTCCTCGGCCCTCCGGATGCCATCTCCTCCCTCCCCATCAATGCAAATTATAGATCTTTGGGCCCTAAATTGTCCTCTCTGATCCAACAGCCTGGCTGCTGATTTGGCATGACCTGGAGGAGCCCCCAGCACAGACGTACCTGTCACTTCTACGCTTGTTTACGTGGTCTGGGTCCTCATCACCTCCCTGTCTCTTCCCCAGAGATCTCTGGCCATCCCACAACAGGCAAAAGCCCAATGGGTCAACATCTCCATTGTTAGACCTCTCTGCTCACAAGCTGCCAGATGAGGCACTACATGAGGGTGCCCACAGCTCTGAGGACCGCTGTCCGGCTCTGGGCCAGCCTGACTCCCTGCTGCCATGGTCTCATGAAAAGGAAAGGGTAGATAGGCCAGCGACTAGAGGGACAGGTCAAGGAGATAAGGGTTCTGATTGAAATAGTCCTTGTCAAAAGCCAAGACACTGGCATGACGCAAGCCCCCCTTTTTTTTAGCCCGGAATGAGGGAGACCAGATGATTCCCTAACCCCATAGATGGTTATCCTGGGCAGGAACCATGGCTCCTCAGCAATAGCAACCTCAAGGGCATCAGGTTTTTAGCTTCATTCAAGGGGGCACTGGGCCAGGGCTCACCTGTCCCAGGTGGTTAGTGATTATGAATAAATAAATGCCTTAACCTGGAGGAGCTTAACTCTAGGCTTTGAAATTTAATTCCTTGTACCTTCCGCCACAAATGACCCCTGTCTCCCCATTGCTGAAAACTATGACTGCCGATCTTCCGCAAAGCTGAATTCTAGGTATTTTAAATTAGTTAATTAATTAATTAGTTTGTGAGGCATAAATAAATGTGACCCTCTTTTAGGAAAATTAACACACATGAAAGAACCCCACTGGGGTGAAAATCCACATCACAAATGGTTGACTTCTTAAAGTGAGATCCCTCTTCCTGTTGGGAATATAATTTGAATGACAAAAATTCAGTTTAGCCACAACTTCCCTGGAATACACATGATAGAACATAAACCAAGGACAATTGGAAGGTTGAGTGTCATCAAGGTTGAGTGTCATAAATCCTCTCTACAGAAAGATGGCAGGCAGGGCAGTGATCCCCAGACCTTCACATGCATCGGAATTACCTGGAGAGTTCATTAGCATGCAGGTCTGGGGGACTTCCTCCAGATCTACCTGATCATCATTTGGGGGGAGGAGGCCCAAGCAGCTACATACTTAACCAGCTCCCCCGTGATGGGGAGCAGGCAATCTGAGCCACACAGACAGAGGCCCTGGGCTAGCCTAGGTGTAGGCCGTCCTCCTACACCTGAACCAAGTCTCCCCAAGCTTGTAAGTTTGGAGGTTCGGCCCCTGGCACACGCTCAGTCAGAGGCCATCAATTCTGATGCCTTTTCTCACCCAAGAGTTGGATCTCAAGCTCCTGTGACTGAGACGCTCACACACGAGCGCCCTAGATAACTAAGGTACAAGTTCCTACAGGCAAAAGCTCGGGATTGAAATGCTCTGCAATTACACAGATGAGGGAGCAGAAGACAAAAAGGGGAAAGGACTTGCCCAACAGCATGTGGCAGCCGGGATGGACAGGTGGGCAGAAGGCCCTGTCTTCTGATCCCTCGACCAGTGGCTGCTCAGCCTCTGGGTCTCCAGTAAATGGCCCTTCCTTCGAGAGTGAGCTCAAGAAACAATCAGGTGCCCTTGTTACCTCCTGCCCCCAGGCTCTGCCTTTCTTCTCTGCACTAATCATAGTTAGTAACTATGTATTATTTCTAAGTGTTCTTCCCAACTAGACAGTGGACTCCATGAGACAGGGACCTCTTTTATACACTGGAATTTCTAGCAGCTTACATAGTGCTTAGCACAGAGTACAAAGTCAATAAATATTAATTGGAAGGATAAACAGACAGAAGTTACAATTGTCTCAACTACATAGTGGAAAATAGGAATATTGAAAAGGAGAGGGGTTTGCCCACAGCTAGGAACAAGTCTGTGCCATGGGGCCAATGAAGGCAGAGGAGACGCTCTCCCACAGGCCTCAGTATCCAGGGATGGACTAAACAGGCTTTGGCAAGCCTTCCAAATCATAACAGCCTATATATTTTTAAATTTTATTTGCTGAGTCTAGGGTATGGACGGAAGAGAAAATGAGGGAAATTCACCCTTCCCGTTCTCCAAAAGGGGCCAGGGTCCCTGAGGCCACCCAGCTTTATGGTTTCACATCGCCCTCTAGTGGCCAGGATAAGTCCCCATAGTGTGTGATGTTCATCAAAAAACAGCTTAAATGAATTTATGGGTAGGCCTGGCCTGAGTATAATTAATCATTTACATATAAACGAAATGTATTAAATCCATTGAGATAGTCATGGATCCATTCAACAACTAAGCGCCTTGCCTAACACACGCCTGGAACACTGTCCGCTAAAAGGAGGTAGCAAGGAGCATGTCGAATGTATCCCCTGCGCGCTCCTGTCTTAGAGGGGGACTGGGGCATTCAGCCATCACACAAAAGTGGGTGAAAGCTCCCTGTCACAAGTGTTGGGAAGAAAATATACAGAGTGTGAATAGAAAATATAACAAGTGATGGGCCCTCTTCAAGAAGACTTCTCTGAAGAAATCAGGCTTAAGCTTAGATGGGAAAGACGAGAAAGAATTAGCAAGGCAAAAGTGAGGAGTGTGTGGGAGGGAAGGAAAAGGCAAAGAATCCTAGACAAGAAAGAGTTCTCTGAGCTTGAGCTAGAGAAGACCAGGTGGCCAGGGGCAGAGAAGGGCACAGGACGAGGCTGAAGAAGTGGGTTGGTGTTATTACTCCCACCTCTTTCCCATTAATGTGGGAACTGAGGCCCAGAGATGGGACATGAGTTGCTTGTGGTGACACAGCTCCCGAGTAGTGATGGAGACGAAGAGGGTGGCCGGGACGGATACGCAGGATAGAAAGAGCTGTGGGGTCGGCCAGAGAGCTGAGGTACTGCATGGCCTGAGAATGAGAGAGGGACGCCCACAGCTCATCCAGCCCAACACGCACTCAGATGACAGTGGCTGGAAGGTACTTGCAAGGTCACCTGGGCCTCCTGCCCATCTGACAAGTGAGAAAATACCCGGAGAATGGGGGCTGGTGTCGCAGGGAATGGCAAAGCACCGGCTCTCCCACCGTGCGTATACTCAGGCCTGGAGAACTCACTGTGGCCGAGATGCTCCAACCTGGCGGCCCAGCCTCAGACGAAGCTCCAGTTCTTCAGAAGGACTCCACCCACATCTCCTCAGGATGCTCCCTCTCGGCCTCTGAGTACTTCCGTCCTGGGACCCATCCGCTACCACCTCAGGGGCCAAGGGCTTCAGCGTCCGCATGGACAAGCTACCCATCCGCCCGACCCTGACCTCCAAGCTGCCCCAGCCCGGACCCACCAGCAGCTGCCACACTCAGTACCTGCCATGGCCCTTGGCATGCTGTGCCCTCCCTCCCTGTGGGGCCTGCCCGCAGACCCTTCTCCCTCAGACCACTCTTCTCCCTTTTCACAGCCTGGCTGACGGCCGCTCATGCTCTGGGTCTTAGCTCGGCCATCATCTTCTCCTGGAGCCCGTCTGCTGGACTCCCCCATCAGAGCCCTGACCTCACTGCCTTCTCCCACAGACCTGAGCACCCAAAGGCCAGGGCTATGTACATCTCATTTTCTTCTGTGTCCCCAGTAGCTAGCTCATTGCCTGGCACTTAGAAGGTGCCCGGAACTATTCCTTAAATGAATAAATGAAGGCAAGTAGGTTGCTCTAACCCGAATCGCCTGCTATTTACCGCCCCATGCGGCCTTTCTCGTCCCCATCAGCCTCCGCCCTCTGACGTCTAGAGAGACCTGCTTACTGCAATCATCTGGTCTGAGAGAAAGAAAACCGTTCTGTCCCAGCCCAGGCAGCTCGTCAACGGCATTACTAGTGGCAACTGCTGGCGTCCCCCAGTCTCCCCGGGGAAAGCGGAGCGAGAAGCAGTAAGGAGCTGTCTGCGTTTCAGACTTCTCAGGCTTTCTATCTGCCACCAACACTTGTTATCTGGGGGAATGCACTTGAGAGTGGATTTTCTTTCTTACCACTTCCAAGCATTCTGAGGTTTGGCTCTCTCTGGGTGAACCTGCAAACCAGAACAGACCTCAGGGCCAAAAACCCTGTACAAGGTGGCTCCACAATGAAGCAGCTTATCCCCCAGCTTGCTGGCAAAAGGGATCCTGGTGGCTCTGTTCAGTCAAGGGCACCTATCTATGAAGGCCTACTATGCTCCAGGATGTGGCAGGTGCTTTCAATCAGTGGAAGATAGTCAGGCGTCGTCCCTGCTCTCTGCAGAGCTCCCACTCTAGCCGGAAGTGCAGAATTAAGCAACTTATCGCATTGTTCGAGCACAGTTGAGATGCAGACCAGGGAGGAAACGGGCAAGGTGCCAGGAGAACACAACCTGAGTGGCCCGGACTCACCTGGGATGTCGGCAGCTGCCCTGAGGCTGGGATCTTCCAGGACCTTCCGGTTGAAAACTAAAGGATGAGTAGGTGTTCGTTAGGCAAAAAAGCAGGGTGTGTGCACGTGTGATGTGTGTGCGTGCACATACATGTGGGTGCACGCAAACACATGTGAGCAATAGCCATTGGTGTAGAGCATGTGCGTGTACCCTTGGGCCTCCTTCCCACCACACTAGGTTGTCTTGATGCAGATTTCAGGGCTTCTCTGCATGGAACAGTGGTTCTCTGAGCACTTTTGGCTCACAGATCATGTCAATAACAATAACACCAGCTGGTCCACGTTGTGTGGCAGCCATGGTACTAGACCCTTGCTGTGTGTTCTCTCATCTACCCCAGCAACGCCAGGAGGCAGGCATGACTGCTGTCCCATTTTGCAGAAGAGGACACTGAGGCTCAGGGTCTTTCCCAAGGTCACCCAGCAAGTTAGTTCTGGAGCTGTGATTGGAACACAGGTCTGTCTGACTTCGAAGCGTGTGCTCTAGTTCACTGAGCTCTCCTTCCCATCACGAAGGCAAGGGCAACAGCGGAGGCCCATACAGCAGGTGCCCCCCCCGACCCCGACACCTTCCCAGCAGTGAATGGAAAAAGTCTTCAGTGAAGCCCTGTCCCAGTTCAACCGCCAAGTCCCCCTGTGACCTTGGTAACGTCCCTCCTCCATCGTGGCTCTCAAGAGCTTCCCGAGCTCTGCCGTTCCACCGTGATAGCTTGGCTCCCCCACCCACACACGGCGGGCAGGTCACATAAGCTCTCCGGGTCTGTTTCCTCATCTCTAAAGTGAAGCTAGCAGCAGCGCTCCCCGGACAGGCTGTCGTCAGGATTAACGGCTCACGCACACAGAAGTCTCAGCCCACTGACTGCCTCATCATGCCTGCTCAGCAAACTGCAGCTGTCCCTGGTGCCAAGAATCCAACGGACCTGGGTTCAAATGTCCCCTTGTGCCTTCTCATGGCCATGTGCCCTTGGCAAGAGCTACTTTACTCTCCAACTTTCCTTGCTCGTCAAACAGGAATAAAAATAGTACCCGCTTCATAGGTTTATTGGAGGAATAAATGAGATAATGCTCCGAGCACAAAGGGATTGCCCTGCAAATGGTAGCTCATATCATTATTTGCCCGTATTGTGCAATATGAGAAGTCAGGATTATTCGGGGTCTAATTTTGTTCCAGTTCAGTGTTTTAGAAGAAAATGTAAGGAAGCATCTGGCTTGACCAAGTTTGCTAGAAATTGGTTTGTAAACATTTTTTTCTAAAACCAGACCTGACTCATGGGTCAATGGAAAGTTAGTTTTCCTTTGGCTCTGAGGCCAAGAGGTTCAGTGCAGTTTATTCTGGTGCTAGCTCACAGTTTTGTTAGGTTCAAGGCCATGACCATGAGTAAGTAATTCACTCTTGCCAGAAACTGGAATCATGGTCATATTCTAAATATTTATCCTGCAAGAAACCAAACCTGCCCAACATTCTGGGGCCCACAGGTGCCACTCACTGGCTCAGTGGAGTTCATTCACTTATGCAACTCACTATTGTTGACCAGGCACCTGCTACCAGCCACCGGGGGCTCGGTATGCTGGTGGCTGAGGGGACGGAAACCTGTGGGAGGCTTGGCTGATTTGAGAGAAGACTGAATCAGAGCCCTCAGGGACGGTAGCTGCTCCTGGGCTGAGCAGAACCCTGGAGAGAAAGCAGGCGTCGGCCGCTGTGGTCTGTCTGAGCTGGGACAGGCCCTTGGGGGTCGTCTCAATCAACACATGCACTTGACAGTTGGGGAGGCAGAAGGAAGGGGTCACAAGAGCCCCTGAGATCACAAAGCTGCGATAGACCTCTCCTCTCCTGATTCCTAGGGCACCGCCTCACACCCTGAGCCCACTCCCTTACTCCCAGATACCACAAGGTGTCAGGTCCACCTCACATAGAACAATGAGTTCTTGAGACAATTTAGCCCACAAATCACCCCAAACATTGACAGTAAGAATAAAAAAGCAGTCTCACTAACAACAGTATGTACTGACCATTCAGTGCCAGGTAGTTTGTGAAGAATTTTAGGTGCCTATCTTTAATACTCAAAACCACTTCGTTGGGATGGTCATTATTATGCCATTTTATGGAAGAGGACACTGAGGCTCAGAGAGACTTTTCCCATGGTAACACACACAGAAGTCACAAAACCATAATTGAATTGAACTCTGCCTGACTCCAAACCTGGGCCCCAGGACCACCATGCCATGTCCCTCGGTAGGATACAGGGTGCAGGGGACAAGCCCTGTACTACCCTCCTTCTGAGCTCATCCGGGCTGTCGATGGTTTGGTGTCTGCCTCTGAGAAGGAGGAAGAAAGAGGAGTGGGGGAGCAGCAGGGAGGCTTGAAATCCGGACCGAGGACTGAGCAGCCACTAAGTTCCAGGACTGTGGCAAGTTCGGGGTGGTAAAGATGGAGTGATAGAGTGCTCCCTGCCTGGTGAGGAGCTGGATGGATAGCCGTCCAGACTGTTCCGGCGCCTTTCCCAGGCTCAGTGTGGCGCCAGATGCTATGAGGTAACTTGTGTCATGTGACATGGAGCAAATCATTTCCTGTCCTCTACAGAGGGGACACCAGAGAGCGATTAAACCCAGAGCCTCTGGAGCCAGACTGCCCAGAGTTAAATCCTAGCTCTGCTCTCACCCGATGTGGGATTAGCATTTACTGAATGTTACTTGCCTATTCTATAAAATCGAGATAATAATACCTATTTTATAGTGTTATTAGGACGACTAAATGAGTCACTACTTGGAAAACACCCAGAACAGTACCTGACACAGGGTAAGAACTATATACATTTTTGCTAGATTTTTAAAAAATTATTCAAACTTGAGTTAATAGTACCTGATTGTTTGAATGAAGACAGTTGATATAAAATAACAGAATGCCTGACAAGTGGCTTTAACAAGAAGGTTTTATTACTTCCATAACGAGAACCCTTTGAAGGGCAATAGTTCCAAGCGCAAGGATATCTCCAGGAACTTGGGACCTTCTCATCCTTCCTCCCAATATCCTCTGCATATCACTGATGCTTCCCCTCATGTCCCAAGATGGCTGCAGCAGCTCCAAGCATCACATCCGCATAAACTCACACCCAGAAACAGAAAAGAAGGAACATGGGGATCTCTCTTGAACCTATTGCTTTCTTATGAAGAAAGGAAATATTTCCTCGAAACCTCCCAGTAGACTTCCCTTATCTGACATTAGTCAGAACAGGATTATGTGATTGCCCTAGTCACTGCGGAAGGCTAGAAAAGCACAATTCTGCTATTTTGAGTCACTACCTACAACTGGGCCCCATGGCAGAGAGGATGGGAGGAAGAAGAGCTGTTGAATGATTCAACCAACCTGCCTTGTAGAATAGTCTTGAGAAGGAAACCAGAGAAAAGGTACACGAATGGTATGAAACATACCTACACATACTGAAGATATTGTTCTCATAAATAATAACAGCAGTGCTAATCCCTTTGGCTTTAAGGTACAGTCTCCAGAAAAGCAAGATGTCAATAATTCTAGGTAGTTCTGTTCTTTCCCTATGGATGTGGCAGGCAAGGGAAAAATGAAAGGAAGCCAACTGCCTCATGACTCTGACCACTAACACTGACATTATATGACCTCACAATAACCCAGACCCAGGGAACAATTGGTCACCAACTTCCCCTCTCAGTTCGTAGGTATAAATAAAGCCTGGAGGGGAAAAAAAATAAAGTTAGTTTAAGAAACAGTTTTCTCTGAGAGGAGAAAACTTTTGTTTAGAAAACACTTTGATGGGCCATTTTGTAGTGAAAAGTCAGCCCTCCGGCCATGGTCTAGATCAGGGATCAGCTAACTTCTTCTATAAAGCGCCAGATAGTAACTATTTTAGGCTATGTAGACAATATAACGTTTTTGCAATGCTATACTCCAAGTAGTGTGAACGCAGCCATGAACAATACATCAACAAATAAGTATGACTGTGTTCCAATAAAAATTTATACAGGCAGGTGGAGGGCCACATTTGGTGGAGGGCCACAGTTTGCCAAGCCCTGCTCTACATGGCAAGTTACATAAGACAGCAACCTTGGCTAAAGGTTTTAAACTCCAATGCAGGGGAGTCTTTGCAGGTGTAGAAGTGAAGCAGGCGGGGTGGGGTCTGTGGCAATGTGGAGAACACGTGACTCATGCAAAGGGGACAGTTGCAAAAACCAATATTGTCAGATCCTCCCACTTTTCAAGTAAAGCAGAAATGCAGCTCTTTCTATCTTCTCATTTTTAAGTGTCAGCAATCAATTCAAATTTTAAATCTGATGACGCAGACCAAACCAAACCCATCTGGGGACCAGCACAGCTTGGGGGCAACCAGTTTGTGACCTCTGGCCTAGAAGATCATCCTTCTTGAGCAACGTGCTTTGACAACCAAGTACACATGACAAATGTGAGTGACACAATCCAGGAAACTTAGCACAAAGCCAGTCTGACCTATTGCAAATGGAATGCATCGTGGCTACCATCCTGCCTGGGCGGCCGGCCGTATGTCAGAGGCCTCACACAGAAAAGACAGCAATCAGCCGGCCTGTGCTGTATTTCTCTTCCTATCTCGCTCATGTTTCCCTTTGCAGGCATGGTGGGGCATCACCAGGGCTCTGTGACATCAGGTGCTGCGGAACATTCCTCATCCAGACCTCCCTTAGGTTCCTCAGAGGAGCAATGCGGTCATGTGTAGAAAGGTACTTTGCAAACCATAAAACTACATACGTGTCACCTTGACCGGTTTCTGGCTTCCAGAGCCCCAGATACTAACTCAAAGGTTCTGATAAGGAGTATATTTTTTAAAGAGACGTCAAGATAGCCCAACAGCAGGACAGACGCAAAACAAAAGGACTCAACAATATTGCTTGCTGGTATTATTTGCTTCAGAGAATATGTTAAAAAAAAAAGAAGAAGAAGATAGCAGGAGGGGAAGAATGAAGGGGGGGAAATCAGAGGGGGAGACGAACCATGAGAGACTATGGACTCTGAAAAACAAACTGAGGGTTCTAGAGGGGAGGGGGGTGGGAGGATGCGTTAGCACGGTGATGGGTATTAAAGAGGGCACGTTCTGCATGGAGCACTGGGTGTTATGCACAAACAATGAATCATGGAACACTACATCAAAAACTAACAATGTAATGTATGGTGATTAACATAACATAATAAAAAAAATTTCAAAAAAAAAATAATAATCTTTAAAAAAATAATAAATAAGACCACCCAGTGTGGGAAAGCATAGGCCAATTGAAAAAAAAAAAAAAAAAAAAAAGATTGCTTGCTGGTAGGAAAGCCCTTAATCTGTGCCCGAATGGCCTCTGAGGAAGCCCAGGCTCCATCCAAAAGCCCCAGGCCGCAGACAACTCAGCAGATCCTTGGCTGTCTTTGAGCTACTCTCCTCACCTAGTCACTGACTACTTTGTTCTTCCCACCCATTCCTGTAAATCTGAGGCACCCTGACTTCCTCTCCTGCCCCACTCACCTCTCCATCATCCAGCCTTCTGCCCTTGTCTGCCCAGAGCTTCAGCTTTAAAGGATACACTTTGCTCTTCTCTCTGTAAACCACCCTATTGATTCCTTCAGCCATTTCTGGGGGCAGAGAGAGGAGGGTGAGACAGAGATGGAGGAAAAAAGACGCAAACTTCTTAGCTCAGATGTCGTTCAGACCTATGACCACCGAACCCAATTCAGTTCAAACCGGACACGTGCTGGGCCAGCAGATGTCCAGTGTTTCTTTGTCCGATGCTTTCTCAACAGCTGTGATTCTTCAGAGATGCCTCGGGGACCGAGGTAGGAGAATTAATTCTAGGAGACGCCGCAGGTCGGGGGTGACTTCAACAAAGCAGCTCCATCTTAGTTCTTTTGTATATTATAGTCCCTCATAAAACTATGATCCAAAACCTGATTCCATTGCTAAAAAAAAAAAAAAAAAGTTTGAAAGCCCCTCTGCTGGCCACGGTGCCTAAAACAGAAGGAAGAAGCCCAGCCCCTACACCAAAGAAGCCAATAGGATTGCCTACAGTAAGCAACATCTTCTGGCAAAGGGCAATTCAGGAAAACTTGGGCCAAATTTTTGTTGAAAATAAAAATAGCTTTGTTGTGTCTCATATGGGAAAAAGGTTCACACAATTCAAATTACCTACTTAGCTGATAAAGGAGAATAACAGTGAGGAAATGAGTATTACTTTGTAGCCACTTAGATATGAATATCTGTTTATATTTGCTTAATATAAAACACTTGTCAAGTGTTTCTCGAAGTCACCATGAGGGCCGGCTCATCCTTGCCAAGCGGTAGACCATGCTGGGGCCACACTGGGGACTGCCCGGGGCAAAATCTCTTGGCGTGTCCCAGCTCCTGGGATCTCCACCTTCTTGCTCAAGTTCGTATTTCTTCTGTGTAGTCTGCAGATTTCTGCCAGGGAATTGGAAACCCTGGGTCTCGGGGACAAGCCAGGGGCCTCCTCTGGCAGTGCTGTGTGACGTGGAGCCCCGGAGAGAGGCGGACGTGAGTAAAGGGATGTGTTCTGTCTGCTGAGCCCAAGTCCACCAGCCCTCCACGCCCTGCTGCTGACTCAGCTGCCAGCTCAAGCCGACAGCTAATTTGGGAGGGGGGTTTGCAGGTATGAACACTGACCAGCTCTGAAAGAACAGAAAAAGGAATTAATCATATATTAGAATCCTATACTCTCAGATTTTCAGGAGCTTACAACCTCACGCCGAGGAGGAAACAGAGAGGCACAAATATTGTGTAATTGTTAGGTTCGTGGGCTCTGGAGGCAGAAAGACCTGAACTCAGGACCACCCAAAGACTTCGGCTAAAAAGCAATTTGCTGGAGGGCACGGGGCAGCTCATAGACGGAAGACAAGAAAAGGTTTAGGACAAACTCAGAGCAGGCAGCCGAAGTTATCTGGCAATCTGGTCCGAAAATGAGCTGCAATCAACAAGTCCTGAGGATTTCTTCTGCTCTCAGATGATAAGCTCAGGATTCCAGGCCCTGGAAGAGAGAAATTCGCATTGGACTTTCCCTTGCCTCACCAGTGTGATTTGAAGAAAACCTCGGGCACCGTAGACATCTGATTTACCCGCAACAAGACCAAAACACTGAACATGACGGAACTCCCAAAGGGAAACCAGGGGCTCTTGGCATGTGGGAAAGCTGCCTGGGACCATAAACAAGGACATCCCACACCTGCCACAGGCCACTCAGAGTAATGACAGAGACATCTACATCTTGTCTGGCACAGAGCGAGCCTTTTATTAACCCTTAGTGCCTTCCATTGTCACTTGTGCTCCTGTATGGAGCTAGATCCCCTCTATGGCATGCCTAACCATTGAGACCCCTTCCCCTTGGGAATCATGGTTCTAGGTTCCTTAAATGTACAGGCCATTTGGCTGGAAACTTTCAGAGATTTTACTGACCATGATCTCTATAGCCCATGCATTGAGCACCCAATGGTATCCGGGATAGGACAGACCATGGCTCCGAAAGAGAATTTCACGTGGACTTTATTCTCCCCATCATTCCAGCAATGTTCTATATGCTGCCCCCTCTAATCCAAGCAGTCTGAGTAAAGTTTTTGGTGCTGAAAGCTTAGCTTCATCACACCCTGAGGTCAGGGAAGGAGATCCAGAAACCCTTTCAGAAGACACAGCCTTAGAGACCTTATCTCCTCTTACTATTCCATAGAGACCACAGCAGATTCCTTGGACCCTCCAGCCAGACCTCGAAAACTCTAAAAGCATGTGCCAGACAGGGGACGCCCGCCCACCTGCTTCACTGCTCCCAACTATGCCTTGTTAAAGGGCTGCTGCGAGACTCTGGCTTCTGAAGACATGGTGGCCTCACTTGAGGCATAGTCTGCCTTCAAATCAATTATGCAGAAAGGGGAGAGTGAATGGAAAGTCATTGTCTGGCCAGTCGAAGACACCCTGCCCTGAAGGACATCAGCATCAGCTGACAGGTAGCAGATCTCAAGCTTGTCTCTGAGCTCACTTCATTCTGCTCTGGTATTTCATGGGAGTACCAGGACCGTGACTCAGTAACACACATCTTTAACGTGGACACCTCTGGCTTCCTCCCTCGGAGGCAGCCAGCTCATCATTTTCTCATTCCATAATCGAAGACTGAGACCCACTGGGAGCCATCTACTGCATGAAGAGTGAAAGACTCCTGGCTAGTATTTATGGAGTGCCTCTGATGGGCAGAATGCTTGATCCACATTGTCTCAACTCATCGCCATGATAGCCCTGGGGAGTGTAACACTCTATTCTTTTTGTAATAACTGTCTGTGCTGCTTGAGCAACCAGACCGCTTTTCAGTGCATTGCAATAATTCTGCTTCCATCCTCCATGTCCTTGATGTTCCTTTGCCCTCAGAGAAGGCTATTAAAGGAAGCCAATTGGCTGGAGCTGGACAGAGGGGGCAGGATGGTCCTATCTGAGACAGTCCAACCTCCGGCTCTCGGTTCCACGAACTCTGGCTCCAGCGGCAGAGGTGCCCATGATGACTGGAAGTCTGAGCCAACGACAGCTCCAAGTGAAGAAAGGAGGAGAAACCAGAGATGGGCAGGGGTCCGCAAGGCTCCCCTGAATCCAGTGCTCTCCCTTGGACCCGAAGAGACCACCTGGCCCCTCAGATGTCCCCCACAGGTACAGGGATGCGCAGGCCAGCACTGTTTCTGGGGAATCTCCCCACCGATGACTCTCCCTGCCGGACCAGCTGTTTGGCTATGTTTAAGCTGTCACCCAGCCAAAGCAACTTGGTGACACGCCCAAACTCCAGCTCGGCAGACACACCAGGTCTGTAGCCCGCGCCAAAACTTTAAAACATAATTTGAACCAAACAGCCAGTCAATTTGAAAGTACTCCAGGCAGAGGACCAATGAAACTTGAAAACAAAGAAAACTGAAAAGAAAAGGTAAATGCATGTAGTTATTTGTTCATTCATTCATTACTTAAACCTTGCCTTTTTCCGGAGAGGATCTAAAATGTCAAGAGACAAATTATATATTTTTTTAACAGTATTACATGTGTTCTATAAATTTCAATGATATCACAAAAATTCAACTTGGGTTGACATTCAAAACGTAACGTGTTCTTGCACGTGCGTGCACGCATGCCCACCTGTGCCTGTCACTGCTCCACAGGATGTGAAATGCACGCGTTTCCTTCTCTTTTGTTCCCAAACATATTGAGATGTCACAACCCCGTATTTTGCACCTGAATCATGCATTCAGTCTTCAAAGTCACTTGTTGAAATCCAACCGTGTGCCACCTGCTGAACCAGGTGTTTCAGATACAGTGGCCAAAAAGCAGCATATGGTCTCTGCACACACAAAGCTTACATTTAAGGCAGCTGGAGCCCAACAGTGTGTGCTCCGTGAGGAAACTGGGGCGTTCACATCCACGGACCCTCAGAGCTGGAAAGGTTCCGGGAGGTCATCTCGACCAGAATTTTCCAAAGGGCAGCCTTTCATCCACCAACCACATGGGTTTTGCCATTATGCCAATACCACCTTGATATATTTCTCTAAATGTTCTCATCTACAAAAACCCTTTTATTTTAAGGGAAAACTCTACATCACTGCCGTAAATGGAAAACCAGGATCACTTGTCATTAACAAAAATAAATAAATAAATAAAAAGGTAACCCTAAAAATAAATAAAATGAAAACAAAGCAGTATGATTAAACTCTCATCCAGATAGTTACGTGCAGTCCAAGGAAGACTCTGAGCCCAAAGTCTGCTCTCACTTTGTAAAAAAGGAAAATCAGGAGGTGTTGAAAGGTGTTAAAGATACATGAACACTTCTGAGAGTTCTCCTTTCCCTAATCAGGAGGATTAAAGGAAGATTAAATTATGCACAGGTCTCTACTATGTGACTTAATGGTTTATAATGTTGTGATAATTAGTCACAGTGTTTAGGGAATCATGATCTAATTCAGGCTTCTCATTTTCCAAAGGAAGGTGGGTCCCAGAGACGGGTGGCAACTTGACCAAGGGCAAACAGCAACTGAGTGGTAGAGTGAATACCAAACCCCAAGTCCCTGTCTTCTGCCCAGACCAGTATGTTCCGCTATAGTGGGCCGCAGACCACCAAACTAACATCTAAACAAATTCCTATATTTGTAATTCACCATGATTGAAGACCAGGCTTGATCCACCTTACTTTTGGACTGGAAGAAACCAAAATTCATCTCAAACTGACAGCCATGTTGATCCCTCTCATTAGCAAAAATGGAAAGTTTTCTTTTTTTCTTTTTTTCTGTTTTGCGAATCCACTCATTTTCCATGTGTTCTGGAGGTCCTTGTAGTAGAAATATCCACTAAGATCCCAAGTAAAACCTAGAAAGTGTGTAGAGACTTCTGAACCTCCCAGTGCTCAAACAGGGTGTTTAACCTGCTTTGAAAAAGAACTCAGTGGGGAGAGAATAGCCAGCCCCACCCCCTACGGACTCTTTGTCCTAAACAGCCCTCCGTGTGCACCTCCTGTACTCAGGCCCTCACCACGTATTGATTATAACATTTTAAATCAGGCATAGGAGATAAAAGGAGAAAAACTGCTCTCTGCCCCACTAAGAAGGTCACCTGCAAGTTGCCTGCCCTCAGTCCACCTCAAAGAGCAGCTTTCAGCAACAGTCCCTGGGAAATAATTGGATATCAAAGTACACAGAAGCCATCAGCCTATCAAGGAGGGGGCATTCCAGCATCCTTGCTCACGCTGCTTCTCTGGGAAGATGAAGCCAGGGTTTCAAAGCTCCTCTTGCAGGACAGGAGGGATGGAAAGGGAGACATGACGGTTCATGAAATCTGGCCACTTTTTCCTCTTTCCTTTGAAGCTGGTGCGGGAACACGTTAAGGCTCCTTGGGTGGGCTGAAATCCATGTTTTATGGTGACAACTCTTAAGTTCAGCTTTTCCCTGCCTTCCCTGAGGGAAGGATTCCTGCTTCACCCCCCAGTATAGACTGGACCTATCTATAGTGTTTGAGCAGCATAACCCTGTGGCCTCAGGGCTGGTGCCATGAGAGCTCCCAAAAGCGAAGAGAAGCGACTCTTGTTCCTAATGTGGAAAGAGCAGGACTTCCTATCATGCAGCTGGTGTTTCCTGAAATAGAACAGGATTTGAGCAAACGGTTTTCACTAGGCAGGCAGGAAAAGCTGAGTGTGGCTCCGTGTTTCATTAGCGATGACTCAGACTCTCACTCCTGGGCACTCACTCATCCTGCTTGGGCCTGACTTTTTTCCAGTTATCATGCTCAGCCGTTGGATTCCCTCTTTGCCAATGCTCAATGTCCTGCCAGCATATTTGATTTCCTGGGGAGGCCACGCCTCTGTCCTTACTCTTATGTCATTTACACTCCGTTCTAGTTTCTATTTTGAAATTGATTAGGTCTTGATCAGCCACCTGTGTTCATTTCCAGAACAGCAAAGACGGCCTCAGACTTGCTGCACCATCCAGAATCCATACCAGACACTCCGTCCCTGTCTCCAATTGCACCTCATTCGGTCAACGTGGAAGGGCCTGGTCCCCAGGGCCACATGATCCGTCACCCCCCGCCTCTCCAGCTCGGATCACAGTGCTCTTGTCCTCGCTCTGCATTGGCCTCCCTGTCCTTCCTTGCATGGCCTCTGTTGTCCTTCTCTTCCCTTGCCTGGAATGATCTTTCTCCAGCTCTTCACTTGGCCAGCTCCTTATCATCAATCAGCCTCGATTATACATCCTCCTCAAAGACCTATCCCATTACCTTTTACCCCGGATGCATTTTTCACTCTCTGACATTACCTTGTTTATTGATCTGTATATTGCCTATTGTCTGTTTCCCCCCGAATAAAATGCAACCTCCACCAGAGCAAGAACTTTGAATCTTGTGTTCATCACTATCATCCTCAATGTTTAGAACAGACTTGGCACAGATTAGATATGCCAACAATAAATGTTTGATCATTGAATGAATGAGTATTCTATGTGGAGAAATCAGGAAAGACTTCGGGACGATGTGACTCTGGGAGGTTGCCAGGTGAAGAGTTACGCAGGTGAGCAGTTCCCAAACCAAGACATGAAGCATGAGGAGAATGATGGGCAGACAGTGACATACTCGGGGAGGGATCCAAATGGAGGCTGAAGCAGGGGCCCTGTGGTGATCATCTTTGGATGCCAACCTCAGGAGTTTTTACTTTTTTTTTCTCTAGGGCGGTAATGAGGTCATGCTTCAGCTGCATCTGAAGGAGGCAGCCACTCCTATTTCACAGGAGGTCTCCCACCTGGACAAGTCAGAGAATCAGGGTTCACTCTATGAGCTCACTCAGGCTGTCTGCCAGCACCATTAAAACTATGGCTGGCACTTCTAAAGACTCGCTGTGTGCTAGGCCCCGAGTTAGGGCTTACAGCCGCCATCTTGTTCACTCCTCACAGCACCCTGAGGAGAGACCTTATCTTCCCCACTTGAAGAAATGGAGAACAAAAGAGAAGTGACCGACCCAGCACCTGCTAGGTGGCAGAGCTGGCATTTAAACCCAGGAATCTGCCACGCCCATGCCTGACTGCTTTCCACTCCCTGACTTTCCATGAAAGGATGGGCGAGACAGGGTGTTCCAGAGTCTTTGCTTTCCCCATTTTTGAGCATAGGCTCTGGAGCCGGAATATCATCCACTTTGCTGCCTGTTGACTTTTGCCACCTACATGCTGAGGCCTTCTCTGAGGATGCCGTGCATGGCCGTGGCCTTGACCGAGTCACCCTGCTCAAATGTAATCCCACTGGGTCTCATGCCACTGAAGACCGGCTCTCTATCTTCAGAGATGTCTCAGGGAAGCAGGAGAACACACCAAGGTTGAAAAAGGTGCGGTAAGATTGGTGCTAAGGAGATTCTATGAAAAACTCACGCCTGACCTATCACTCCTCCTCAGCCCCTCCGTGCCTGCACAACACTGTGGGGATAAAGTCAAAGGTCCTTGTCAGGGCCCTGTCTGGTCATCTTCAAACATCAGCTCCGTGGCCACATCAGCCTTCAGTTTTACGTCAGCTCTCCTCTGTTGGGTGCTCACAGGGACATGTGTCTCTCCTTCATAGCGCTCACCACAGTGGCGGTTTTCCTCGCTAGAATGTGAGCTCCAGGAGGACAAGGACCTGTCTCTTTTTCTCCATATCGAAATCTCATGTTCCAGCGCAGGACCTGCTTGCACTGGGACTGCTCAGCAAATATATTGGCCGAACTAATGAACTCCGCATCGGAAGGCAGGTAGTGAACGAGTGGGAGTGGGTGAATCATTTCACCTCTTTCATTTTCTTACTCGCAGAATGGATTATATCAGTTCTATGCCCTTTTCAAAGCAGTGAAATAACACTAAGCGCTTTATAAGTCATTGAGGGCTCTACAGATTATTTTTATTAAGGAACTACTGACAGAGTATATCCCCAGGATCTGGAGCACTTCCAGAAATGTCAATATCTAAAGCTGAAGCCGAGCCGCTTGTGAATGGAGCCGTGACCTGGTCTCAGAGGTGGCCTCCTTGTGGAAATGGAGGTGGTCACGGAGACGTGCTCGAAGCCAGCTAGGAATCAGGGCCTCTCTTCTAGATGCCATGCATCTAGAAATGTACCCGACCAACTCCATCCATCTTTATTCTTGCTAAATATTTTCAGCCTTAACTTCATCTTCTAGCTGAGCCAAACCCTGGTTTCTACTAACGTGGTGGCGAGAACCCCAGTTTTAGAGTCAGAAAACCTGGACTCAAGGGAAACAAGAAAGCTGCCAAATACTGAACTCTTGCTGTGTCCAAGCACTCTGCTAAACGCATGCCAAGCTTTGCTTCATTTACTCTTGCAAGAGACCCTCTAAAGCACTAGTACCATCAGCTTCACTTTACAGATGAGGAAAGCAAGCCTAGCCCCCTGCCCAAGGTCACACAGCTTCGTCTAAGCTCTGTAAGTGTGTTTCCTGATCCACATCATGAGAACAAACATCTCACAATGGGGTGGTCTTGAAAATCAAGTGGGCTCACGCAGGGGTCATGCAAGACTCCGTGCTCCTTGGGCCAGGAGCAGCAACATCCCCTTCAAGCTGGTTGGAAATGCAGAAGTTGGGGTCCCCTTCCAAACCTATGGAGCTAGAATCTGCATCTTAACAAGATTCCCAGGTGATGTGCACATAGCTTAGAGTTTTGAGAAGCGCTAATATACGCGGTCACTAGCCACCGCCCCAAAGTGTTGAGCTGCTAGAAGACTCATTACTGTCCTCCCAGTGTGGTTAGTGAGAGTCTATTCCTCCATGCTGTGATGACTTCTAGGCCAGTCCTTCTCACACTTTAGTACTGAATACAAAACAAATGGGGATATAGATTCTGATTCCATCCGTCTGGGATGGGGCCCCAGAGTCTGCATTTCTCACATGCTCTCAGGTAATGCAGCAGGGCTCATGGACCACACTCCCAATAACAAGGAACCTGACAAATCAAACATCTGAATCAGCAAAGTAGAAAACCATACTTTGCTGGGATGATGCTATTTAGGGGAAGCATCCACTCCACACACATACCCAGAGAGCCGGCGGCATCTCTGCCTTCCTTGTGTGGCCAGCACCTTGTTCCATATCTGTCGCAAAGGAGGCATGTGTCATTACTGAATGAATGGATGGATACCAGTCAGTTCTCACCTGTCCCCTACTTAATCCTGTCCTGTGGTATCCCAGATTTACAAAATCCCATGAGACTCACCGTGGCCCACAAGGTCTGACCAGACCTGGATCCTGTCCACCTCCCTGAACCCTTCTTCCTTCTCCCCAACTCATTTCCACAATGCTAGCCTTTTCTTGTTTCTCAAACACACCAAACTTTTTCCTGCCTCAGGGTCTTGGCACCTGCTCTCCCCTTTACCTGGAATGCCCTTCCTCCAGCTCTTTCCATAGCTGGCTGCTTCTCATCATTCATACCTCACCTCAGATTTCACCTCCTCCACAAGGCCATCCCTGACTGACCTGTCTAACCTGGTATAAACTCCACCCCAAAACTGTCTATCATAATTTTTTTTCTTAGCCTTTATCAACCTGAAAATATTTTCTTTTTTTTCCCGATTCTCCTATCAAAAAGGAAACTTTATGAAAGCTGGGACATTGTTGACAATGCCCAGCCGATAGTAGGTACTCGATAAATAGCTCTGGAATGAAGAGATGGATGATCTAACACACCCCAAGGAACCCATAATTTGCCCCTGTGGCTGCAACAGGAAAAGGAGAGATTGAGCACTGTGTGAGGCCAGAAGAGGAACAATCCTTTCCTCCTGGATGAGGAAGTGCATGTAGTAATCAGGGCAGCCTTCCTGAAGGAGGTGGTGTTTAAATTTCACCTCGAAGAATGGGAAGAACTTTTTTGGGTGATGAGAAGAGGAGCGGCCACCCCAGGCAGAAAGAACAGCTTGGGCAGAGGCTGACCGAGTGGGAGGGCTTAGGGAACACAACATACAGCTGCTGGGTGGAGACTCAGTACCTGCCCTGTCCCTGCCCAGCCCGGGGCTTCAGGCAGAGGCAGCCCTCGCTGTAGGTGTGACAGCATCTGGCAGGGCTCCTGCAGCTGAATAGTTGAGGTCACTGCCTTCCCCCAAGCAGGCCTTGCCACACCCTTAGCCAAGATGACGCAGCCCAGCTCTCTGAAGCAAGACAAGGCATTAGTGGGGGACGGGTGGGCTTGAGGGTCTGACCCCCCCCCTTCCTCACCCAGCGGGCACCCAGCGGCCTGCCTGGCTCCTGTCCTCCCATCTGTCAAGAGTCAGAGAGTTGTGATTATTGCTCAAACCTCCGTGGTAATATTTCAGGTCCAAGTTCCAGTTTATCCCTAAGCTCAGTACAAGAAGGAGCCATGGTTCTATTGGTCAGCCTTGTCCATGGTTCTATTCCCAGAGCTAAGGGCGGGGAGCCTGGCACATGAAAGCTCTTCAACGAGACTCGTTCTTCGTTCACCATGATTGATCAAGCCCCTACAAGGTGCCAAGTGTTGCACCACACATGAAGCCCGCAGCCGTGACACATGGCAACGAAGGTCTCTACCCTCCCAGAGGCAGGATTTTATTTGAAAGTAACATATTCTAGAGACTGGATTTGGCCAGTCTCTCTGTGTGACCTGAGCAAGCCCCCTAAATTTCTCTGCTTCCTATAAAGTAGAAAGGAATAGACTAGGTCACCTAGTTCAGAGTTTCAAACTAAATTTTGAGGGTCCTAGGGGTCTGTGGTGCCTCTTGGCTCAGCAAACCATGATGTGTTTCTCTTAAGGAAGATTTAATTAGCCCAAGTAACGTTTGTTGTTTTGTTTTGTTTTGTTTTTCCTTTTTTACTGTTTTCTGTTTGGGGTTCCATTTAAAAGCTTATGTGTAAAAGAAAAAGATGGTTGGAAGACGCTGCCCTTGGCCACGGTATGGGCCAGAATGGAAGAAAGTAGAAACTAGACATGCCTCTGAGTTGGGGACAGAAGAAGCAGGCCAGCTGTAGGTGGTGATAGGCCCCTCTGAGAAAGAGAAACGATGTCTGAGGAAGGGCAGTCATGGGGTGCTAGCCAGAGAGAGAGGGCAGCCTAATGGAGATCCAGCAAAATGGGGTAGAGACAGGCCCTCCCCGTGTCCTGGGCACACGGAACTGTCTGCCTGGGAGCTGGCGGTGGCCAGCGAATTTTCCAGCAGTTCTGAGAGACAAAACTTAGACTAGAACTGAAGTCCAAGGTGGAGATCCGGTTGGTTTCTGAAAAGAGAACCATGACCCACGCAAAAGCCAGAGTCACAACTGCAGCAAGCTGACTTCATCAAGCTACGTGTCCAGCAGTCTTCGAGTCTCCCTCTGAGGCTTGTCCGCCGTCATGTGGGCAGCAAGGGCGGCATCAGAAACACAGCTCCCTTTACCAGATCTTCTGCCCATGCTCTTAGTACAACCTGATCCGTGGGCAGCCAACTGAATGAGATTCCAAATCCAGACAGGATTTTCTAAACCTGCAAGAGACAATGTATTGTTTCTTGAGTACTTGGTGAAAGGGAGGAAATAATTTTTTTCTTAACTGGTTTCTCCCTTGTGATCTCCGGAATTAGCACCAGCCCACTTGGGGGGACCGGAATGGCTTTTTCTGTCGCTAGCTCAGCGCCCCCGGGCCGTCTTAATGGCAATCTGAAAGTTCTGTTTACATAACACCAAAGCAACAGGTCAGTTCAGGCCAAAACTAATAAATGAAATTACTATTATTAGCAGTAGGTTTGTGAGCGCTTTTTGCTCACTTTACATACCAACCTTTTCGCTCCTAATGATATGGGGGGTGGGCAGCTGGTTCTGCCCCCACCTCAGCTCCCTCTACCACATCACCCGGTGTTCTTCAGGGCACTTGACTTTCTCCAGAATGATAGTCTCCGTTGTTCATCCATCTTGTAAGGTCTTCACTGCTAGAGTATAAGCTCCACAAGACGGGGAATGTGTATCTTGTTTGGAGCTTTATCTCCAGGGTCTAAAACCCAATGCATGCTCAGGAAACAGCTATCGTATGAATGAATGAGGCAGATCTGTATGTTCTGAATAATGACAATGATGTATTTTGAGAGAAAAAAAAGCTGCAAGTACTCCTGGGACCCTTAACATCAGAGTGATAATAGAAATTTATCCTGGAAATGGGATTCAGAAGAAATGAGGAAGGGACATTCAGTGACTGTTTATTTTTCTATAGTTTGAATTGAAAAGCAGTGAGATAACATCTCACTACGATCAAATACACAAAGATATAAAATTTGGTAACAAGCTGTTACCTGAAGAAAGGGGCCACCTCAAATGTTAGAGGAGCCCACACTGACTGGACTGTCATGGAGGGCAAGTTCAAAAACCCATGAAAACAACAAATGCACATACCCTTAGGATTTTGCTCTTTCATTTTGGGAGACATTATGTTGCACGTACAACCACAGACACGTGAAATGATGTGTTTATAAAGTTATTTGTGGCAGCATTGTGGAGAATAGCAAAACATTGAATGTCATCAAAACTGCCACCATTACAGGACCAGCTACATAAACTATGACCCCATCTCACGATGGAAAACTAGGCAGCTGTAAAATTGATGAGGATGGTCTTTATATACGCATAGGGAAAGTTGTCCAAGATAAGCACCTGAGTGAAAAAAGCAAAATACAAAGCAGAGCATATAGTATGCTATAATGCATTTTTTTAAAATGGGGAGTATGTCACTGAATGGTTTGTATATGCGCAAAATATTCCTGGAAGATACACAAGAAATTAATAAAATGTGTTGCCCATGGGTAAGGGAAATGGAGGCAGGGAGGGAGAGAAGCTTTATATGCCTACCATTCCCTATTTAATTTTTGATTTAGGAACCATGAGAATGCATTATCTGTTCATAGATATTGCTAAAAGAGTATTGTTTAAATAAAAATGAGCTCTTTCCACATGGGTGGACGCTACGGAAGATCATTTCAGGTTGGAACAACAGAAGCACTGTGTCTGAAAACAGAACTGGGGCACATACTGAAAAGATGTTGGTCCTAGGTCAACTCTAACATGGACATTGACACCAACATTGATGCTGATGTGAACTTTGGAGAAATCACTCCCGTCCCCAGCCTCAGTGCCCCCATTTGTAGGATAATGAGGGTGGACTAGGGGACTTTTTTTTTAATTTAAAAAAAATTTTTTAAAGATTTTATTTATCCATTTGAGAGAGAGAGTGTGTGGGAGAGAGCACGAGTTGAGGGGGTTCTGGGGAGGGGCAGAAGGAGCCTATGTCCCAGGACCCTGAGATCATGACCTGAGCCGAAGGCAGATGCTTAACCGACTGAGCCCCCCAGGCGCCCCTACTAGGGGACTTTTTTAAAGGTCCCTTACTGTTCTGACATTCTGGGATCTAATCTATGACTACACTTTACTTAAGTTGAATTAAACCACATGTTCTGTAAAATAGGTCCTGAAAAGGCATCACGAGCTCTGCATTTTGTTTTACTCTGCTTCATTTGTTTCCTTTATTAAAAAGTGCCACTTACCTATTTAGTAAGGGTGTCTTTTGAGAAACACTCACCTTGTCTCTGCTGAAGGTTACCTGGGCCATGAAGGTGACTATGGCCCAGGCTGTGATGGAGAAGACAGGCCAGATCCTGAGTATAAGATGACCCGAAAAGAGACAGAGAGCAAGGAGCACCAAGAACCAAATTCACTAGGATGGAAGCAGCCTCTCAGATGCATGCTAAACGCCTGGCCTCAGTTTTCCTAGCCGGATGATCCAAGAAACCAAATGCAGCTCCCTTCTTCCTGCTTCCGCATACCTGGGAGCTGAGCCGCTCTGAGTAATCAAATTTGAGATGAGGTCAGACACATGGGTTTCATCTCACCGAAGTGAATGTTTCCACTTCCAGTAACAGCATTCTAGTCTTCTATGGGGGAGGTTTCTTGCCCACTCCCACTGTCCCCAGGCCATGTGTTCCACCCTTGGATCCGGGTGTCCCAGGCCGGCCCAACTCTGGAATCCTCCCTCCCTGCCACAACCAGCATCAGACCTGGAGCTTTTGTGCAAAGCATTGGGAACAAGATGCTCTCTTTGCTGTTACAACCAAACCTGGGGGAGGGGATGTGCAAAGTGGAGCTGCCGGTCACCACACTTACACGGCATGAAGCTAGGGAATGGAGGGAAGCAGAGACAAGAGATGGTGACACCATGGGTACCATTAACCCATTCCTGGAACTGGCTTGGTTTTTAAGTCACATGAACCAGCTCCTTCCTTCCTTCCTTCCTTTCTTCCGTCCTTCCTTCCTTCCTTCGTAATTAGGTTTCACCTAACATTTCTTGCAGTCAGAAGGACCAGCTCCAGCAGTCTGAGAGTGACGGCATGAGAACAAGATCGAGAAGAACCGGGAGGCCCTCTCAAGGCTCACAACTCATGCGGAAGGTATGCCAGGAGACAGAAAAGGAAAAGATATAAGGTGGTGCATCCCTTTGACTAAGATGAAACCCCTGACTCAGTCCTCTGCCTTACTCTGGACTGGGCAGTGTTTCATATTTTTCCAAGGCGTGGTCTTTCAGGTGGGGATACGGGAAGGAATTTGGCAGTATGTGTCTCGGAGTGATGTACATCCACGTTTGCTTCGAGGTTTAGCGGACATTCTTGCCCTCAAAGAACTGTGCTTGGTGCCATAAGCAAATTAGCGTCTAGTAGCTGTCCTCAAAGAACTTATACTATGAAGGGAAAAATCTACTTCTGCTGAATGCTTTGTGTTCCACTCACTTCCCTGACCTCAAAAATTTGCCAATTCTATATGGTTAGAATGAGTGAGGATGCTCAAAACATAATGGATTACAGAAGTCACATTTTACAAGTTTACAAAACAGAGGATAGGATGTGAGTCCTAGGGACCAAAGCAGTAAAGATTCCTGGCTGATTATTTCCAACCTGGTTTTCGTGGTTCCCCCAACTTAGGCAACCTGATCTGGTTAACCAAGATTCTTCCTGACAGGCCTTTCATTAGTTCTGACCCCATCTGACATCCTCAGAAAATGGACACTGCAAAAAAAA
This sequence comes from Mirounga leonina, assembly GCF_011800145.1. NCBI lineage: Eukaryota > Metazoa > Chordata > Mammalia > Carnivora > Phocidae > Mirounga > Mirounga leonina. Next base: position 4,892,355 of record NW_023270971.1, read on the forward strand.
ATGGGGTGCTTTGCTAACATTAACTATTGACTATTAACTCAAAACATTTAAAAATCAAAACACACACAAGTATATATTATTACTTTTTTATACTCACACGCTCTCTCTCTCCTTCTAAAAGGGAAAAAAATTAAAATTAAAAAAAAAAAAAAACAGTCCCATCACTTCAAACGATTCCCTGGGTCCCCTGATCATCAACCCGTCCCCCAACTCCCAATGCCTGGCAGCCACACATCATTTTCTAAACTGCCACATCAGTGGAATCATACATTATGTAGCCTTTTGCATCTGACTTCCTCCAATTAGCATAATGCACTGGAGATTCATCCAAGTTACTGCATGTGTTGGCAATCCATCCCTTTTCATTACTGAGCAGTATCCCATAGCCATGGGCACACCACACTTTGTTCATCCGTGCACTTGTTGAAGGACGTCAGGTGCTCCTGTTTGGGACAACTATGAATAAAGTCACTATAAACATTTGCGTACAGGTTTTTGTGGACACAAGTTTTCATTTCTTTCATATAAATGCCTAGGAGTGGAACTGCTGGGTCATTTGCTAAGTGTATGTTTATTTATAAGAAACTGGCAAAGCCGGGCGATGGGCATTAAGGAGGGCACATGATGTGGTGTTATATGCAACTAACAAATCCTTGAACACTATATCAAAAACTAACAATGTAATATATGTTGGCTAATTGAATTTAAATTAAAAAAAAAAAAAGAAATTGGCAAAGCATTTTCCAAAGCGACTATTCCATTTTACCTTCCCAGCAGCAATGTGCCCACCTTCATGTTTCAATGGGTGAATGTCATTTTATGTTTTGCTACATTGTTATGTCGCCTTCAAGGCTTAAGGAACTTCCTGTCTGTGGTAGGGGCAAAGTAGCCTATAGATATCACGCAATCACTCAATCATGTCTGTGGCATTCTAGCTCCAGAGTGGGGTTTTTGTTTTTTTTTTAAGGACACAAATGTAGAACTTTGATGTTGGAAGGATATCAAAGGTCACTGTTTCAACATCTTTGAGTAGACCTGAGTTGGGGAGGGCTCGTTTTTTTTCCCCTGCTTTATTGAGGTATAATTGACAAATTACAATTGTATATATTTAAGGTGTACAAGGTGATGTTTTGACATATGTATGCATTGTGAAATGTTTACCACAATCAAGCTAATTAACATACCATCACCTCTCATAATTAGCTTTTTTTTTTTTTTTGGTAACCACAATTAAAATCCACTCCTTAGCACATTTCAAATTACACAATACAGTACTGTCAACTGTAGTCACCAAGCTGTACATTAGCTCTCCTGAACTTACTCATCCTGAAAATCTGGAACTTTGTGCCGTTTGGCCAACATTTGCCCATTCCCCACACCCTCAGCCCTGCTAACCACCATTCTCTCTGCTCCTTAGAGTTCAAGTTCTTTTAGCTTCCACATGTAAGTTGCATCATGCAGTATTTGCTTTATTGTGTTTGGCTTATTTCATGTAGCATGATGTCTTCCAGGTTCATGCACACTGTCACAAATGGCAGGTTTCTTTATGTTCACTGCAGCGTTATTCACATCGGCTAAGGTATGGAAACAGCCTGAGTGTCTGCCAACACATGAGTGGATAAAGAAAATGTGACATATATATAATTGGATACACATATGTATTCAGCCTTAAAAAAAAGAAGGAAGTATTGTGATTGGAGTAGGGCTGTTTTGATCTGATAGTAATCAACTGTCACTCAGTAAGACTCTGCTCCACAGACCCTCTGTTTACTGCCCATGTGAAACTGGGTATGTTACTTAGCTGATTTAAACCTCAGGTTCTTCATCTCCACAGTGTTTTTGTGAGGATCAAGAGAAAAATGTATGGGAAAGAGGTCTGGAATCAGAAAGCAATTAAACATCAAGTGTTAGAAAAAGAGGCCTTGCTAGTGAGTCTAGCTCTCTCTGGGCAACCTTACCAAGCCCAAATGTTCTTAAAACCTAAAGTACAGATGACGTGATTTTTAAATGTTAGAACTAAAAGAACGTTTGAGATTGTCCACCAAGTGGTACCTCTTAATGGCAGCCTTAGTGAAGAAGCAGAGGCTGTGCAAGGCCAAAGTCACAGTTGCCAAGCTAAGGAGAGAATTTAAAACTTCTGATCCTATGCCCACTGTTCTCATTATTCTGCACGACCTTCTTCCAAAGGTTGGTTTAACCAGCAATCACTCACAAGAGTGAGGCCAGTCCCCACCAGGATGAATTTACCACCCAACTTAAAATAACGCCCCGCCATTCCCTGTCCCAGATCCCTGTCCAACTGCATAGCACTGATTCCCACCTTCACTCATTTGTTTCACTGTCTCTGACCCGCTGGATGGGAAGTTAAATCAGTTACACCCAAAAGGATTGAGATTATTTAACAATGCAGTAACAGGAGGTCATATCAAGGTCATATCTGCTAGGGTAGGCACCTCTAGCAGCTATGTTGCCTGGTGCATAATAGGTCCTCAGTAAACGTGTCTTGAATGATGATTAGGAATATCGACTTTAATCAAATTATTCATTTGATTAAATAAGTTTGGCTAAATAACACATATCTTCTTTGACAATCTTGAAGCCATTTGTTTGGGTGCCTGTGGGTGTCACTGACCAAATCAAAGCGTACGAACGGCTCAGACAACCAGATGCGAGAGGCCCAAATCCCATTCCCAGGCTGTAATCACCCAGTCCTGCTCCGTCTTGCTCCTTTGAGGAACACGTTGTCTAAACAGCATCAAGTGTTAACTTGTTAAATCAGTTACACCCAAAAGGATTGAGATTATTTAACAATGCAATAAGATGAGGTCATATCAAGAATTCTGAGGAGAGGCAGAGTTTTCAAAGACTCCCGTTCCATGCCAGGGAGCTATTGTTTAGGAAATGATTTTTGGAAAACGAAGAATTAACTCATTCAACTAATCTCTTTCATGGGAATTCATTGTTCTTAATTCTCTAACTTGAAATTCTTTATTTTAAATCCATTCCATAATCATTTTATAGTCTCACTTTTTTTTTTTTTTTTTAAGTAGGCTCCAAGCTGGGCCTGGAGGGCCCAAACTCAACGACGCTGAGATCAAGATCTGAGCCAAGATCAAGAGTCAGGCACTTAACCGACTGAGCCACATAGGTGCTCCAGTCTCACTTTTCAGGAAAAAAAAAAAAAAGAAATGTATATATATATACATATATATATATGAAGGAGATGCTTCTATATTTAATTTAAACTTTAGCCATTGTAACCCATCTGTGTGGAGAAGAAACCCCAAATTGCCAACCATCTTTGTTCTGAACAAAGGTTGGTACCGTTTGCCATCACTGAGTCTATGTTCCAGGAGGTCAGGGGCTTGATAGACTTTGTTTACAGGTCTATTTCCCAGAGCCTGGGGCAGCGGTAGGCTCATGGGAGAAAGCTGTAACTATTGGCTGAGTGCATAAATAAAGTTGGGGTTATTTACTCACGTTGAAACCCTCGCATGGCTTCTTCAGGTAGAGATTAGACTGGGCCTCCAGATCCCAGGCCTGTCCCAGAGGAGACCTGTGTGGCCTTTCCATCAATGATCTCAGGCATATTCCATGTGAATGCCGTGTTTAGCTGGGGTTTCCACTCAAGCTAACTTATGGTCCTTTTCTGAAAGCCTCACTACATACAAGTCCTGAAATAACTAGGTGCCAGGAACCACTACAGAAATAAAGGGAGACCTTATAAGGAGGGAGGTAGAGTGACTAGGTGAGGATCATCAGGTTAAGACTCATAAGAACACAGGTCTGGTCACTCCCACGTCACTTAACTAGTGTCTGAAGCTTGCCAAGTCATGTACTCACTTGAGACCTCATTCAAAAGCTGAGGGGGTTCTTTAGATCTTAAATTTTTTCATCCAAAAATCTCCACTCTGTGGCCTAGAGTGAGTTTATATACCCTGCACCCAAAGCTGAATCCATCTACACTTCTGCTACTCCTTCAGAGATGCCCATAAGAAAGGTCTGAGAATGCTCTTGTACCTGCCCTTGGCTGGGGAGAGAGTCATGCTTGCCCTCTTGGGCACAGAGAAGGTGACTGGCCTAATATACCTCCTGCAGCTCTTAAGGACAAGGCTGGTTTCTTTTGGCCTCGCTAGGTAATAAAAACTTGTGCAAGTATGCTAGGAGTTGCATGATGGAAGGTTCAAGATAACCAGCTGAATTTTATGAAAAACAGGCAGCGAAGCATCTTTACTCCTTTTCCATGGAAACAAAAATAATTTTCAAAATTATTACCTAGCTAACAGTGCTATCTGATCTAAAAAAGCCCTTTGATATCTAGTCTTCAAAGGTGACCCCAAGGAAACATACCTCTCAGTTTTCATGCCCTCCCACATCAAATTGAGGCCACACCTATATAACCAACAGAATGCAGCAGGAGTGACACTGTATGACTTCTGAACCTAGATCATAAGAAGTCTTGCAGCTCCCCTTTTAGTCTCTTAGAATGTCAGTTCTTGGAATGCTCAGTCTTGGATCCCAGTCACATGCTGCAAGAAGCTCAAGCTCTGTGGAGAAGCCATGTCTCAGCACTCCAGTTGACCATGGGCCCAGTTGGGCTCCCAGCTAACAGCCAGCTTTGACCACCAGCCCTACAAGGGAGCCATCTTGGAGGTCTGGCACTTTCAAGTCTTTGGATTACTCAGCCCCGGCCACCCTCTGACTGCAACCACAATTCTGCATCCAATCTGCATCTTGCAAGCTGTCTCTCACACCAAAGAATTGTACAGAAATTCTAGGTCAGGTCAAGTATTTCCTTTTACAGTTCAAAGAACATAATCCCTATAACTCCAATTTCTCAGGGTTGTCACTTTGCTTTCTTCTTTGGATTTGGGATGCTGATTTATCTGGACTGGTTGGGCCCTACTGAGCCCAAAGAGGAGGGAAATAGAAACAACTCCCAATCACACATTCAAATAAACACACAAAACGTACATAAAACAATGTCTTGGGTCATGGAAGACCTTGGGAGTCAAGGTTGTTTTGTAACTTATTTTCTTTATGTTTCTCTGGGTTCCTTTTGGAGTTGTTGAATTCCCTTTACGAGTCGTTTTTTCTTCCCAGATAAATATATAGGCTTAAACAGAGTCATAAGGTCATATCTCCTATATTCCAGGCACCATGCTAAGTGCTTTAGATACATTTATTATCCCACTTACAGTTGGAAGAATCATGGCTGGGGACAGTGACATCATTTGTTAACACTTCACAGATAACTAGGTAGCCTGAGCTGGGATCTGAACTTAGGTCCACCTCTCAAGCAGAATGAAACGTATCTGAAATCCCACACATCCAGAAATCACCCCTGAGTTATGGAATCCCTGGGCAGGAGCCACAACTTGGCCAATAGAACTGTGTATCCTTGGGGATCACCCTGAGGGAAGCACTTAAATCTGAGTTTGGGAGATTGCAAAGTGTTGACATTTTCCGACTGCTTACTTGTATTAGAAGCGCAGTTGCCACAATTCTCTATTGTCCAGATTGTCCTGGTGGTTTCTCTGCCCAGTAAGAGTTTGTGTCATCTTTCAAGTGCACAGATGCTGGGGATTATTTGTTCAGGGGGCTTTGGACAGGGGCACGATAATCACAGAGACCCACAAGATTCAACACTCTGGAACTCAAAAGCAGTGGGAATGGGCTACAGCAGAAAAGCTAAGTAGCAACCAGAATATTCAGAACTGTCACAAGGAAGTGATCCATGGCCACTGGGGAAAGACCAGGTACAAAACAGAACAGAATTGGTTCTTGGAGTGGGTGTGTAGGTACACATGTGTGTACGTGTGTGTGTGTGTGTGTGTGTGTTGGATGGGGTGGGGGTTGCTTTCTTCCCTGAGTCATTGCAAGCTGTTTCCCCCTTAAGCCAGTTTGCTCTGCATTCTCTCATAGACAGACCATCCTGGGGAAACTGAGACAACCGGAGAGCCTTGAAATGAGACTTTATGCTAGAACTGAGGGTGGGGTGGGTTGCTCTGTTTGTTCTTTTTTTCCGACTTATTCCTGTGTCTAGTCACACCTGCAGTCCTTCTTTCCCTCTGGAACATTGGCCGTTTAAAATATACTTACATTAAGATGATCAACAGTTCTTTGGAAATGCAAGCATGTGACTCTCTGAGCCTCAGTTTCCTTGTCTGTAAATGTTCATACATCTTCTCACAAGTGGGGTGGCCTTTGTTAATGCACGCACACACACACACACACACACACATGTCATTCTACTGGTTCTATAATCCACAGTTCCCTCAAAAGCAAAGTTAACCCCGTCTTTATGGGATCATCCTGTATGTCCCAGTGCCTGGTTGAATTCAGAAATTTCTCAAGCAAGTTTCTACCTTGGCTTTTGCCTGAGTCAGATAATAAGGTGATTATGTCAGAAGGGTTTCCCCCAGAGACTCTGGTCCTTCCAAGAGTGGTAACATTAAACAGCCCCTGATATTGCAGTTGGGTAGTTGAAATGCCTACTCTGGGAGGGGCCGCCAGTCATGGAAGCCAAGGTCATAGAAGCCTTGTAATTAGACTTAGTGTGACTAATTTCCGATGGAATTAGAGGCTCCTACAAATTGCTTTTGTAGAAGTCATACCATGGGTGTTCAACCTGCCCTGAATCATTCTGTGCTCACATGCAGAAACAGCTGGTATTGGAAAACTCTACAAATACAGCAAATAATTACATGGGACTTGGTCTGAGGGCATAGGCCTCCTCTTGCGCTGAAAAATGGGATGCCGATGACATCATGTTAGTTGCCAAATTTTTCCACTGTCTAAGGGGAGTGTCAGAGAGCAACCCTGAATCGACATGGGTGAGTAGGGTGACCTCAGGTGAGGCTCCTCCCTTTACTGATTCTTCCTAAAATGAGAGGTGAATTCGATGGTCTCCAAAGCCCACCAGCTGAAATAGTTAACCACTTGTATGACATAAAATTCTCTGAGCATTTGTTTATATAAGAGGTGATAGGAGGTGACTTAATCAAATATCTAGCTGGTTCATACACAAGCCCTTTGAAGTTGATACTATAATATTCCTATTTTACAGATGCAGAAATTAAGGTCCAGAATGGTTAAGTGTCTTGCCTGAGATCATGCACAGAATGGGGATTTTAACCCGAACGATATAATCCCAAGGTCTAAGCTCTTCACCATTTATAGTATTAATGAAAATACTAATGAACCAGCCATGCATACAAAGGATTCCAGATCCTTCTTTTCTGGATTTCTCCATTTTTATCTATAAACAATGTGTGTGTCAGCTCTCAGGAATCAGCTGGCAGATGTATATATATCACCTACCTCAGTCCTGGCATGTCAACCCTGGACAGGTCCTAGCAGATCACCCAGGCTGGGTGTTCCTAACTCATCATCCTGGGGCATGCGTTAAAGGGTTCAGGGACTCTCTGAAGATGTGTACAAAATGTGAGTGTGTGTGCATATTTCCAAGGGCAGATCTCAAAGATTTCCTTAGATTTTCAAAAGGGCCTATGAACTTTTAGGACTAATTCATCCTTTGACAGTTGGTAAAACTGAGACCTAGAGAGGAAAATGGACTTGAGGACCACAGCAAGGAGTAACCAAAATGCCTGAGGACCACAGCAAGGAGTAACAGAGCTGGGTTCAGACCCCAGAGCACCTAACCTGGAGCCCAAGGCTATCAGCTGCATCACACTGACCTTACTCTGTTCCCTCTGAACACCCAAACCCTGACAGATTCAAGGTGCCTTAGTGAAGATCCCATGCGCAGCCCACGGGTGTTGGCGTATCATTTAGAAACATTGTGCTTCATGTGTATCTTTGAGTTTAGTCTTGGGCCTCTGCATCTCACTGTTTCTCTTAAGTTCTTATTGTTGATATTTACTCACTGATCCACCTGTCTGCTCTAGATGAGAACTTAGGTGATGGCACTTCACTCAGACCTGATCAGTTGGCCTGTACCTAGCCCCATTTCTCCATAGATGCTGAAGGTGGTTGGGCACTTGTGTCTCAGTGTTTTGCTTGAAATAAGAAGTCCAAAATAAAACTGGCAACAGCTAAACCACACAAAGCAAAATGTGTTAAAGACTAAACACTGGTGAAAGAATCAAATTGTTCTGACAAAGTTCAGATCAATCAAATGTGAACTGGGGAAACTGGACTTACTAGAAATAAAGCCACAATGCAAAATTCACTTGGGCAGAAGCCAAAATGTGATACAATTAAATTTGATACAGATAAATCACACTCAGTAAGTTAAGACTTTCTTATAAAAACTCACACACAGTAGAATTAATCTCTATAAAATTATTTTGATCAAATAAAAAGGAAAATGGCAAAAAGTAGAAATAGTTTCACTGCACTGTATTGAACATGGATCTTGAAATTAAAATGGTTTAATGAGAGTTAATTAAGAAAATTCTTGACAAAAATTCAGCCGTGTTTGTCCTTTAAATATCAGTAGTTACAAGCATGGAATCAAAGCATCCTCAGTGCCAAATCACAGAGGCTAGAATGTCTGCCACATTAGGGGCATGTGGGTGGTTCAGTCGGTTAAGCGTCCAAATCTTGATTTCAGCTCAAGACATGATCTCAGTGTTGTGAGATGGAGATCCGTGTCAGGCTCTGTAACCGGTGTGGAGCCTGCTTAAGATTCTCTCTCTCCCTCTGCCCCCACTCTTGTTCTCTCTCCCTCTCTAAAAAAGAAAAAAAAAATTTTTTTAATGTCTGCCACATTAAACAAAAGGCTCAGAAGAAAGCTCCTCCATAAGGAGGACAAAAGTTCTCGTAGCTGTGTTTGGTGAGTAAGGAGGCAGTCATTTGCGGGCGATGCTCTGATGAGGCAGGCAAACTGAACTAATCACTGCCTTTGCAAAGCTCGCTTGAAGAGCCAAGCATCTAGCATGGACTACATTCTTCTTATGCATGCTTTAACCCTACAAGGTCAATGATTAAGTGAAACACCAAAGAATATATGCTGTGAGTGAGTGAGTGAGTGAGTGAGTGAAGAACTTTCCAAGCCTGTTGGAGGGTTCCTGGGGAATTTCCTTTACTTCCTGAACAAGAGGAATCTCTTCCTTCTTCACCTTCCATTCCGGGTAACCCCATCAGTTTACTTGTCCCATGTCATCTTCAGTACTAGGTACTGGCTCATCCACTAGACCTCTGGCCCACTCACTCTTATGCCTTCATCTTCTTTGATGGAGCTGGGGTCAGTGGTGGGCTAGAGTTGGCTTGAACCTAGTTGTTAAATTTCAGGAATTTTGTAAGCTGGTTGTTAAACATAACCACTATTAACAGTTAAATTATACAAAGAATATAAACTCATGATTTCAGATATCCCATTAAAAAGAGGTCATAAATACTCAATATTCATCATTTCCTAGTTAGCTTAGTAGTCTTCACTGTTAGATGTGCTCTGGAGTTTGTTCACACTCATCATCTCCGTGTGGTACAAATACTATATGGTTATGTGCAAATCTTCCCCAGCCTATACTCAGCGACATCGCGTTAATAGCTTGAAATCAGCCAAGGTGGGAGTATTTATATCACAGAAATTTGCAAACGTTATGAATCAGGACTTAATTGGTGGCTTCACTGATTGTCTAGCTTTAGGAAAGTGATGCTAACAATGCAGATTATACTTAAAATTGTCAAGTCCGTGGCCATTCCATTTGATGAGCACAAAAAAATTAAGGTAATATCCTTTTGAATTCAAATGCAAAAAAGTCGCTCATGCTATTGACAAACAAGTGATTTCAAACCTCCTTTATCTTACTTGTAAATATCAATCAACATTCATATCAAAACTATGCTTGTCATCTAATTGCAACCATAGTTGACTCTAGATACAAGAGGTCCACATAAATCAGTGAATGCACTGTCTGAGAATCAATTGGCTATATGAAAATTTACAACGAAGGTATTCATATTTATTGCTTTTGTAAATTGTTGCTGTACATCCTTTACAAAAGGAAAATTTACAATTAACTTGATCAACTTGAGTGTGCATATACACACACACATTTTCAGAGAACCAGTTGTTAGACACTTACCTCTGATTTCCCTCATAAGCCCCTCCACTCTTCCTACAAGTCCACCAGAATGTGCTGCAGCCACCAGGCCGTTAGGCCAAGTGAGGTCATGGTGGGCCCAGGGAAGTACCTGGAAGCTTCAGGCCAAAGAAAAGGAAGGCCAATGTTTACAGTGAGGCCTGGCTTCAGAATGGCCTTTGTCTGCCCAGGGACTTTATTTATTTTCCAACCAGCCTAACGCCTTTGACCCCAGCTTAAAGTCAAAGGACAGGAAGAAAGGTCCTTTTCTTTCATGGGGATTGGCCACAGGGCTTGGCCGGGGGAGAAATTCGGGATGCTGTGAAGGCCTGGCCCAGGACCTCCCAGAGCCCCGGAATGACAGCTCATGTTAGAACTGGAAAGAGAATGACCTCGCTTCTTCCTGGAGGCCCCAAATCCTACAGAGTCTCTGCAGGAAGCCCATACTTATTCACTCACGTACCTCTCTAATTCAGGTCTGCTGATGTCCCACCGAGGGCATACGTCTTCATTTCATCATGTTATACTGTGAGTAATGTCTACAGTCCATTCATTTATTCGTTCATTCATTTGTCCAGTCAATCAATATTGAGAAGCTTCGATGGGTCAGGCGCTGTTCTTGTACTGCGGGTGCATCAGGGACCCAGATAATCTCTGACCTCAGGCATATGAGGCCAGGTGGACAATATGGACATTAAGCTGGTTTCACATCTGGTCAGATGCAAACTGTAAGTTCCAAGTTGAATTCCTGGTCTTCAACCAAACGAATACTTTTCTGAAACGTCTATCAGTAGGACAACAGTCATCATAGCCACCATGACCATGACATGGGCCCAGCACTGGTCCAAGCACTTCACATATATTAACTCATTTAACCCTCCCAAGAACCCCCTGAGATAAGTACTATTATCACCCTCACTTTACCAATGATGACAGTGAGGCAATAAGAGCTAAAAACTTGTCTGAGGTCACACATTTGATAAGCTGTGTGGAGTTGTTCATTGGTCCCACCATTCATCCTGGGCAGAATGTATAGGTGAACAAGATCAATCTGGCTGAAGTCCCATGAAATTTAGCAAAAGTCTAGCTCCAGTTCTGGTAATAGCAATATGGACAAGGCTTAGATTCCTTTGCTGACTTTGCCACTTTCTACCTTTAGGACTTTGAGGAAGAGTTCCTCTCTTACTTAACCTCTCTGAACTTGTTTCCTTTCATGTACTGTATGAACAACTATCACATGCAATTACTTCTTGGGTGGGGAGAGACTGTTAGGGGGAGTCAATGATATAATGGGAGCACACATTTAGCACAGTGTCTGGAGTGAGCGTTCACATCTCAGCTGTGAAGGCAAGAATGTTGGAGAAGTTCATAAGAGGACCTTGGTCACCCAGGAGCCATAGGTTCCATGGGGTCATGGACTGTGATTACCTTGCTTACTGGAGTATAAGCCTAGTACATGAGAGGTGCTGAACATTGGCTGGTTGGTTGGGTGGGTGGGTGGCTGGTTGGAGGAAGGGAGGGGGGGAAGGAGGGAGGGAGGGAAGGAGTAAAGCATGGTTCGCTGCTTCCTCTGTCCCACAGGAGCTATCCCCTGAATCTCCCTCCTAAAACTTTTCACATGTGTATCCAGTCTCCTCCAAGTCGACTAACAGATATTCAGAATCAGGGACTGGGTTTTTTGTCATGTATCTCACCACATCCCCAATTTCTAAGTTCCCAAGGAAGGAGCCTGGGGGTTCTGAAACAATACTCTGCGCACTTAGGCCAGAAAATACCCTAAAGGTGTCACCTGTCACTGGGTGTTCTCTATTCCATAGACCTTCAGCACTGAAGCACCTATGATGTTTGATGGCACGATGCTTATATAAACCAAAGGTCCTGCCCCCGGTTTCCTGGTCACTGCTCCTCCTTAAGGCAAAGGGGAACCAGCACATGCTCATAAGAGAAATACTTCTCTTGAAGATCCTAAGTTCTAAACAAGAAAATGTGAAGCCAAAATTACATAGTTATTAAAAGCGCTGATTTTCAGGTTCAGAAAATGTTGCGAGTGTCTTAATGACTTTGAGCCTTGATTCCTTCACCTAGAAAGTGGAGAGAATAACACCTTCTCTGTGGAGCCATTTGGGGGATGAGGTCATATACTGTGTGTGAATTACTTGGCACAGTGCCTACTACAGGGCAGGTGCTCAGTAACAAACCATGATTATCCCTGGTCATAACTGCTACCTCCTTCAAAATTAGGAAGACACCACCAAGACATATACTGCAACTCATCCTAAACAAATGAAAATTATGCTCATTATTCTCAATAAACTCTAACTAAGCATTTGCTCTGAGTGTAAACAGCCCTCCCACCCAAGTCCCGAGTCACTCATGAGCAATAAGCAGGTAGGTTATGGTTTTAATAATTTCTCCCTCTCATAAGTGATAAGAGGGGGTCACAATCTGAACCCAAAGTCTCAGTCTTTCATTTTTTCATTAACCCATTCACCAAACCTTTATTGAGATGCTACAATGTGTCGGCACTGGGCACAACTCTGAAAACACAGAGCTGAATGACCCAGGCAAGGTCCCTGCTCTCATGGAGCTTCCAATCGAGGTGGGATTATTTGTTTAAAAGCCACACAGAGAGCATAATGATAAACTGTGATAAGTTCCCTGAAGGAAAAGTACAGGGATCCTTGAGGGCATGCAAAAGCGTGAACTTAATTTAAGGATACTAGAAGAAAGAAAGAGACACAGACTTTACCTAACTGGAAAGAAGAGAAAGGAATGTCACAGGACTTGAAAGAGCGGCAGAAGATCCATTTGTATAATCCCTTAAGACTTCAAAACCATCCAAAGTGCAAATCCTGCAGGCCATCTGTCCGTTTGGCCCTCTCTCCCTCAGCCCACCAGAGTCCCAAAGCTACGTGTTCTAGGGCAGACAAAAGTCCATTTTGTTTGTTTCATGAATAAGTAGCTGTGTGGTCACCAGAATGACCAGGCCACTGTTACTTAGCCTGTCCCACAGCAGGTCCCCAGGGAGGAAAGCAGATGTAGTGGGTGTCACTGCAATCTGGTACGTTGTGCAGAGAAGTCAGGGGCATTCCTGTGAGCATCTCTACGAAGCAAATGTCCGACCTATCTCCAGATGAACAAACAGCAAAAGCCCTCGATTTACAAGATAGTTCAAAAACAAAGAGTTCACCTTCACACACAAAAGTTGGCCCATGCAGGAATGGTAAAATAGTTGAGAGTCACAGGCATCATGTTTAATATCATACTCTAGATCTGAAAGGTTAGCATCAAAGGCAGAAGAGATCACCTATTTTAAAAATTCTTTCCATAGATAAATAATTCATAATCGATAAAATCTTGTAATCCTAAATAAAATAGAAGGTTAAGAGAATAGATAAGCATTTCTAAATACTGTGAGTCCATGAAAAACTGTTTCTAGCACTCTTTATCCATAAGAATTAAAGCATCTCCACACGAGCATGGCTTTCCCCAGCCTATCTGTTTCACAAGATGGGTCTGGAAGTTGATTCCCACCAGCTCTTTCATGATATCAAAAGTAGGTGATTCTCCATGGAACTAGAGGGTATCATGCTAAGTTAAATAAGCCAGTCAGAGAAAGAGAAATACCATATGGCTTCACTCATCTGTGGAATTTAGGAAACAGAACAGATGAACATAGGAGAAAGGAAGGAAAAATAAAATAAGATAAAAACAGAGAGGGAAACAAGCCGTAAGAGACTCTTAACTATAGGAAACAAATTGAGGGTTGCTGGAGGGGAGGTCGGTGGGGAAATGGGGTAATTGGGTGATGGCTATTAAGGAGGGCACTTGATGGAATGAGCACTGGGCGTCATATGCAACTGATGAATCACTAAATTCTACCCTTGAAACTAGTAATACACCATATGAACTAAATTGAAGTGAAATTAAAAAAAATTTTTTTCAAACTACAGTCTATGATCTCCTTTCTGCCATTCAAGCCACTGGCAGCATGATGAGCGAGACCCTCAAGGCTCCACCTGGCTCCTCCCTTGCTCAGGTGTCCATACATTTCCACTGTTGGCTCTGAGCTATCCTGCAAATTCCCTTCACTCACCCCACTCCTCACCTGGAATCTTCAAAATCTAATTCGTAATTTGTTTTGACCTATCACCACTATGCCATTGTACTGTTCCTTCTTTCATTTTCCTTTTGGGAAAGGTGGTTTATCCTCTCTTCTAGGCTGCTACTTGACTGGTCAATGATAACCTTCATATTTTTCTTAAGACCTCCTAGAAAATCAGTTCTCTCCAATCCTGTTCTGGAGCAAGTCATTTTTTGACCCACCAGACTCACCGTGTTGATTTCAGCCCAATATTCCAGGCTGATGAAACAAGTCTTAATCTTGTTCCTATTGGTGATCACATTAGTGATGGTGTCTGTCCCAGACATGTGTCACCTGACATGGACCCATAATATAATGTAAGAAGTTAATGCTCTTGTTTCAGTATCAGGGAGACATGAGTTCAAATCTCACCTCCACCACTTACTAACTATAGACTTAAGCCACTTCCACTCTTTCAATCTCGTTGGAGAATAAAAGCAATTGTATCTTCCTCCAAGTGTTGTTGGATTAAGTTTTAGATAGACCCTAGTGCATAATACTCACTCAAAAATATCAACCGCTATTTTTATTTTGATAAGTGCACATTCTCTGGTCTCAATAAAATTGTCCATCAAATGATATATAAGAAAAACAAAGGTCAGCCGTCTCTTGCGCTCTTTGTGATTTCCCCCCAGGTCAGTGCTTTTCAAACTGCAAGTTAGTGAGTCTGTGAGAAACCAGTTTAGCAGGTCATAAGCTAGATATTTTTAAATTAGAATAGAAGAGTTTTAAAGGGCTTAGAATAGGTCAGTGCTTCTCATGTTGTAAGGACTAAATAGTGTATCAAATGTGTATTATATGCATGTTTGTGCATATGCATACTGAGATCCAAAGTAAAATGCATTTCTCACTGTGTGTCGCAGTAAAAAAAAAAAAAAAAAAAAAAGTCTGAAAGCCACTGCTGGAGGCTAATCCAGAGCCATTATATACATTCTTTGGTAACGCTATACTATTTAAGAAGACATTACTGCCCCCTACTGGAACTCTTGATTTCTCACAAAGAGGGACAACCACTGATTAGCAAAAGCCTTGCTTCTCTTTGCCCATGTGACCTCGGTCATCCTCCCTGTACCCTGTCTGGAAGCTCACCCAGAGGGAACTCTTCCCTGGATCTATCCCGATGCCCTGAGCAATGAGTCAAAGGCAGCCCCAGAAGTGGGAGCTGGAGTTCTCACCTCTAAAATAGTTTGGAAAGCAGTGTCCTTCCCTCCCACCCACTTTCCCCCGTCTCTCTTGGAAAGCGAAGCTGAGCAGCCCCATGACTGAGTCTCAGCCCAGCCGCCCAAGTTCTCCTTGGCCCCGCCCCTACCCCATCACATCTCAGGGCGGCGCGGAGCCTCCCCAGCCCCTGAGCAGCCACCTGTCTCTGCTTCCCAGGGGGAGACTTCTAGGCTTACATCAAGAAACACAGGATTGAATTGCAAAGTGGCAAATAAGACCTATTAGGAAAGAAAGTTTAAATCTTGGCTTTAAAATAAAACTGATGGATGGGGTCAGGCATTTTTTTATAACGTAAGCCATTTGTATTAACCCCCTTTAAAAATAGCCTCGTTTGCTTTGAGTCTTGCATCAAACTTCTTTCTTCCTTGGGTAAAGGCCTGCCCCCAAAGACAGATGTGCTTCAGCCATTTCCTTGTCTATGAGGTAGAGAAGGTCAACAAATCTGTCAGGTCATCCAGCATTTATACCATGTGCTGGGCACTGTGTGCTCAGGACTTTTGTGTGTCATTTCATCTCATTCTGGCGTCGCTGGGCTCGGAGACCTTAATTAACGTGCTAAAGGTGGCAGAGTTAGTGAGAGCCATCTTCTGACTCAGTCTGCCTGCCGCCCTCGCCCCCTTGGGTCCTGCCTGGGTGAGGGCCAGTCCGCTCCCTGGGATTTCTCCTTCCTCTCCTCCCCTCTCCCATCTCAATGGGAGCAGTTATCAAAAAGGAAGGAGGTCACAATGGCCAGCCAAGGTCATGAAAAACACAAAAAGACAGAAACTGTCGAAGACCAGAGATGACTAGGGGAACATGACAGCAAAATGGAGCTTGGTACCCTGGGATTCTGGATCACAAAAAAAGGACTTTAGTGGGGGAAACGGATGAAATCCAAGTAAAAGCTGGAGTGTGGTGTTGTCATAGCTAGGTCCTAGTGGGCTTCCCAGCTGCCTTCCCAAGGCCCTGTCAGCCATCCCATACGGCTTCCAGAATCATCTTTGTAATGCACAAATCTGACCATCTCTCTCTCCTGCCTATAACCTTTCCATGGCTCCCCCTCACCCTCAGCTCCCTCTCTAGCAGCTTCTCCCACTTCCCCTTCCCTACCTCCCTGACTCTGCTCCACCTTTACTAAACTCACTGCTGTTTTCAGAAAACACCAAGTCCCCTCCACCTTCTGGAATTTTGCTTGACACATGCCCTGCCAATTCCATACCCAGCTTGCAATCAGAATTAAGTAGATCTCTCCCGCTCTCTCTCTCTCTCCCCCTGACACAGGTTAGATGTCACTTCTTCCAGGGAGTCCTCCCTGATGCCCTGGGTCCCATGCTGGGGTAAATGCCCTCCCCGGAGTTCCCATAACACCCTGTAATTAGCTCCTACCACAGAGCTTCCCATCCTGGATTACATTCATATTTTCCCCTTCTATCTTACGACACTGAGCACCCCCTTCCCTGAAGTGGGAAGTCCGGGTCAGGCATGGCACTGAATAGCACTGACTGTCATTGTGAGGATTTCAGTCCTTTGCACTGCTTTCTCCATTTCTTTGATTGCTCCAAGAGAACCGTGTTAGTCTGTCTGCAACGCTCCCGGCCACTTGTTCATTTTTTTATCATCAAATAATGCCAGATCAAGCCGAGGCCAGGCATCTGCCATGGACAACAGGACCTAGTTTGAATGTGGTGCATTGTTTTGTTTTCACTGTATTTGTTTTCATTTATGAAATTCTATTTCTGGAAAGCAAAACTTGTGTTTTCCTTCTACACAGACCAGTCATCCTTTATAAATTAATTTATATGAGTAAAGAAAACAACTCAATTTAGAAAACGTTTGAGAAATGGTTGCTCGGATGGCACATACAGTGAAAACTGCCTAAGTGCCGACACACATGCACACACGCACATGCGTGCTCACACATGCACACACGTGCATACACACATGCACGCACACATGCAAACACATGTGTACACATGTGCATACACGCATGCACACACATGCACGCACTCACATGCATATACACACATGCATCCCTGCAGGAAGGTCGCCCTGAGCGAGAGAAGCACTGTAGTACTGTGAAGTCCTTGGGTCGTGAGACCCTGAGTACTGCTGTCTTTGCCACTAACATCCTCTAACAGGGAAAAAATTACTTTTCTATTTCTGTTTATTCACCTATAAAAGAAGAGAATAAAATGGGGTCATAAAAATATATATCTCCTAGGTAAAAATCTCTTTTCCTGCTCTCATATGGTATGGAACAACACTGCTGAGAAGGAACCCAGAGGTGATTATCCTTTTTATATCACAGATCAGAGATCTGACAGGTATAGAGACTCAATGACTTGCCCAAGGTCACAGTGCAATTTAATGTCAAATTCAAGACCAAAATACAGGTCTCACCTAACCTGGTGATCTGTTTCTCCCCCTAATTCTCACACTTTCCACCCCTACATACTCCCTTCCCCCGGTGTTACTTACAAAGCACAAGCAAACACACACACACACACACGTATGCACACATGCACACAGAGACACAATTTGAAGACATCTTAAAATAACCAAGAAGCAGGGTGCCTGGGTGGCTCAGTTGGTTAAGCGACTGCCTTCGGCTCAGGTCATGATCCTGGAGTCCCAGGATCGAGTCCCACGTCGGGCTCCCTGCTCAGCAGGGAGTCTGCCTCTCTCTCTGACCCTCCCCCATCTCATTCTCTCTCTCAAATAAATAAATAAAATCTTAAAAAATAAATAAATAAATAAATAACCAAGAAGCAAATAAGCAAAGGATCACAGCAGTACTGGATTTCAGAGTGGTAACACTGTTGGGTAGGATAGAGATGCACCTGAAAGTTGAGAAAACACGTGACAGGGGTTTCCACAATGTGTAACCCCCTCCTTGTTCTTTATTCAGGTTAGATACAAGCGGCCGGGAGCTGGGTGGCTCTCACAACTTTTAGGGGAGGACAAGGATAAAAAGAGTAACTAAATCATTCACCTTTGGCTACGATATATATACAACAGAACCTGCTTAAATACAGACCAGATCCAATCACCACTCCACGCTCTGTAGATTGCGGGGGGAGGGGAACATCAACATGATTTCAAGGGGAATAGTTAACCATATTTTTTTAAAGACTTTTTTCATTTATTTATTTGAGAGAGAGAGAGAAAGAGAAATAGCATGAGAGGGGAGAGGGTCAGAGGGAGAAGTAGACTCCCTGCCAAGCCGGGAGCCCGATGTGGGACTCAGTCCCATGACTCCGGGATCATGACTTGAGCCAAAGGCAGTCGCCTAACCAACAGAGCCACCCAGGTGCCCCAGTTAACCATATTTTTTAAATGGGATTCTTAAACACTTTCATTTTTTTTCCCTAAGATTTTATTTATTTATTTGAGAGAGAGAGCACGAGCAGAGGGAGGAGCAAAGGAAGAAGGACAAGCAGACTTCCCACTGAGCAGGGAGCCTGATGCAGGGTTCAATCCCCTGAGATCACGACCTGAGCCGAAGGCAGACGCTTAACCGACTGAGCCACCCAGGAGTCCCTCTGAAACACTTTTAAAGACTATTTTAGCAGAGCAATTTCATATAGGCTGTAGTAATTGCAATGATACAGTGCAATGTTTTTCTCATTTAAAAATGAATCCTACCTTCGTCTTTGGAAACATGCTGAACATTTTTATAAATGATCTGGGTAGAGGCAAAGGTACCAGGTTAACAGATGAACCAAAGTGTATAGAATCAGAAAATTTTAGCTAAAATTCCCAATGAAATGTAAAATGGGTAGATATAATACCCTTCACTTAAAAATAAATAAATACATATAGGATATATGTATGTGTGTATGTATATATATATATATATATATATATATATTTTTTACATATATAGATTTGTAGCAGTTAAGAAAGATCTAGAGAAACAGAAGCTCACGTGGGAGGAGGTTTCAATTGATCATAAGCTAAATGTGAGCCAGAGGTAAGATGTGACTGCTGGAGAGAAGAAAAATCTTAATGCAATGGTAAACTACAACACTAAATTACATTAAGTACAGTAACCTCTCTCTGTACTCTCCCCACAAGCCAGTCCCAAAGCTGGTGCATTATGGGAAGCACACTTTCAGAGCTGAAACTAGCATCTGGCCAGAGGAGAGTAATAGGTCAGTGGGAAAAGGGAAAGGGGCTGCAACCTGAGACAGATGGGGAATGAATGGTTCATGGCATGGGTTCCAGGGCCAAACAAGCTCTCTTCAAAATAAGATGCATAACTGTTCTGGAACGCATATGCCCTTGTCTGTCTCCCAGGAATGTTGTTGAAAGGACGCTGCCTGGGAGGTTAGACCCATCCACAACATCCCTCCCTGCTCAGGGATTTTACAGTTTGTGGTGGGAACAGAATCACATCTATTTTACATGGTTGTGGATTAGGTCACTTCGTTTCCTTCCTGGAGAAGAATATTCTAGAACAGAGACCGTTTTGGCAACCAACCAAGCTCCTAAAAGAAAATAAGATGTACTGATGTGTAGACAATCTTGATGACTAGAAGATGCCATGTTGACTCAGTTTAACACCCCAATCCCAACTCACCGCACTACCAACCATCTGGTGGGCCCAAGAAGCTAGAAATTAAGGGTAGAGGGTCCGATAAAATCTAAGCTGCTGGGCATCGGTGGCCAGCCCTATGGCTAGATCATCTTGTATGTTCCCACATTTCAGAACAAAGGTGAACCCCCTGCATCAGGATCACCTGAGTCGCTCATTTAAAAATGCCTGTACCTGGGGCATCTCCCAGACCTACTGAATCAGAATTACTGGAGTAGGAATCAGAAAGTTCATTTTCAGCAAGTTCGGCAGGCGATTCTTTTGCACATTATCTGAGAACCTTGGCTCCAAAGCAGTGTTTCTAATGCTTTAGTCAATCATCTGGAGAGCAAGGCAAACGCGAGGGCTCCAGAGATTCTGATTCAGAGGTCTTAGGTGGGCCCCAGAATTTGCATTTCAAACAATCTCACAAGTGAGGCTGATGCTGCTGGTCCAGTCAGAGGACCATACTTGGGATTCACTGCCTTAGGGAATTCCTGATTCCATTATCAAAGTACTCAGATACTGAGGTAGGCAGCTTCTGAAAAGGCCCCCAGTGATTCCCTGCCTTCTGATACTTACCTCTCCCTCTTCCTGTGGGCTGGACCTAGCGACTCCCTTATAATGAATAGAATAGGCAAAACTAATTGGATGTCACTTCTGAGATGAGGTTAAGCCGAGACTATTCTCTCACTCGGCTCTCTCTCACTTGCTCTCTGACGAAGCCGGCTGCCATGTTGTGAGCTGCCCTGTGGAGAGGCCCACATGGCGGGGATCTGGGGGCAGCCTCTGGCCAACAGCAAGCAAGGAACTGACTCCTGCCAACAGCCATGGGTGTGAATTTAGAAGCAGAGCCTTCCCCTAGCTAAGCTTGAGGAGACCGAAGCTGACAAGCCTTGACCGTAGCCTTGTGAGCTGCCCTGAGCCAGATGACCAGCTGAGCCATGCTTGGGTTCCTGCCTTCCTACAGAAATCATGAGATGAAGGGTGTTCCAAGCCACCCCATGTGCTATGCAGTGACAGATAACTGATAGAGATGCTTTGTTGAGGAGCCGCCCTGAAATCCATATGGCACCTCGGTGTTTAAACCAACCTTCAAGCCTCCCCCATCTCATCTCTCCCCATTATAAAGGAGACAAATGTGCATAAAAGTAGAAGAGCAATATTTAATAATATATACTATTTACATGTAATTTATGTCATGATTTTCTTAGTGTTCAATGTTTCAGCCTTGGCCCTTGAGGAGCCTCCCGGAGTTTCTGGAAGGTTATGGAGGAGCAGAGCCTCAGGCAGGATGGAGAAGGGAATCCGCATGAGACCCCAGGCCGTGTGTGCTGAGCTGGCCATTCTGAGGCCGTCTTTTGAGCTAAGAGCATGGTGAATTCCCACCCACCAGTCCCCATGAGCAGGAGGAGGAGCACCTCCTTTGGCTGAAGAAAGAGAAGCAAGAAACTACCAGTTTCTCTGCTGGCAAGGGGAGGGGGGCTTTCCCTGAGAGAAGTCAGTGTGCCTCCTTTCCTCACTGTGCGCAGGAGAGAGCCTCCCCCTAGGGGCAAGCTTTCCCATTTTCTCTAGGAGAGCGGCATATTGACAGAGGCTGTACGTGTGGACTTGAGTCCACTGGAAACGCTCTGGACACGAAACCAGGACTTCCAATCCCTGCTCTATCATCCACTCCTTGTGCGGCCCACCTGGAATGAGGCCCTCTCCCTCTGGGCTGTGCTCGTCCCCTGGGAAGATGAGGGACTGGGCCGGGTGATGACACAGACCCTCCAGGTCGGGGTGGAGGAGCCCTGGGCGGGGAGGCAGCTCTGGCCATGGCCACCGGTCAGATCGGGGACAGCTGTCCTCAGAGGGCCAGCCCCCCACCGCTCAGCCACCGTGCCCTCTCTGAGGCGCGCCCAGAGGGGCTGCTGTACCACAGGGGGCTCTGGCAGATGTTGTCCAGCCTGCTTCTGATGGCGTCCTGCAGCTCCTCGTCACCCAGCAGGACCGCTGCTGCCAGGGCCAGCCGGAAGTACTCGGCGGCATCATGGGCATCCTAACCGCACGGCAACGGGGCAGAGAAGAGACAGCAGTAAGCAAACACTTCAGCAGGGCCGGGGACTCAGAACTCGAGCTGTTGTCTGCCCCACACACTTTCCCACCCCCTCCTCCTGGTTCCTAGGGGACCTCCTGCCCCCCTCTACGTGGACCAGACAGGTGACATTGCTCCCTCAGTGGCCCTCCATCCTCAGGCCCAGGGGTGGCACCTCACCCAGGCTCAGCTAATCATGAAGCGACATCGTCCTGGGCCCAGGGCCTCAGGGATTCCTAAATGACTCAGGCCGACCCAGCCCAGTCATTCCCTGGGACCTCGCAGCGTGACCTCACAGAGCAAACGGTCCCTCACCCTCTTAGCCATGGGCTTGAGGCTGCCAATAGCTGGACGCAAAGGACACCAAGAAACAGAAGTAGAAACATACAGAGGGAAGAGAAACAGGAAAAGGTGAGGAAATCTGTGATGACATTTGAGTGCCAGCATCCAGAACTACCTAAAACTCCTAAATTTATACTTGAACTTCCCAGTTACTTGAGCCAATAAATTGCCTTTTTTGTTTAAACTAACTTGAGTTGAATTCCTCTGCCTGGCCCCTAGATCCCCTGGTTGAGTCAATCCGGTCATACACTCCTTGTCCCTGAACCACTTCTGGGGAGCTATGGGATAGAGGTAAGATGGCTGGGGAGTCCTTCACTACCCCGTCGTCCCTCCCCACATGGTAGGAATGAGGCTTATTTGGGTGAGATTCAAAAAGGGTTGTCTGTTTCCCATTAACCCTCATAAGTCAATAGTTAATTCAGGCCAGAAACAATGTCTGGTAAATAAGAAAAGGACAGCAGAGTTGCCCTGAGGTTCCCCTGGGGGCCAAACACAGGCGTGACTCAGAAGGATATTAAGAGATTAAGGGCTGGGGGCGCCTGGGTGGCTCAGTCGTTAAGCGTCTGCCTTCGGCTCAGGTCGTGATCCCAGGGTCCTGGGATCGAGCCCCACATCAGGCTCCCTGCTCCGCGGGGAAGCCTGCTTCTCCCCTCCTTCTCCCCCTGCTTGTGTTCCCTCTCTCGCTATGTCTCTCTCTGTCAAATAAATAAATAAAATCTTAAAAAAAAAAAAAGAGAGAGAGAGATTAAGGGCTGTGCTGGTGCAGACAGGGGCCTCTGGTCAGGGGAAGCCAATACCGGGGAAAAAGTTCGAGGGCCAGAATTGTAACAGAGACTTTCAGACCACCAACACAGTTCTAGAAGTGCCTGGAAAAAGAAGCTCTGAATTCAACTCCTACTGAGCAAGCAGGAGAGTCAGGGCTAAGGCCTCATTAGGACAGAGACATGTCTGCCTTCCTAGACCCCACCTCACTATCTCAAACATGTTAGCATGTACCCAGGTTTCTCCTAGAGTCTTATATAACTTTATAAGAAATATGTCACGACTGACTAGTTAACCTATAATATTTTGAAGATGCACAATTAAGTATTAATTTTTATTTCAATGTTGGAGCTTATAGTTCCTTTGTTTTGCATCTCACATATTTCTATAGGCCCTCGAGGAACCCACAGGGACCGGGCAATGTCCCCATAGTACCTGACAGATAAAGTGGCTACGGAAGTCATAGCAGGGTAAGGAGAAAGAGGAGCTAGGATCCCTCTCCTCAGCAGACAGGAGCATCTTTGAGGTCTCCACTGGGGCTGAAAAGAACCATCATGTCCCCAGAGGAGTCACTCCCCACCCTATGAGATGTGATTCCCCATCTTGGGCCACTCGACTGTACCCTGAAGGCGAAGGGTCAGGGAAGAATAGGGTGGGACTGCAGCTCTCACACAGCCTCGTTAGCCCGGCTCTTACCTTCAGCTGGTAGAATGTGAGTCGGCCCAGGCGATAATACACCTTCGCGTAGTATAGGGCCTCCTTGGGACTCTGCAGCCAGGGTGGACAGAGGGACAGAGTCTTCAGGTAGCAGTCCTCAGCCATCTCATACATGCGCAGGGAATAGTAGACTGTAGCCAGACGGTGAAAGGCCACCAGCTCCTGCTTCTGATCTCCTAGGAATTGGAAGACTAAGGGAAAGATCTCGCAGCCAACACTTCACGGGCATCCGATCACTCACCCCGTTCTGTGCTATTTTTTGAAGGTCTTCTAGGGATCGGGGACTGTACTTGGGATACACGGAATAAAGCAGAAGAGGTCCCTGTCCTCGTGTGAGGTTCACTGTCTCCTAGGACACAGATGTTCCTTGAATAATCTCACACACGAAGGCAAAATTACACCTGTGGTAAGTGATGCAAAAGAAAACACTAGGCTCTGGGAGTGACAGCTTAGAGCACGTGTGCTCGTCAAGATTTTCTAGGACGATTTCCTGAAAAAAATTTTCTCTTTTTAATAGATGTTTCTGTAACTCAAGATTCTGGGAAATGATTATTCCCAAATCCCTGTAATGAAACATGGTGACAAAACTAGCTTGATGGGGTAGCTAAGGATTCTTTGTAACGAATAACTCTGTAGTACAAACGTCTTCTCCACATGAAAGCCTCCCCCTTCAGAGAGCTCCCTGGGGCTGCCCCCAGGAGCAGTCACCCTCTGGCTCCTTCACCAGCTCGAAGTCTCAGATGACTACAGAGAACGCCCCCCACCACCCACTTCTAACTCATGCTTTAGAACCTTGGTTTCTAATGGGTCTATGATTTGTTGTTCTGGGTTTTGGTGGGTCTGTTGTTTTAATAACCAACTCCTTTAATACAAAGTGGCCTTTTAAAGAGAACAAAGGCTTCCCACTGTGGTTTTGGAATATTTGCAAGGTGGCTGTTTGATGCAATCTGAAAAACATCACTTTTAAGCTTCAAAGAGACAAAAGCCAAAAATAAAAGAAAAAAATCCAGGGGAGAGAAAATTCTCTGATATGGAAAAATCCGGTCACGGGGAAGTGCACAAAAGGGTGATACAGCCTCCTTTCAGCTTCTGTCCAGGGAAGGATAAAGGAGTGCTCAGAGCGGGAGCTGCCTGGGGCTCCCACCGCCTTTCCTGAGATAGCACACTGTCCCTCAGATAAGATTTTCTGCAGTAAAGAAAAAGGTAGGAAAAGGAGAGAGAGAGCTCTGAAGTGCAATTAGACACAATAAAGTCCAGTGCCATCCACATCTCAGGCCCTTGAGAATGCCCAGAAGTCCCTTCTAGAATCCTCCCAGAAGACTCCATTTGCCCCTCCATCAAATCAAGCCTTCTCTAATCAAACCTGCTTTTCCTCAAGACCAACATTCAAGAGGAGGGGTTTTTTTTTTTCATCTTTTTTTTTTTCCCCTGCCTTTTTCCTGTTTCCCACTAGCTTCTGGGGTCATTGCAAGCGTTTTCAGCTACACAGTGAGTTAAGTTCATGGGAATTTGATCTTCATTTACTTTTCAATTCCGTGTGGAAAATGTGCTTTTGACTAACAATCAACCCATTAAAAATCTAGAGCAGAGGCCTCTGGTAACAGGGGCATTACCTGTGCACAGGATAAAATACCACCTACCCTGCCCTGGGGAACAATGCCGACGGTGGAATGGTAATCAGTATGGCGCAGGTAACACTCAGCAAGGACCTAGGGATCAAGCTCTGTGCTGCGGGTTTTACGCGGATAATCACTGGTCTTCATAACAACTGCATGAGGTGGGGGCTGTTTTTAATCCCCATTTGCCAATGACACACTTGTGGTGTATAGACATTAAGCAGCTTGCTTGCAACTAAGATCTCAGTTGGCACCTGGGATTTGAACCCACACAGTCCGACTTCAGAGCCTCTGCTGTTATACTCCGTTATCCCCCCACTGGATAAGCGGGTAGCCCTCCCATTCAATATGGCCGACCATCAGGACCACCTACCTATGACCGTGCTGAGTCTGGCCGCCAAGGTGGCAAACTCCAAAGCCTTCTCATAGCCTTCCAGGCTGATCTGCAGCTCCGTCAGCTTGTTGAAAACCCGGAGCTCTGTTCTCAGGGCCTTCATCCTCCTCGCTAAAGGAACGGCCCCGGCCTGAGAACAGAAGCACGTGGAAACGTAGTCCAGCTAAGAATCCTTGGTACAGACCATACTCTAGGAGGCTTACATTTTGCTGGAAGGGGTTGGGAGGATGGCCATGGCTTTTCACAGCTCGCTCTCCTGGCCCTTGCTCTGGGTTGCTCTGCCCAGATTTTAGAGGTAAGAGAACTAAAGGTCATCAGACCTCCTAAGACCAGAAAAACGGAGATGAGGAAAAGGAAGGTGACATTTCTTGAGGTCACATGGGAACGTAGTCACCTCCCAGCCCCATGATCCATTAGCGACCACAGCACCATCTGTGGAGTATGCACATGGCGTCCGAGAGGGCCCAACAAATAGTCATTTCTATTACTTTCATTATGATAGAACTGTAGGCAGGTCACTTCATCCCTCTAGACTTAATTTTCTCATCTATAAAGTGCATAGGACAATGCGTAGCTCAATAGTCAGCGACATGCTTCTTGTTCTCCCCTCCCCTAGCTCAGTCCCTGGCACACTGATAAATGTTTGATGACTGAATAAAGAGCTGAATGAGCAAATGAATGAATAAATGAAATTTTAGGGTCAAATAAGATAATGAGGTTTCCGACTTTCAGTCAGTGATGAACAATTATGATTTTGACATATCTGCTTAACATCTGCACAATTATTTAATTACTATTATTTTTAAATCAATGCTCTTTTATTACTTTGCCTCATCCTTTGCAATAATATCTGTGAAGTCATGGGTTTGATGTGCTGGTGTTACACATTTTTAATTTTTAAAATATATTTGAATGTGCACACTTGATAAAAACATAGTAAAACGAAAGTGTTCATCCGGGGACCCATCATCTCCTACCATGCCGCCAGTGGTACACAGGAACCTTCTGGTAAACACAGAAGTATGCTAGAAATGGTAAAGTACCATGCACCCAAGAGGTATAATTATTTTGGTGTGTTTTCCCAGAGAGGATAATTTATCAAGCCCAGGAATGACAGAGTTTATCAACCCCTTCTTTGAGAGCCTGTTGATTGAAAAAAGGGAGAGCAGGTGGGCACTGGATGAGGAAGGAAAGAAAAAGGAATCCCAGCAGGAGAGGGGAAGGGGACCCCAGGCCACGTAGCCCTGCCCACGTTTGTGCCAGGGCCCAGCTTGGTGCACGACGCAGCCCGGGGCTCACTCGGTAATACTCCACCGCACGGTGCCTGTGGCGGGTCCCATTGAAGAACACGTCACCTGCTTCTTCATAGAGTTTGAGAGCCAGAGAGGGCTCCTCAGACTTCAGGGCTTTCTGGATGGCTGCCTGGATGGGACAGAGACAGGTGTCAAAGGCAGAGAGGCCTTCCAAATATCCACAGGAGCGACAGGAATGAGATCCTGGCCACCTGGGTTAACCCTCTGCTCACATCCTCCGAACCTGAACTGTCCTCCGCACTCACAGGGCCGGTAGGAAGCCTTTGCGACTCCCGAGTCTGGCATTTCCCCACCACGGTATGAGAGACTGCTGTGGTAGCCCGAGAGATGATTTTGAGCAGTACATAGACAAACATCTTATGTTTTAATAGTTCAGTATTTATTTTAATGTGTTTTAGAGAAAAGATTAATAATACATCCACACCTGTGGTTTCAGATAGTGTTATTTAGTGTAAAAAACTAAGTTGATTTGAAGTTGAGTCAAAGAAAATAGTAATGGGACAGAAAATACATGAACATGGCAAAACCATGAACTTCACCCATAAATGGCTGCAGTTTGGAAAACAGTGATCTCATCCAACACCTGCACTTCGCAGATGGAGAAACTGAGGCTCAGAAAGGAGACGGGAACTCTGTGTTTACATAGTAGTGAGTGGCAAAGAAATGCTAGTGCCTTCCAGCCCCCTACCCTTCTCCTGGCACCCAGGACCTCTTTAGCTCTCGCTTCCATACTGCATCTAAACAGAAGGCGGAGAGGAAGCCCAAGTGGCAGATGGACCCCACAGCATCTGCAGCACCACTAGGGGGCCTCAGAGAGCCTGAGGTTGAGAATGGCCCTGCAGAACAGCGGGAACCAGTCTGGGGTTGTGCGGGCCTGGGACCAGGCCTGGCCGTGGAGTCTCTGGCGCAAGACCCCGCCATACAGAGGAACAGGCAAGGAGATGGGATCCTGCCATCCGGAGGCTCTGCCGCCAGGCGATGCACAACCCCACGGCTCAGCTCCCTCTGGGCCTCACCTCCTGGAGAGCCAAAGGCAAGACCTAATTGTCTGCTCTCCGAAAGCCCTCCGAGCTCTAACATCCCACGGCAGAATAGCGTAGAGGCTGAGAGTGAAGGCGTTATGTCACACTGTCGGTGTGCAGTTTTCACCACTTACCAGCCGGGTCACCTTGAGTAGGTTACTCGGGCTCATTGAGCCACATCCGTAAAATGGGAGCTTGAGTAGAAACTCCTGCTGCATTTGGAATGAGGGTTCAACTACAGCAGGTATGTGACGTGCTTGCAAAATCTCCTGTGCATAGTGAGTGCGCGCTCAATGCTACACAGTCATAATTAAGCCTCAGTGGAAGTGGGTTTGTGTGTGTTTAAGTAATAAGGGGAATAATAGGGAGAAAATAAGAAATGGGAAGGAAGAAAAGATAACTGGCATATTTTCAATGGAACAAATAATATATGCCATCATAATGTCAGCCTCGTGCAGATAACAGAAATGATGATTAAAAAGAAAAAAATCCAAGGGATTTTTAATAATAATAATAAAATACCATTCATTAAGGATTTACTAAGTCCCAAGCATTTAGTAAATGCTTGCTTTGCATATGTATTTACTATGCAAGTGACACACCTAACCCTTACCCTAAGAGATTGGGTTTACCCATGAGGACACTGAGGCCCCATGACATAGAAGTAGCTAATGTAGCAAGCCCAAGGTCACACAGTCCGTAATCGATGGCCCTGTGATTGGATTCCAGCCCTGTCTCTCTCCAAGGCTTTTAATCACTGCACTCTACCATAGCTCAGGTATTAAAGGGACACAAGAAAAAAGACTGGAAGAGGACAATAATGTTAACGCCCTGCACACAACCTTGCCTCACATTGCAGTGAAACCCCAAAGTAAAGGTGTGTGTTGAGCTTAGCAAAAATAGATCTACTTGACGTGACAGATGAGTGAGCCTCCTAGCACGTTCTTTGAGAGCTCATACATGTATCTGGGACTCAGGGATTGTTGGTCACCAGCCCTCCCTTGGTTCCATCTTGTGCCCAGGGAGCATCCCAGGGTCAACCCTCCCTCCAAGGGCTCAGCATGGATATCACCACTCTCTAGCTACAGCTGATCACTTTGGAGGGTACAGCTGTCTCCTCTAATGGCCCAAGTGGGCAGATGAGCTCTGCGGGAGACCTACCTGCAGGTACAGCTCCACCAGCTCATCTTCCTGCATGAGGTAGTGGAGTCGCCCAGCCCCGAGCCAGGCCTCAGCAGCCTTGTCTTTCTCCCCTAGGTCGATGAAGATACGCAGGCTCTCTTTGATGCAGGTGAGAGACTTCCTGAGAGACCTGGGCAGACAGACACAGACCCATTAGGTGTGAGTCAAGGGACCCCTCCAAGGGGCCTTGGAGTCACTCAGCACCAGAGGAAACTGAGGCTCTGGGAGGGAGTGAGATTGACCCTGATCATACAGACAGGTTGGGGCCTGATTGGAATCTTGGCTCTGCTTCAAACATCTGTGCGACCTTGAGAACGTATAAAACCTTTCTGTGCCTTAGTTTCCCCATCTGTAGAGTGGGGCTATCATTGTACCTGCCTCAGAGGATTGTTGGAAGAATTAAATGAGATGGAGAAACTGCAGTGCCCAGAACAGTACCCCCCACAGAGTAAGTAACAGTGATGAATGCTCACGTTAGTTGTCACTTTCATTAGTATGGCCCATGGTCCATCCATCTTTCGACTGCACTATGACATTTTTTCCCATAAGCACCTATAACACACAGGGGATGCCAAATGCATATTTACTGAATAAACGCATGAATGAATGACTGTGGTGGTGACTTTAAATCATCAAAAAGATGTTGATGTTTTGTTTAAGAAGAAAAATCAAAGAAGGGCGAAAGTTTTAAGAGGTTGGTGCTTAATGGAGGACTCTAATTATCTGGAAAATTGTCTTACGTAGAAAACTCTTCCCCCCCGACAGGGATTAATGAAGAAATGAGGCATAGGTAATGTAGTGTGCACAGATTCAGAATTCTAGAACCAGAAGGAACACCGGGTATCATCTAGTAGTTCTCCGTTCCAGCAGCAATTAGAATCACCCAGAAGCTTTTTAAACATATATACACAGGCAAAGTGACCCCAATGCGTGGACACGCCATGGTAGACTGGGAGACTCTGGGAGCATTTTGTCAAAGCTCAGTAGCAACTTGACTGTGAACGTGGGTTGAGACTTGCAGATCCAACACAGCCCCTTATGTTATAGAGGAAACAGGTCCAAGGGTGGGAAGTAATTTGCACAAGGTTGCACAACACATCAGGGGAAGATCCGGGGCCACAACTCCCTTTTCCTGAGTCCCAGCCTGGAACGCATCCCACAGTGCCTACCTTCCTCTGAGACTCATGGTGCTCCTGCAGCAGCATTATCTGGGAGTTTATTAAAAACACAGACTCCTAGAGTTATCTCAGACTCACTAAGTCCAAATAATTACAGATGCAAGCCCTGAATCTGGATTTCTAATGCACCAAGGTTATTTTTCACACACACCAAAGTCTAAGAGCCACTACTCCAAACCATACAGATCCTTCTAGAAACACTGATCATCATCAACCGAGTGTATGAACAGTTAGGAGGTCCTCATCAAACCTCATTATGGGCAACTCAGCCCCAAACCCTTGTGCACAGTGATGGAAACAAGCATCGCCTTCGACTAATGAGGCCCTGACTTATCTTGGCGATGAGGCAGCTATTGGCCTTCTAGAGAAAGTGCCAGGTGTTTGGCCCTTGGGAGTTTTGAGAAGAAAGAACTTAGGTTTTCCCCACTGCCCAGCTCCTGACATGACATCCAGGATGGTCACAGGCCACCCTCTCTCAAGTATTAGAATATCAGACTTGCTGCTGAGACCATGCTGTGAGCTGAGAAGCTGCACAGGATGCCGAGCTGGTCACCAGTCTCCCTGGTTGAGCTAGGATAAAAACTCTTTTATCACAGAAGCCCTGTCCTTCTCTCTCCTGCTTCATACTGCCCCCCTCCCAGACCTCCAGCACAGTTTCCAAGCACTGCTCTCCCCACTCCCACTGGAACAGTTGATGAAGACAGGACTCATACATCTCATCCTCCTATTTCCTGCTCTGTTTTTCTTTATCACCATTTGCTGTCCTGGGAGACCCTTAGGCTATGGTTGCTTTGTCCAGACCCCCAGGGAGCAAGATTTGGGTTATTACAAAGAAGCCAATTACAGAGGAGGAGAGGAACTTTGCTTCTTAGACCTTTTCTCTCCGAGCTCACCATGACTGCGGATGAGAGATCAGTATTTCCAAGAAACACCCCATTGCAGGAGGCAGGACTTACAGAAGCCTAGCTACTCACACAGCACCATCAAGACTCCTTGTGCATGCAAGGTTTTCCAGAGACCACTGCCTCCCACCAGCATGTACACCTGAGCCATGATATCCAGTAAAAACACATGCATTAAGGCCTGAACTTGGGAGGTGGTTTCCAGCCTCCTTGGTCTTGTCATGTCAGCAATCACCACCCCATTCGTTCACATATGACAATGGCAGTGCTTTATCACCCACCGGATGAGCCACCGGCTTGGCCTGGAATGGCTCAACATCCCAGTTCCTTCAGCCTCACCAGCAGCAGGCTCTAGGTGTGGTTTGGCTCCCAAATCAAAAGAAGTAAGGAGCCTGCTGGGGGGGACAGCCTTCATCCCAAGTGTCATGCACTCCTGGGCCATGTATGCCCACGCCCTGTCAGGGTATCTCTCCTCTTCTTCAACCCTGAGTCCTCTGTTTCCCATTTTTCCTGCCCCAAAGGTTTGGTCTTTACAGCTGAGTCCTTATTTCTTCCTTCCCACCTGGCCCTCAGCCATGAACTTGTGGCCAAGGGACTCTGATGCACCTGCATTCCCAGACTTCCTCTTTCCCTCCCTTACCGGGGCTTTCCAGATCCCTGCCCGAATGAGCGTCTGACCTCTCACTCATTGGACCTGCCCCATTGCCATAATAAGAACTGCTACTCACCAAGGGCTGACCCCATGCCAGGTGTTGGGATATGAATTTTCATGATACGTTCTCCCATTTAAACCTCAGAAACACTAAGCCGCGAGGGATCTTAGCCCATTATGCAAATAAAGAAACCCAATGGGGACCTTTTTATCTTGTCCAAGTTTGCACTGTTCATTTCTAAAACTTTATGTTGAGCCCTCTGCGGTTTTGTCTTGTGATACGTGACAGTAATGGTTCCCTGATATTTATTGAGCATTTGGCATGCATTATCCCATGTAATCATCATAACAGCACCAAGCGAGCAGTAACATTATTACATCCATTCTACGAATGGGAAAAATAAGGCTCAGAAAGGGTAAGTGACAGGGACCAGGTAATAAACGCTGGTTAAACCAGAGTGTAACCCTGAGAATCTGACTCCAGAACCCCACACACTCCCTCAAGCAGTGCTCAATCTCGGGCTCAGAAACCAGCATATGGGAAGGTTTCTGCTGCTTTTACCTCTCTAACAGCCTAGAAGTTTTGAAGAACATAAGCTACTTTTCAACCTTGAACAAAGTTTCCTCACCTGCAAAAGTGGGGTGGTGAAGTACATCTAGCCTAGCGATCAAATGATGACATGTCAGTTGAAAACAGTTCTTTCCTTGCTCGGGATTACAGAAATGTTAGTTATTGGTCATATTCGTTACATTGAAAACCAAATGTTGAGGCATTTCTTTTTTTGTTCCACAGGAATAAGAAGCATAAAAATAAGAATAAAAGCCAGGAGTAATGACTTCTAGGCTACTATTATATTCATACGCAAAGAACTGTTATTTTGTGAGGACCTATTGCATGCAAGGCATTTCTTCTTTCTAAAGATAATATGCACACCCTTCGTGGCACCTACCACAGTTTATAGGATACCTTTGGCGAATATGTATATAAATATTGTCAATTTCTTGAACTAGTCTATAAGCATTGTGAGCTCAGGGACCATATCTCTCTGTCAGGTGTTTGGGCTGTAGTAAATGCTCAGTAAATATTTGTTGCATGGGTTCAATAGAGCCTCAAAATCCATGGATCCCACCTGGTTCAGCTCTAGAACAAGGTACAGTCTGTATTGTAACAGACAGAAAACAAGATCCCCAAGGACTGTGCATTGAGAGATTGAAAACACCAGATCCTATAGTTGTCACCCTGGAGGCAGAGAGAGCAAGACTTTAAAGGTCCTGGACAAAGGGACAGCGAAGTGTTCCAAGGCAAAACCCCAAAGGCTGGGCCACAGCTTTCGTCATCTTCTTGCCCTCCCCTACCATCCTCCACCTCTAAACCCTAGAGAAAATCTTTCAAGGAGGAGGAATTAACATGAGCAGCAAGGTGGCACGGAGAAGTGAAGCCATCTTAAATGGAGGAGGCAGGGATCTGGGATGCTCCCAGTGTGACTAAGTGGGTCAGCAGTCTGGATGCTCTGGAGCAGTCAGGGGTCAGACCAGATGCAAAATGAGGCCCTTCTCATCCATACACCTCCCCGAGGTTTCACACTATCACCATCCACACTTGTGGTTTATTGAGGGTGAAAAGTATTGGCTGAACAGGCAGAAGACCTACAGAGTAGTTAAGAATATGGACTCTAGACCAGGGGTTGGCGAACTATGGTGAACTATGGCCCATGAACCATGCAGCCTTCCTCCTGCTTCTGTAAACAAAGTCTCAGCCGCACACAGCCACACTCATTCATCTATGTCATCGACGGCTGACTGCACGCTGCACCTGCAGTGTACTTGAGACAGAGACCACATGGCCCCAGAGCCTAAAACATTGACTATCTGACCTTTTACCAAAGTTGGCTGACTCCTGTGCTAGACTTAGCCTGGCTATCGATCCCCACTGTGCAGCTTCACGCAAATTACTTGGCTTCTTTCGTTCTGTTTCTACAGCTCTTTGTGCCCCCACGCAGTTATCCTGAGATTACACATTGCTTGGGAAACGCCGCGTGCTCACTGAACGCCGTCAGTCACCATTACGACCACCATTTTCACTATGGCTGCTCGCTGTGCCAGTCCAGAGGCCCACTGCTCCCCACCCCGGCCCACCCCCACACCCCCTCCTAGGGCACGGGCTGGAGGCCTCTCTCTCCTCTACTACCCACATCCACTTGAACACCCACCTTCCTCAAACCTACAGAATGCCTTCCAAATGTGTCCTCACCTTTCCACAGCTACTTCCAGTCCCTCAGCCCAAAATGCTTGTTCTCTTATCCTCCTCCACTTTCCAAAATCTTACCCATCCCTCACGGCCCTCCTCAAATGCTACTGCCTTCATGAAGCCTTCTGTGATAGTTCCCCAACCCTCAGCCGAAAATGTCCTCTTCTTTCCCTCCACACTCGCCCCTGCAGCTGCCTGCCATCTTGCCCAGGAGTGTTTGCTGCTTTTGAGCTTCATGAGGATGGAAATTTCGTGGGGAGAGTTTAGTTGAAGAAATCTGTCTGTACATTAAGACCACTTAATAAATACCTCCTAGAAATCAGTGCCAGAAAAGCATTTGCTCCCACAGGTACATTTGTTTATGTTGTGTTTTGTTTTGTTTTGTTTTTTTTATCACACAGTGAGAACCTCTTGTGGCTTTCCCCTTTTTACCTCAGCTACCAGGAAGCTTAGAGCGAAATTACAGTAACCACCTCCAGGTGCGTGCAAATACCTGTTTACCCGTGTCTGTCGGGCACTCTGTAGGAGGAGGTGATTTATACATGCTAAATAAATGTGGCATTATAGCACATTCTCCTTGTTGAACCAAGCATTCTGCAAAGGGACAATGCCCTTATGTTTGCATGGTTTCCTCTGACACCTGAGGCACTTCTCGATCGACTTCCTCGTATCACTCACATTGGTGGTATAGCAGGAGCAGGGGAGGTTTAAGTCCTCCCCCAGTTATGCAAGACAGAATCTCAGAGATTAGACTTATAGAAGATTAGGGTTAAAAGATCCCCATCTGGATCAACTTCCAGAACGATGGAATAAGGACCGCCAAAAACCCACTACCCCATAAAAGGACATTCGAAGGCTGTCCTAGAATGAAAGCAGTGTCGCTCTGGGGCCACAAGTCCTGTCCCCTCCCACGCTGCAAGGATCTGAAACTCCCTTCCTAGAATGGAAGGCAGAGATAGTGGGAGGTCTGGAGGACCCCTGATTCTTCCAAGAGAGGGAAAGGGTGAGGGAGAGGGAGACAGAGTAAGGGGGACAGAGAGAGAGAGAGAGAGAATTTGTTATCTGATTATTAGTGATCTGGTTGTCAGGGGGCCCAAGGTTGCCAGGTTGCCTAGAAAAGCAACACTTGGGGGTGCCTGGGTGGCTCAGTCATTAAGCGTCTGCCTTTGGCTCAGGTCATGATTCCGGAGTCCTGGGATCGAGCCCCGCATCGAGCCCCGCATCGAGCCCCGCATCGGGCTCCCTGCTCAGCAGGAAGCATGCTTCTCCCTCTCCCACTCCCCCTGCTTGTGTTCCCTCTCTCGCTGTGTCTCTCTCTGTCAAAAAATAAATAAAAAATCTTTAAAAAAAAAAAAAAAGAAAAGCAACACTTGTCATTCAATTAGCTTCTCCTCAACTACCACTCTCTGCTCAACTATAGCAATGATCCCGGCTCTATTTTAGATGTCATTCATAATTATGAATACAATGCCATGATGCTAATCTGTTGCAAAATGTAATCGGACATCTTGCAAACCATGCAGAATGTAATGGAATCAGTTAAAGGCCCGTAGAGAAGCAGAACTGAATGAGGGGTAAGCAGATTCCACCCAGCAAGGAGATGAGAGAAGAGAAAGGCAGCAGGACATGGGGGGATACTTCACGCAGGAATCATTTAAAGATCAAGAGGTTAAAAGAAGCTTTGGGGTAAAACAGTTGCATTTTGGTGTATTTTTGCAAAAAGGAGCCTTTAGAAGAGAGGGCTGAAAAGTCGATCACAACATAAAGGATATTTCATGGTGCTCTTATGCAATTCTGTCGACACAATTAAGCTAAAAGTCAACACTTCTTTAGCGGTTGATCCTATGACTTATCGCAAGGCTGCAATTCTCACCTAAGTCTCTTCATTAAACTGTGGAAATAAACTCAGTTCTGTCATTTCCAGTTTCATTTTAAAGGGAAGGTTCCAAATCAAACTTCCTTACGATGAAATTTTACCTGCCTGCCAGTGGATCGATTCACTTTGTGCCATTTCTCTAATACCCCCCCACCCCCCCGACCCCCGCCCTGTCCTCAGGTAACCAAGGCCTCCTAAGGGGGCCAGCCTGGGTATAACTGCCACCTCTCTGAATTAGCTACCCGCAGCCAGGATCACGTGATGCTTATTACAGACATAAGGGAGTAACTGCAACCCAGCCAACATCACCGAGCCCCCTCCACGGATCGGGCACTGTTCCAAGAGTTCCATGGGTGTCGACTCATTTATTCCCCACATGAATACTATAGTGTAGATGCTACCATTATTGTCTTCGATGAGGAAGCTGAGGTAGGGTGAAATTAAGTAGCTTGCTCAAAGTCACGCAGCTAATAAGTGAGAGAGGACACTGTGGTGGCTGTAGGTCCCACGCTCTTTTCCATGATGCCATAAACACACCATGAGCCTGGGAACTTTACTTCCGGAGGAAAAGAACGCTGTTTCTCTTGAAGGAAGATAAGCTGTTTCTAGACCCGTCCCCAAGCCCCGACTCACCTGGCCGTGTTCAGGTTCCGATAGAGCTGCCCGAGGGACTCCAGCAGCCTCCCCTCCATCTCTCGGTCCCTGAGTTGCTGAGCCAGGGTCAGCCAGTGCTCGTGGTAGGTGATGCATGCCTTGGGGTCTGGGGATACAGAGCTGTAGAAATGGCAGAGGGATTTGGTGACCTGAAGCTGACCTGAACATAAAGCGGGGACATGAATGAGATCGCTTGAGATAGGACGAGGGCAAAATGTGCTCTCACACTTTTCTCTAAAGCTTCCAGTAGCGCAGGACATACTCACTCTTTAGGTGTCGATGCCTTAAGCCAAACAGCAATGCCATTTCATAACAAAGGCGGCCACTGGCTGGCTGGCGCCCATGCACCAGGACTTGGGCCAACCAGAGAAGGACCTGTACTAATTCCATGTCTGTCTCCATGCTGGTATGGAGTTCAGAATAGAGTCGGATGGCCTGCAGGAGATAGTCCTTGGCTGGCTGCTGAGCCCAGGACATAAGGGTCAGGTGGCCAAGATTGGCCAAAGTCACCGCCTGGTTACGCACATTCCCCATTTCCTGAGCTCTGTTCAAGGCCCGGAGATAGCTCTTGGCTGCCCTGTTCAGCCGGCCTTCACCTTGAAGTGCAAGTCCCAGGAGGTTATGGACCACCCCCTTTCGGGTGATACTCTCTGTCTCCTTCTGGGAGTATAGGAGTGGCTCGAGGATGTCCAAAGCCTTCTTGGCCTGGCTGGCTAAGAGATATGCCCACGCCAGGCAGAGGGAAGACTCAAAGGCTTCCTGCTCACTCAGCAGCTGCCCTAGCACCAAGGCCTGGCTCAGGTAGTGAATGGCACCATCGGGACACCTGTGTTGGAGGTACACTTTGGACAGGATGAGACACAGGGCCCTCTGGGTGCTCCGATTGGCCTGCTCCTCACAGGCAGCCAGTGCGTGGCTGAGTGCTGGGCAGGCCAGAGCAGAAACTTCACCCCAGCTTGAAGAGGGAACTCTAAGGAGTTTGGTGGTATTCTGGAGAACCAGGTAGACCTGCCAAATTGGAAAGGACATCCCTTGGCCACTCTGGGTACCACGTTCCTGGACAGAGGCCACTGCAAGGTGTGGGAGATATTTCTTATCATACAGAAAACTCAAGATGGTTGCTGTAACTTCCAAGTCAGGAGGGTGTCCAGAGAGGAGCTGCAGGCGCTCGGCGAAGGGCAGGACCTCCTCATGCCGGCCTAGGCTTAGGAGCAGTCGGATGGCCAGGAAGCAGGCCCTGGCCTCCAAGGGACAACTGCCTGCTACAATGCCCTGGCGTAGTATGTAGGCCACCACGTCGAGCTCGTTCTTGGTACTAGACTCACGGTCCGGCAGGCAGGCCAGCAGGGCCCCTGCTTTTTCCAGCAGAGCCGAGCCTTTATGCCTTAGCCTCTGCCTCAGATAGATGGCGGCCAGATTGATATACAGAGCAGCCACCAAGGATAGATCTTTAAATGTCCCATCAAGGATGTACATAGCCTCCTCAAAGTAGACCCTGGCCTGGGAGAGTTTGACCTTCCTGACACTCAGCCGGCCCAGGAGGAAGCAGAGCCGGGCGTGGGCCCAGGTCCTGTGGCTCCACTTAGCCCACTTCCTTGAGGCCTCCAGGTAGGCCACAAGTTCGTCCTCCTCAGAGAAGCTGTAAAAGGAAGACGTGAGGAAAGAGAAGGAGAAATCATAGAGGCCCTTAAAGTGGTCAGCGTAACCCTCGTGATCCAGAAAAGCCAATATGGGGGTGAAGTTCTCAGCCTCCTCCTCTTCCTGACTAGCGTTCAGGTCCACGAGCAGTTCCGGGTCGTCGAGATCATCGGGCTCTGGCAAGTGATAGCTGTCCGAGGCTGCTGAGAGGAGCTCCTCCTCCAGGCTGGAGTCCTCAGAGCTGCTGGACTGTCTGGAGCCCACGGCCTGATGCTCCTCCCAGGCTCTGCCAGGCCGGGCCTCCTTGAAGCCTTCAGGCTGGGACACTGTAAGGGACAGGCAGAGTTGAGCGACCATGAGCACCTGCCACTGTGGTGGCCAGCTCCTGGCAAGAGGACAGGATGCTGTTCTGAAGGACTGGAGGTCAGGTTCAGCATGATCTCTACTCACCACTTAGATCGTTTGGAAGATTCTGGATGGATTCAAACCCACCTGGATAGAGAGGAAGGACAGACCCGGTGTTAGGTCAGAATGGGCCACCAAGCCTATGCCTGCAGGTGCACCCCAGACCCGTGGTCCCTGAGGACACTTTGTGTTTAAACTCCTCTGAGAACCTGGGTAGAATTCTCTCCTTCATCATCAGTTTAAGAGCTGCAGGGACCTGCAGAGTATCTTGGTTAAGCCACTCACTTTAGAGTTGGGAACTGAGGTAGAACTAAGACCCAGAGCCAAAAAGAAAAGCAGAGAAGCTAGAAACACAAGTCCTTTTCCAGGAGGTGTGGTTATGGAGAGGATGACGGAATCTAAAGGACCAAATCCCCCAGCTAGATGACAGCAGAGCCATGAACAAAACATGTGGCATCACCTCCCATTTCCATGTGTACATCCTTCCTTCTTCCTTCCCCCATTCACACAACATCCATCCTCTCAACTGTCATTGACTTAACTGTACAATCCGCCATAGGACTAGGTGACCAAAGGTGACTAATGAAGAAAAGAGAGTGAAGAGGCATCTGAGGTCTTAGTTTTGTTCCCTGAAGTGACTTCATGGGATGAGGTGGAAGAAGGAACAGTCTGGAGCAGAGCTTCAGACATTCTGCATCTGACGTACATACTCACAGGAGCTCTAGGCTGAGAAGGAAGTAGATCTGTAGCCAAAGAAAAAAAGTTGAGACTTGCAAATACAGATTTAGGACCCCCAGCGGGTCACAAGGAATGGGTCCAAGTCCTAGGAGAAGCATTCAGACAAGAAGGCAAAGCAGCTGGGGAAGGGAAGTTTGTGAAGGAGCCAAAGAAACGTCAGCATTTCCCAGCAGGTAGGAGGGAGCAAAGGGGACTGGAAAGGCACAGTCCGAGAGAAAAGAAGAGACACGGAGACCAAGGTACCTCTGGGACAGCCACCTAACGTCACAAAAGTGGAAGAAGGCTAGGTGAGAACCAAGAAGACACCTTGGGTTTGGCAGCAAAGAACGGAACCCTCTTGGGTCTAACTGTGGAGGTAAAGTGTAACTGTGGAGGTGAAGGCCAGATTCACTGCCCCCCAGGACAGGGGCTGCTGGAAATAAGATTCTACCTCCTCCCAGCAAAGAGGCACCAACTGCCTGTGCCCTCACCCTGGGCTCTCTGGTGGACATTGAGGACAGCGGGCCCCACACCAAGTCAAGCCGCTGCCTACGACTCTCTGTGAGAGTCGCTGTAGCTACATGAGATCTGTAACCTGCAATGGCAGAAGGCCCCACGCCTAACGTGGCAGAGCTAGGGAGCTGCCCTTGTGCCCTGGCCCTCGCTGACATTGGGAGCACATGCCATCCTCACTCCTGGCCAGGGCCACCGAGAACGCAAATGGTGCATGAGTTACGAAACGATGCTCCCTCTGGGAAGAAGAATCACAGAGGGGACTGCTTCCCCATGTCAGAGGCCTTGGGGAAGCTAGAATTTACCAATAGGACGCCCCTCTGCTGGCCGCCGTGGTGTTGGGTAATGCCTGCATCATCATGAGGCTCTGGCCTGCATCCAGCAGAGCTGCACTCCTGGGCTTTACATAGGAGGCAGTGGGCTGCCTGGGACCTGCTCCTAGATCTCTCCCTACCATTGGATCCACGGTGAGCGGACCCCTTAGATCCAAGCCTGTGGCCCACCCCTGTCCAAGGCACACCTGAAGTCGTCCTGGATTTTCAGACCTCAGGTCCCCCCACCAGGTGGTGCCCATAGCTTCAGCTTCCTGGTTCACCCTGGTGGGTGGTGTGGTCTGTTTGTGGCAAGAAAGTTCGTGGCCAGGTGCTCCTCTCAAATGCCTCTTGTGCACGGTGAGAGACTCTGATGCCCACCTCTGCTCCGGGGAGCAGGCCTGAAGGCTCCTTCTGCAGAATCTCTCTTCTGTGCCCATGAAGTGTGCCCCATCCAATCTGGCCACACAGGGGTGGACACAATACCACCATCGCTGAAGAGATGGGGGAAACACGAATCCTTCCTCAAACCACTACCACAAGGTGAATGTACTTCCTGACACAGAGCAGTGGGTGCTTCCAAAGTAGGAGAAAGGCGTGGCATTCATTCGCTCCGTCATTCAGACACTGATGAGAACTGGCAGCACGGAGGCCCCTCTCCCATCCAAAGCCAACACTGCGCCCCCCGCCCCGCCGCTGCCGGGGCAGTCCAGCGTCAGTTTGTGTTGGGGGCAGTGTGGTGGAGTAGGGAATGTCCTGACTAGAAAATGGGGAAGGCACTAATTCACCAGGGCCTCAGTTTCCCAAGCTGTAAAATGGGAGGAGAAATCACCTCTTAGAAGCTGTAATATTCTATGGTCCTGCCTTTATCATCGGGGACCTAGACCTCCTTCAGCCCTAAAAGAAGCGACCTCAGCCACAAGTCAGGAGTTTTTCTTCTCCAAGATTTGAATGGAAGGCTCAGTAGGGCTGGGCCCCTCATGCTATCGCCGAGCTGAGCTTTCAAAGGGGTCCGAGGAGCAAACACTCACTAAGCCGGTAGACAGATGCTATGTCAGTATGAGCAAGCGTGTGGAGGAAGCTGGCACACTCAGCTTTCCTGTCACTTCCCAGGACCCACAGAGAGCATCTTTCCTCATCACTGAAAAAGGCGGAGCTCTTGTTCCTGCATTGAGACAAAAGACATGGACGCAGATCAGTGCAAGGCTCCAGACACAACCGTTCTCTCTCCATCCCAGGACACAGTGAAGGACAGAGAGAAGCCTCCGACGTGCTTGCCGCAGCCGCAACCAGACTCCTCATCCCACTGTTGTACAATCTATTTATCTCTGCTGCCCAGGGGGAAGAGCTCTGAGCACCCGTTCATGAAGAAACGAGCTACATGGCTGCTGAACGGGTCACAGTGGGGATGAAAACACCCCTCCTGTTAAAACTCTATCTCCCGAGAAAAACAAAGCCCCTCCTAACTTGACCCCTACCCTTTCTTTGAGACCACCTGGTGCCCATTTTTAATAGAGAAATACAAATTGGCTGCCCCAAAGGTTAAGGTTTGAAAAGGGACCATGAAAAGATGTTTCTTTGTCGGGTTATTTCAAGAAAACAGGAGGGACAGGTGACACAATCTAGAGAAGCAATGAAAAGAGTTTGACTATGGTCAGAAGAAACCTTCACAACTATTGACATCTGATTCCATGGCACAGAACAAGAGCATTATGTGGCATTCAGAGAGGGGAGGGGAAGTGGGCAGAAGGAAGTCAGGGGCTGGAAGAAATGACTGCAAATAATAGAGATCCTTATACTCACTGTACTGTATAAACTCATTGTTAAAACTAATTTGCTTACTATCAATTTGTCATATAATCAAAGAATGTGAAAACTAGAAGTGCCTCAGAAAACATTCAATCCAAAATCTACCTGAACAATTTTTAAGATCTCTCTCTTTCAGGTCTAAATAAAGTTGGGGGGTGGAGAGTAACCTCAGAAACCAATCTTTTAACAAAAATAATTTGGAAGCCCAAGAGGTTATAACAGCTAATATTTGGGGTGGGGGAATGTGTTATGAATCAGACACCCTTATCTCCTTAATCTACACAATTACCCAATGAGGCAGGTACTATTCTTACTCCTTTTTACAGAGAATGAAACTGAGGCACAGAAAAATAAAGTTGGTAACCAGGAAGTGGTTAAAAAAAAAAAAAAAAGCTTCTCTAGTTCAAGCAGAATTAAGGGGGGGGGGGGCGGGGATGGGAGTCCCATGGTCTGCCACCTACATTTTGTCCTCATAACTCAGGTAAAGCCAGTGATGAGGAAACCAGGAACTAATATGAACTACTCAAGGTCACACCACTAATTAGTGACAGACCGGCACAAGAGCTATGTCCTGACATCTGGCCCAGGACTCTTTCCAGGACAGTTATTGAGCCCACATGTCTCTGGCCTGACTTCCAGATTCTCTCAGCACCAGCCATCCTCAAAAGAGCATCTAGTTGAAATCTACAACTAAGCTCATCTGAGAGAAGAAATCATTATAGTCATCATATGATTATATAAAATCATTATATGATTTCAAATTTCCGGAGAACGCTTAAACTGTACAAAGCATTCCTGAATTTACTATTTCATTTAGTGACATGCTCAGAATGACACAGCCAGCAAGTGGTAAAGCTGAGACAGAAACTGATCTTCCACCTCTGTAGCCCATTTCCTCACAGCTGATCTGCTGTTGTCCTGAGTCCCAGGTATTTAGAAAGAATCCAAGAAGCTTGACAAATTACAATAGGGTGTTCCTAGCATGGAAATGGGGTTAGAATGGTAAGACTTCTAGAAATATGGCAGGCTGAGATGCTCCACAGGAGCCACAAAGACAGACAAATCCTAGATAAAATGTGACAAGGATAAATATTTTAATACATTCTTTGACTTGAAAGAAAGAAAGGGAAACGCCTGAGAGCCAGAAACAAAAGGAGAAACCAAAGCCGAGTTGATAAACAACAGCAGATGGCTGGGGGGGGGGGTTGCTGTTCTCAGCTGGGACCCTGGCCCTCAGAGCTGGGGCTCACCCTGTAATGCCACCCAGGGACAGGACATGGGACTTTGGGTCTATGTGAAGCAGGGAAGCTGAACTGAGCTCCCTACAGCCTGACGTCAGCAAGAACTGCAGCTTCTGTGAAGAGGAGATCGAAAACTCACCTACCAACGACACATTTTCTATCTGTCTGCGTCCCCGGAAAAAAAAAATCAAACACCTGGACTTACACCATTAGAAGGTGTGAGCTCTAAATTACACTGTACAGTATAAGTACAATCAAAGAACTTTACATTAAAAAACCAGCCCTGGACCACTAAGTTCCTAAATTTCCAGGG
Organism: Mirounga leonina; assembly: GCF_011800145.1. Lineage (NCBI taxonomy): Eukaryota > Metazoa > Chordata > Mammalia > Carnivora > Phocidae > Mirounga > Mirounga leonina. The sequence goes on from NW_023270971.1 coordinate 4,936,209, forward strand.
AAAACAAAGGCCAGAACTGCTCTACTGGGATGTTTTCTTCAGTCGAGGCTTCATGCAAATACTGTCTTTGAAAGTTAGGGCAGGGCGTCTTTGTTGAAAATTCGGGGCAGCCAGGTGGCTCAGTCGGTTAAGCATCCAACTCATGATTTCGGGTAGGTCATGATCTCATGGGTCATGGAATTGAGCCCTGAATCAGGCTCACGCCCAGTGGGGAATCTGCTTGAGTTTCTCTCCCTCTGCCCCTCCTCACACGTGCACACACACACTTGCACATACGCACACTCTCTCTCTCAATAAATAAATCTTCTTCAAAAATTTAAATAAGAAAAAGTAAAATGTTGAAAATTCGTTCACATAACCAAAACTACAAACACAAGAAAGGCAACCACTGACAATGAATACCAGCAGGTGCACAAATAGGTAAATCAACACTACAAGAACTAGAAATAACAACAATCTAAAGATTAACTTATAATAATCATGGTTAAAATGATGACATGAAAGACTAACTAGAAGCCACAGGGAAAATATGGAACCTGGTGAGCAAAAATAAGTATATGTGGAAAATAGCAAAATAGAAATTCTAGAAATGAAGATAAAGGCATGGACACTTAGAACTACATGAGTGAGTTCAGCAGCAGGTTGAGTCACAGCAGAGGAGAGAATTAGTGAAACTCAGACTGTTTGGAGGAAATCACCCAGAATGCACCTAGAGGGACAAAAAGATGAAAAATATAAAAGAACTGATTAGGCAAGACTGAAGCTAGAATGGCAAGTCCAACATACCTCTATTAGGAATTCCAGAAGAGAGACTAAAAAGAATGAGAGAGAGGCAAATATTCAAAGGGAGAATGACTGAGAATTTTCCAGAACTGAAGAAAGACATGAGTCTTCAAACTGAAGAAGTACACCACATCCTAAGCAAAATAAATAAAAATAATATCATTTTCAACATGACTTCCATTTCTTTAGGCTTATCCTTCTCTTTGTGTTTTCTATTTCTCCTGATCCTTCTTTTGGGGTTCAATAATCTATCACTTGATAGTTCAATTTACAGGATGAAAGAGTTAAACAGAAAGGATAAGGGCATAACTCAACAAAATAAAAACAAAGTAGAAGAAAATAATAAAGATAAATATGAAATTAGTGAAATAGAAAACAATGAAACAATAAAGATGGTCAACATAAGAAAAATTGTTTTTCTCTAAGGATTAATGAAATGGACAAAATTCTGGCAAAACAGATTTGAAATTTTATACTAATAGTTATTTTCCCCTCCACTTTGAAGGTTATTCTACACTTAGCTAAATTATCATTCACAAGTATCTTTTAAGTACATTTAAGACAAACAAGGAGTAAAGACTGAGAGTAGTTAAAACTCACAGATCTCCACTAAAATAACTACTAAAAGATACACAGTGGACACCTTGAAATAAATATGTAACAGAATATATCACATCTAGATATATCATCAGTAAGAAAAACTTAAAAAAAAATGAGAAAAAAAGCTGCCTACCTGCAAAGAAATGTCTATGAGACTAACAGCAAACTTCTTATCAGCAAAAATAGATGCCACAAGAAATGGAATTATCAAGAGGACAGAGATAAACAACATGAAGAATAAAAAAAGGGATATAGGAAACAGAATTTTTCAAATTTCTAATACTAAAAAATGCTGGCTTATCTCCGGTGTTCTTTTTCCTGGTATTGAGTGCATTAATTTTTCAACCTTGCTTATTTTTTAATTTACACATTTAAATATATAAATTTCCTTTAAATAACACTTTACTAAAATGAACCATATCTAACACAATGTGAATAAATCCTAAATTTACCATATCAACTGAAAAAAAGGGGCCAGTTACAGAAAAAAAAAATGTATATACATTTTTAAATACGTAAAACTCTTGTGTGTTTTTTCACAAATACCCATTTCTAAAATGTATCAATCAGAATGATGACTGGGAAGATACATATCAGCTTCAACTAGAGTCTGCCCCTGGAGTAAGAATCAGGATCACAGGATCAAAGAAGGAAGGAGTAATGGGGGTCTTCAGTTATATCTAAAGACATTTTTCCCCTCAACACACACACAAATACACACATATCAAATACTTTTTAAAAGCATAAAACCCAAGGAAAGGAAAGGTGTGGCATTCTGTCACCATCAGCAACTCTTAAATCTCTAAAGGCACTCTGGCCAAAACAAATACCATGTCTATCAGACAGAATGCCTGCCCCAAGTTTTAGCTGGTGTTGAAATATGAGCTGTAAATAAAAGGAAACCCACAACTTTGCTGCCATGGAAAAACGGGATCCCTTTCCCATGTGTCAGAGGCACAGACTAAATCTGACTCACAAAACAACTTCTGAGAAATTTCACTCTCAATATACTGCCGATTTGGTTAAATAAATACAGATGGATGGATGGATAGATAGATGGATGGATGGATGGATGAGTAAATGAATGAATGATTAGTGAATGAATCAATCAATCAATGAATACACTTTAAGGAGAAATATACTAACTAGCACATGGAAGGAGCCTGTGGGAAGAGGATGGAGACCAGCAAATGCAGGACCTTCTTCAGAAGCCTTATACCAAGTGAACACGGACTAAGAGTGACACCCAGTGGCCAGACCGTCTGCATAGCACACAGGATGATTCCCAGGACTCCACACCCTGGCTGTGCTTGTGGCCAGGTGGCTTGTGGGCTTTTTCTCTCATTGCTGTATTTGGGGAGGTCCGTGATCTAGAGAGTGCTGGGTGGAGGCAATGAGCCAGTTCCTCTCTCCCCTCCTTCTTCCACCTCTCCCCGTCTCCTGGCTCACTCTCCCCTTCCCTATGCAATGTGCAGTCTCTGGTGATGGGGTCCCACAGAAGACACTGTAGAAATAAGGAGAAGTTCTCATGCCCCCACTTCAATACAAGGGGTGGTGTTCTTCATGGCGAGAGTGTATCCCCTACAACTAAGCCGGCTAAAATATGATAATCAAATTAATTTAGCGGTATAAGTTGTTGAGATTTGGGGCACGGTATGAGGTACAGAAGTCCGAATATAGTTTATGAAATCTGACACCTGCACCCGATGTCCAATTAAAACTGCCTCACAAAGATTACCACCCACGGCAGGAACAGCCATAGGAAGAGTTAATGCAAATTGATCATACACACACACATGGTGCCAGACACCATTCTGAGTGCTTTACATGTGTTAGCTCATGTCAACTCCTGACAATCCTATGGGCAAATACTAATACCGTATGCATTTTACAGATGAGAAACCTGAGGCATAGAGAGACCAGTTAACATGCCCAAAATCGTTAAGCTGGTCAGCTAATGGAGACACACAACGTGCTTCCATGGCCGTAAATGCCTTTCAGGCAGTCTGACTCTGGAAGTCTGATTACTAATCTACTCTGCCTCCTGATGACCAGGTACCTCCCAATTGCCACTGACCTCTCACTGACCAGTGACCTCCCAGTGGCCAATCCCAAAGGCCTTTCAGCAGGCAGCCCTGCTTTACCTCTCTGCAGTCTGCAACAGTGTTAACTGCCCCCCCCCAACTCCTTTCCTTCCTCTCATGCAGCTCCTTTGTTCCTTTATCTCCTTTGCTACATTCTTTCTTCCTCTGCTCTGTAAATTGCTCTTCCTCACCAAATCTCTGTCTCTTTATTCTTTCCCCCTCTTACCAGACATCAGCTGCAGAACTGTATGGCGGAAAAAGAACCCTAGATTTAACGTCAGGATTCTGGAGTTCCAGATCCAAGGCCTTGGGTTCAGCCCTTTCACTCCTGGGATCCTCACTTGTCCCTGCGGTAAATGAGGGGGTGCTTTGAGCAGTGGTTCCCACCTTGGCTGCCCATTAGCCCCACCTGGGGAGCTTTCTTAACCATGGCCGCCAGGCCCCACCCACACCAATGAGATAGAACCTCTGGAGGCAGAACATGGGCATCCATATTTGTGAAGCTCCTGGAATCTCTAAATTCCTGTTGATTGGTCCTCAGCTGTGTCCTCTTCTCCCCATTCCCCCACCCCTTCCCAAGTGTCAGCCTTGGTCTTCTCACTGGTCTCCTGCCTCCAGGTTCTCCCCTGTCCTTGCATGCCTCACTTAAAGCCAGGGTTCCAGTCTCATCGTTCGTCACTCTTGCTCAGAGATACTCAGTGGCTGAGTTGGCATTCTCTGCCACGTCACGGTCCCACTGACCTTTGCCGCACCAATGCCTTCCTGGTAACCTGCCTCTCAACCAACACTAGTTATTCCTCACACAGCCCCTCACTTTCCTACCTGTGATCGCTTTTCCCCATTTCCATCTGTTGAAATATCTTGCATCCTACAAAGTTGAACTCAAATATTGCCTATTTCATGAAAGTTCTCCTGACATCATTTTCCTGCTTATAAACTCCCGTTCACTTCATAATCTTCTAGGGGCTCGGCGATCGCTCTTCCTCCTTTAGAGTCACTTGAGTTCCCACATTTCTGTGTAGGGAAAATGACCTTCTGTCTCTTCCGCCTACAAAGGGCAGGGCTTAAAGGGAGCTTCTGACCGTGATCCACTCTCCTCGGTGGCTCTTTTGCACAAGGGTAGACATTCTAGTCTGCATGTGCAGGGCCTTGGACAATCGTGGGGCCACATTTTCCCAGTGTCTCTGTGCTAGCAGCCAACTCTGTGTTCCCTCTGGTACTTTCTGGGCCCAGGGTTCATCCTGTTTCCTATCCCCATGCAGGATGCCTACCCCAGAGAGATGGGGAAGGTGGCCCACTCCAGGACATCCCAGAGGGCCCTTCTGCCATACTCACATTGGGGAATACGACTCAGGATCTATGCTCCTGGTGGGAACAAAGCCCACTTCTCCTGAGCGCGTTGACTTCCCAATGAACCACTGAAGCCCAGGTATGACAAAGCCGATGATCTCGATGCTTTCTCCCCGGTGAAAATTCAGCTCATCCTTTTCTTCTCTCTCATATTCCTTCCAGGCCTTACATTTTCCTCGACCTGTGGAGAAATAACATCCACGTCAACCAAATAAGGTAGAAACTGCTCTTGGTGTAATACGAAATGAAGGGTCCCCAGAATTTAGAATTTCGAGGACCAATAACATCATCCCCCCCCCCAAAAAAGAAATTGGCAGGAATGACACAGGGTAACTGACTTTTAATTTTGCCAAACTAGGACATTCAAAGAAAGGAACTACCATCCACTTTCACCATCACTTTACAAAAGAAAGGATGTTTTAACAAATGGAGGAAAGATCATCTCAGAATACCTAAAACTGAATAAAGTTCACTCATGGAAAACTGGAAAGCTTACTATATTGCCTTACTGTGTCTGATTTGCCATTATCATGTAAATACTTCATCATGGTTAGCACAAATCCACAGACCCGGGTGAGAAACATTGTGGGATCTCTCCATTTCCTTCCAGATCCTTTGGCTATGACCCTCAGTCTCCCCAACTGTAAAATGGGAATAGTAAGAATACTTGTCTCATAGATATTAGGAAAAGTCAAAGAGATTAAGTGCACCATGCCTCGTACCTAATCAACCTTCAGAAAATGTTAGCCTCCCATTACTGGCAAACAGAAAACTTCTCCGGCCTCAGAGGGATTTGGAAGACTCCCCTTCTGACTATGGTCATTGCTCAGCTTGATGAGTCACCCAGCTAAAATCTAGTAATGACATATTTATGAGCTCTGTGCTGTCCAGTTTACAAAGTCCATGTAAGCCTGTTTTCTCAGATCTTTCCAAGAGTCCTAAGGTAAGGTAGAGCAACCAATAGACTCCCCTTTTTATAGGTTAAAAGGTGGAAGTACAGAGAAGGTCTGTGATTTGTCCAAGGAGCTCGGTTAACCAACTGCTGGTTAACCCTTCTTTCCACTAATGCTGCTTTGCTAGAGAGAGCGGCTTTTATGTGTCTTGGTTTCCATGTTTGCTTTAGCTTCTCTGCTACAGCTACTGGCTTGCTTTTTCCCCCTGACGTTTTCGATCAAGTTTCTATTGATTGTGTCCTCAAGAGCAGAAATTCCCACCACTTTGTAGGCTAATAAGATCTTTAGTGTGTTAAATACTTGCAGTGTGAAAAAACTGTATTGAGTGATTTTCAGACATCATTTAATTGATTTTTCATGGCATCCGAAGTCAGTTTTACGGTAACATTTTACTCATGAGAAACTTGTAGCATAGTGAGAGCTCATGAATTGGCCAAGGGCACATTGGTTTTAAGGTGTGGAGCCAGTATTTGAACCGAGAACTTCACAGCCCTGTGTTCATAATTCCAAGGAATGCTTATACTGCCTCAGATAGCCAAAAATCTTGTTTATGGTCAGTTAACTGATTAGCTTTAATGTCTGCATTCCATAATTCCCTCCATTTCTTTTTTTTTTAATTAATCTATTTATTTTAGAGAGATAAAGAGTGAGTGAGCAGGGGGAGGGACAGAGGGAGAGAGAGGATCTCAGGCAGGCTCCCAGCTGAGCACAGAGCCCAACACAGGCCTCAGTCTCAGGACCCTGAGATCATGACCAGAGCCAAAACTAAGAGTCGGACGCTCAACAGACTGAGCCACCCAGGGGCCCCTACGTCTATTTCTTTTTTAAAAAGTGTTATTTGGGCTCACAGCTTACAAAATTGCACTTGGGCTAGGCTTGTTGGTGGTGGGAGGGGCTCTAAGGATGAAGATGAAAGGAATATATGTTCTAGATACTAGAAAACATTAAAGTTCATTTCCAGTAGATACATGTGTATATGTATGTATGTGCACGGGTACACACAAACATACACATTCACACAGAGATTCCCTAAAATATATGCATGTTTACATAGTACATACTATTATATACATATTTCATTTATTTATTCCACAAATATTTACTGAGTATTTCCATCATGTGCCAGGCATTCTTACTCTTCCTAAATTCAAGAACAATTTCACAGAAGTTTAAGGGAAATTGAAAACGTTTTGACCTGAGATTGAAAACAGGCAAACTGCAGGCCCCATGTGGCCCACACTGGGCTTTTTAGTCACCTGATATATCATTAAATCCCCATGGTCCCCACCATTCGTTAACCTCTTCCCCCCAGGCTCTCGTGAATCTGTGTGTTCTGTCTGCCACAGTGAGCATTTGTACCAACAGCCCTGGATTGAGACCTCTCCTCTCAAAGGAAGAAACCCATGTTATAGACAGCAACTGGCTTCCCCACGTCCAGCCAGCCGCAGAGGCTAAGCAGGAATTCACATCAACTGACTCCAAACTTGCAGATAAAATTAGGAGGCAGGGCAGTATTATCTTCCTGACAACACTGTCTTCAACTCAGCCATACCAGTCTGATAGGAGCCTGTCCAATCCCTCTTCCTGGAAAGGCCACAGCTTCCTGGATAATTCTTTAGGAACCATCTGCCAATGGAAACATGGGGTTTGCAAACACGATTTCAAAAAATGACAGCAGCGAGCAGAATAGTTCATTAAAATAACAACAATGGCAATGATCATAAGTATCATGGTTAGTACTCCTATTATAACAATGGCAAACATTTATTGAGAACTTACTTTGTATCAGGCGCTGTGAAAAGGAGAGGAGTTCAGCAGGCCTAGGATGTTTTCTGGCTCTGAATTAGTTTGCCGGTTAAATAACTAACAAAGGCTCTCTTTCCAATTCTCACTGTCAGATTCTCTGCCAGAGCCAACCACAGGGTCCACAGCATGGGATCATGTGTATTAGCACTCTGGATGTTTGAGTTTACAAAACCTTCAGGCCCAGATTCTCAAACTTAAGTATGGAATACATCCCCTTATATTCAAGGGGAGCTTATATAAAATGCAAATTCCTGAATCTAATCCCAAAAGAGTCTGAGGATGGCCAGGCGAGCTGAACTTGCAATAAATCCCAGGTGATTCTGATACAAATGGTCCCCAGTCCCCATATTGAGAAACACTGCATTTGAAGACCAGGCAGTAGGTTTCCTCTTACTTAGGTACAATGTCCATCTGAAATTTTGAGGTGTCTCCGATTTCACCACATTGTGCAAATTTTGACTGTTAAAAAAATAAATAAATAGGGGCACCTGGGTGGCTCAGTCGTTAAGCATCTGCCTTCGGCTCAGGTCATGATCCCAGTGTCCTGGGATCGAGCCCCACATCGGGCTCCCTGCTCCGCAGGAAGCCTGCTTCTCCCTCTCCCACCCCCCCTGCTTGTGTTCCCTCTCTCGCTGTGTCTCTCTCTGTCAAAAAAATGGATGAAATCTTTTAAAATAAATAAATAAATAACAAAAGACAAAACACACACACACACGCACACACCCAGATTTTGTTCCCTCCCTAGCACTGTAGATGTCCATATTTGCAAGCCTATCTACTCTGTTCTGTTCAGACCTCAGTCTGCTCTGGGACCCACGCCCAAGATGCAGTTGGCTACTCACTGGTGGAAAGGGAGCGGCAGAGGTTCCAGAGCTGACAGGGGCACCAGTCCCCGCTGACCCGTCACCAAGGACACGCCCTCCCACTCGGATTCGCCTTCAACTATCTTCACGGAGATTAACTCCTTCTTGCAAAGCGTCAAATACTCCCCTTCCTTCTCAGCTGGCTGAGCCACGGAGCTCATGGCTCTGCAGAAGAAGTGGCCTGTAGATAATAAGAAAAGCCCCTCCAAGGAGTAGCAGTAGGTGGAAAGGGATTATCACACAGTGTAACGTTTCTAACCAGAAGCCCAACTACTTTTCGTCCTGGGAGTAAAGGACGCGGCCAAGGGAGAGGCACCACAGAAAGTCTTTGTGATCCCAGAAAAACTAGACCAGGGGAAAAAAACCCACAAGGCGGGAATTCACTTAAATTAGACACCATAAACTCAGAGTAGTTTGTGAGAACAAGGTTTAATTGGGACTTCACCTTGAAAAAAAAAAATGAAACAAAACTTAGCAAAAATGTATTTAACAGAACTTGGGTTATAACTGCAACCTTCTGCTTAATCTTAGGGCCAAAACAAAGAATAAATTTAGTTGATATGGGTGAATATAATTTCTCCAACTAGATTTTAGAGTAGCACAGTATGAAATTCTTTCCTTCAATTGTGATTTGTGCAACGTGACCATAAACAGAATCCTTTTGCAAAATATTCTATGCAAATCTGGCTCTTTCAATGTGCCGGTGATGTCATCGGTCATTAGCTGGTTGGTTGTAGCCCAGATCGGATCCTTCCTTGTAAATAGATTGGCCTATGCTCCAAGAAGTTCCCCAAAACTGTTTGCCTCCATCTCAGGAAATCTTGCAGGTTTTGCAAGATTTGCAATTTTATTTCACAATCAAATGATATCATATATTTTAAAAAGCGATTCTTACTCTTGAATGCACATTAGCATTGCCTGGGCAACTTTCAAAAAATACCAAAGCCTGGCCCCTATCGCTGGAGATTCAATTGGCCCCGATGGAGCCCTAGCATGGGCATCTTCTAAAAGCTCCCCAAGGGGTTCTCACATCAGACAATCAGTGAGACTGACAAACATAGCTGTTCATGTGATATCAGTGTGGAACTGAGAGAGATGTTTGGAGTAATATTGTAACAGATGGGGTCATTTATGAATATTCTCACCTTTGAAATTTTTTTTTTGCCTCCCTTTGTATCCTAATTACTTCAGGGGCTCTGATAATAAATATCCAGATAAAAACCCATCCCACCACTCCTCCATGCTCACCTTCCTGTATCAGGAGTCCCAGGTATATTGTTTCCAGGTGTTTCTCATCCACTGACACTTGGATCTCTGTATCTTCCACCAATCTGCAGTTGAGCCAGTACTTATGGTCAAAGAGGAGATGTTCCAGACATGCAGACACATAGCCTAAGAGGTCAAGCCAACATGATTCCTTAACAACCGATTTCTGCCATTAGCTGAGCAGAGAAAATGGTGAGAAAGCTCCTTTCTGAAGTTCCGTCCCAGACCTTCGTCCCCAACCTGATCCCATTTAACTGGAATTAGAAGAGCATAGAGAGGTAGCTAGAAAATTTCTAGAGTGAACTGATTCTTCTCAGCATCTGTTGGGAAACACAAGTCATTTTTAAATGACATTTACTCCTTTCAGCACAATATGGGTCTCCATAAATGCATAATGAGATGACCAAATCTAATTACCTTTTTCTAATACGTCCATAGAGAAATTTCCAAGATTCTAATTTGGACTCTGGGGGTCCTGGTCCCCCCCGCCTTAAAGTTTTCCTGACTTGAGGTTCAAATTCCTGTACCCTTGACGAAGCAGTGGCTGGGGCGGAGGGTGGTGTCCACGACCCACAAAGGAGTCGGGATTCACTTTACCATCCCTTCTCTGATTCTCTCCATCATTCATGCCCAGCATGTTCTCCCTTGTTAAAACCAGACTAGACACTAAGCAAATTGCAATTATGGATAGTATTTCAAACATGCCTACAAATGTGAATTATTCGTGTTAACATTTTGCTTCTTTTGACTTCTTCTTTCTTAAGATGCAAAAACCTGTTTCTTTCCACTCTGACTCTGTTCTATCTACTTAGGCCTCATGTGCTTCTTGTACTTTAAGGTGTACACAAATCACCTGGGGATCTTATTAAAATACAGATACTGGTTCAGTAGATCTGGGATGGGGCCTGGGTTTCTATTTTTTTTTTTTTTAAGATTTTATTTATTTATTTGACCGAGACAGCGAGAGCAGGAACACAAGCAGGGGGAGTGGGAGAGGGAGAAGCAGGCTTCCCGCTGAGCAGGGACCCCGACGTGGGACTCGATCCTGGGACCATGACCCAAGCCAAAGGCAGACGCTTAACGACTGAGCCACCCAGGCGCCCTGGGTTTCTACTTTTCTAACAAGATCCGCGTGATGCCGATGCTGCTGGTCCATGGAGCACGCTTTGAATTGAAGACGGGTCTCTAAATGATTGTTGAAAGAGATGCACAGTGTGGTGAGCAGAAAATCAACATAACCATGAGAGAAGTTCTACCCTCTAACCAAGAGCTATCTTGATCCTCCACCCCTACACAAGGTCACTTCCTAGGAAACCCTGCAATCCGAGTCCCCTTTAGCAGATAACTCCCCCATCTCTTTCTTTGACTCTTTTCCAGAAACATGGGCTAAAGTATCCACAACTGTACTATTTTGAGCAGCTACTTTGATCTGACTCAAGACTGGTTCCTTTTTTTTTTTTAACCATCATTCTGCATCTCTCCCAGTCCTTCAAATTTAGTGATCACCAAGAACAGTTTACCAATGGATTGATTATTGAAGAAAGTAGTCTCTCCCTGAAAACAAAGTAATGTTGCACATAGCATTTGAGAGTAATAGTTAATATTTGCTTTAGCTTTAGTTCCAGGCAGTTTGTGATATTTCAAAAGTTAACCATCTGTGTCAGGGCTCTACCTCTTTTAATTATCAGAGCCAGACCAATTCCCTAATGTCAAGCCCTTACAAATTGGCTGAACCAAGATGTAGGTTCTCCTCCACCCACCTGCTCCATGTCATACCTAAGTTCAAGTAGGTGGAAAACTTCCAGATTTCCTCCATGGTCTTGAAGGTGATAAGGAACTGAGCCTTCTGGGACTGGATGCCCACCAACCTGGCTGAGAGGTCCTGGGTAAAGAGAACAGTGAGTCAGCCTGGGATGACCGCATCCTGTTAATAATCTCAGAGAAGTGCAAAATGCTTCATGTGATTTTCTTGATTGTAGCGCCGGGTTTTTTTACACCACAAAAAAAAAAAAAAAAAAGAAAAGAAAAAGAAAAAAAAAGGAAATAACCTAAATGTCCACCAATAGGAGACTGGTTAAAATGAATTCCGATTCATCCATGCAATAGAATATTATGATATTATGCAGCCATAAAAAAGAATGAGGAAATTCTTTGTGCACTCATGCAGCCTTCAAACATACACTGCCAGATGGAACAATAGCAGTAACAGAAAGGAACCAGGATGCAGAACTGTGTGCAAAGAACTCTACCTTTTGTGTTCAAAAAAAAAAAAAAAGGTGTATGGGAGAAGGTGAAAGATAAATAAGAGAAGGCACGTTGGAAGTAAGTTTGATTGTGAATCTATGTCCAATGATTACTTTTATAAAGATGACAAACAGAAAAAGCAAATTACACAAAAACAAAAATCATCCATAGTCCCTCCTCCTAGAGCTCATCAGTGTTAACACTTTAGTGTATTAACTTTGAATCCTTTTTCCTATGCAGGAGTTTCAGTGTAACTGTTTTTATATAAATAGAATCACATTACATAAATTGTTCTATAATCTTTTGAAACTAAACAATATTTTGGGAACCATCTCCCACATCATTAAACAATTTACATTATTTTCAATGGTTATATATGTCATCATTACATTAACATAATCCTTAGTTAGTATTTCCTATGGTTAGACGATTGAGTTATTTTCATTTACCATCCTAAACACTACTGTGATAAACATCCTCAATCTTTGTACACATCTTTGATGTTTTGACACAAGTCATTCTGAGAAGTGCAGTTGGGAATGCAGATATCCACATTTTCAATCCTAAAATGCAGGAGCCATACTGCCCTCCGGAAAGGCTGGGTGGTGCCAATTTGCATGCTCCCCCGCTCCCTTTTTTTTTAATACCTGAGAAAATAGGCCTGACCTACTGTACAGACTTGGTTTTCCCCTAAAATCTTTCTCTGTTGCTTGTCCAAGCTTCTAGAGTTGACTACAATGAGTGATGGTCAGAACATCCTTCGTCCCCCAGGCCAGGTCCTGCGATCAAAGATCAACCCCTGGAACGCTGCTCTGGGGGAACCCTGTGGAAAGAAGAAGAGGATAGAAAGAGAGGAAGGAAGAGAGGAAAAGCCCCTAGGTCAGCAAAGCCAGAACTCTGGGGTTCTCCCATACCAGGCTCCAGGAGTCCCCAGAGCCTATTATCAGGGAAGGGGTTCTAGATAAAAACTGATTTCCGGAGATTCATCAATTGACAGGCACTTCATCAACCTCTGAACAATGCTTCATTTAACTCACAATAACCCTATGCAGAGAGTACAATTACACTATTTAATCCATTTTAAGATGCACTTTTACCACATTTAATTATTTCTGAAATAAAAGATAAGGAAGCATGGCATCCTACTTAATTGGCCACATTTATTTCCCTTTCTTTGAGGTATATAAAATATTCCTGCATTTTATAATCAAACGGCATCTCAGCTTTAATGGAAAATGGCATTATCCATGTGTTATAGTCAAGGAGGACCAGGCACAGACAGGTTAAGCAATTTGCCCCAGGTGACCTGAGCGTAGGCGATGGCCCCCCTGACTGGAGCCTAGATCCAGCTGACTCCAGGTCTCTGCTCCCGCACGCAAGCTGGCCCGGCTCCACCCTCAGCCTAGCAGACCACCTGGCTCAATCAAACCCAGCTCTTGCCCACGCCAAAATTTGGCCACGCCAAATTTTAAAAAACGATGGTGCTAGTTAGCAGCTCATGCCTCCAAGTTTCTGAATTCTGGAAACTAAAAATAAAAGAACCCTACTATTTATAATTTATCTGCTATTTAGGAAGCACATACCACCACCCAAGCAAAGTGCCAAGCTCTCTACAGATACCTACTCACAGGCTCCTCCCGACAAACTAGGCTTTTTTTTTTTTTACATGACATGTTAATAGAACACATTTCCCTTTTTAACTTGTATCAAATTAATTCAGAGACTGTAAAAATAACTAGAACATAATAGTTTATTACATGAAGTAATATCCTTTTTCTCCCCTCTAGTTGCAACAACTTTTAACCATTTCTGACTTTGGTTCTCTTCAGAAGTCCCTCCCAGGGGACACCTGGGTGGCTCAGTTGGTTATGCATCTGCCTTCAGCTGGGGTTGTGATCCCAGGGTCCTGGGATAGAGCCCTGCGTCAGGCTCCCCGCTCAGCAGGGGGCCTGTTTTTCCCTCTCCCTCTACCTGCCACTCCTCCTGCTTGTGCTCTCTCTGTCAGATAAATGGATAAGTTCTTAAAAAAAAAAAAAGAATCTCTCCTAAACTGTAAATAATTTGGTCTTACCCTTCTTCCTTGGTTTAACAACTGAAGATACTAGCTACCCACTATGAAAGCAGGAACTGGTTTATTTACTTGATAGCCTTTTTCTCCTCTCATTCTAAAATTTATAGTTATTAATTTTTTTTTTATTTGAGAGAGAGAGAATGAGAGACAGAGAGCATGAGAGGGAGGAGGGTCAGAGGGAGAAGCAGACTCCCTGCCGAGCAGGGAGCCCGATGCGGGACTCGATCCCGGGACTCCAGGATCATGACCTGAGCCGAAGGCAGTCGCTTAACTAACTGAGCCACCCAGGCGCCCTATAGTTATTAATTTTTGATTGGCAATTTGGGTACATAAAAAAAAGTATACTAGTGGTGAAGGAAGGGGATGGGAGGGGCTTATTGTATAATAGATACAGAGTTTCAGTTTGGGATGATGAAAAAGTTCTGGAATGGATAGTGGTGATGGGTGAATAACAATGTGAGTGCATTGATGCCACGGAATTGTACACTGAAAATAATTAACGTTGAAAATTTATGTTACATCTATTTTATCGCAATGAAAAAACAACAAAATTCCAATTTACCACATTTTTTTTTAAGCTCTACTTCATGAGGTAAATAATCAACAATTCTCATCCTACACAGGTGAGTCACTTGTAGAAGGTCAAACAGCTGTGAGTGGCAGATTTGACACTGTTTTTTCTCTGACTCTGCAACTCCAGAGTTTGCCCCCTTCTGAGTTGTGCCTGTTCTTGCTGAGCAGCAAATGTGTACGTTTTCATTCATTCTTTCCTTCCTTCAGCTGTTTTCCTGAGGGCCTACTTTGTTCCTGGAGCTGTCCTAGGTGCTGGCGAGCCATGCGGCGGCCGGACACAAGGCAGGCTCAGAATTGCACCCGGCCACCCCAGCTCACCTGAAACAGGGCACGCACCTCCTGGTCGTCATTCTCCAGGGCCCAGAGCCGCCTCCTGGCCGCTTCCTGCAGGAGGCCGTTTACACACCTCCGGGAGCGGCTCTTCACACTGAAGGACAGCGTCAGATCTTAAAGAGAACACAGAGAGAAATGCAATCAGGTCAGGCTGGAAATGCAACAAAAGAGAAAAAAGAATTAGGTGAACCCCAATGTTTCCCACACCTAAATCTTAAATTGGTGTCCTCATTAATTAGAGATTATAAGGAATCTTAAAGATCTCCTAGGTACCTCCTTTAAAATGTCCCCCAAAAGAAAAAAAAGAAAGAAAGAAAAGGCTGCAACCTGGGAGTGTTCCGGAATCCCAGGAGTTGCTGTTGTTATTTCTGCTTTGAACAAGGTATGTTCCTAGGCTTCCTGGCACTGAGGTGACAGTACCAACAAGAAGAACTAGACATGTATATCTTCCTGTGGATGATTTGTGAAAGTTTTGAACAAATACTAATTTATCCATATATATGGAAATTATTTATATGTCAAATTTATGATATGTAATAGTCTATACTTTATGCATTATGTATACATCATACATTTTCTCTAAACTGTTTCTAATAATGAATTTTTTAATGTTTGCCGGGGTAGTTGCTTAATGTATTAAAGCTTATCTTTAATTTCTTCAAAATGCACGTTTATTTAACCAATACTATGAGCAAAAGCTGTTTCAGGTGCTGGGATACAGCAGGAAACAAAATAGAGGTGGTCCCTGTTCTCATGGAGCTTGTATTCTCTGCAAGTAATCAATTCTATGAACATAATAATTTCGGATGGAGAAAAGTGCTAAGAAAGCAATGTAATTGGGTTAACAGACAGCGTGATGGAGCAGTGCAAGGGGCAGGGGTATGCCTTTGGACAGTATTGTTGGAAAAGGCCACCCTGAGGAGGTTCATCTTACAATTGCACTTTGCCACGTCTTCTTTAGACAATAAGTAGCTATCGCGTTAATAATTATCAAATACAATGAACCAAACAGGCATTGGACTGGATAATCATGGAGGTCTCTCTTCTAGCCCTAACTTGCCAGGGACTTTGCCAATCCCTGAGCCCATTAAAGACAGCCCCTCTCCTGCTGGGCCGTGGTAACACAAGGCAGCCTGGGCTCCCACATTTAAAAGGCCCCTTTTTAACCTCGAAGTCCTGAAAATGCTGTGGCTTCTGGCCAGCTGCAATAGGACATACCCCACCGACCTGACATGGGTGTGAACTGCGGGCAGATGTTTGTTCCACTCTCTTCCTCCCTGGCCTGTGTTCTAACCTCGGCCAAGCCCTCCATCTTCAGCTGTCCGACCCAGCCCTCTGTCTGGTAGCCTCAGCGATCAGCACACTGACCTCTAGGAGGAGGTGAAGCCCAGGGACCTGGGCTCAAGGCTTGGCTCTGCCCTCGCTCACTGTACCATGCTGAGCAGTTAATGACCTCTCTACACTTGACTTTTCTCATTAGCAAAATGAGAATAGTACCTAATTCACAGGGCTTTTAAGAGGCTTACAAATGAGATTATGCATTTAAAGCTTTTTGTTCGGTGCCTCCTACACAATAAATATTCAATTAACACATGAAGCATTAGCTGTTAACTCTACTGCTCCCTCTGCCCTCATCTTGTCACACCTGTAATCAGCCTTGACTCTGACTGGTTCTATGACTCCTTTTCACCAAACCCATCTCTCCTGTCCTTCCAAAGCCTGATCCAAACTCCCTTCTAGAATCTCTCACAATAGCCCCCAGTGAATGACAGCCCCTTCGGTGTGGCTCTCCTTGTCCGCATGTGAATCCACGGATCTGTCACTCAAAAGACCTGGATTTAAATAAGCAAACTGCCTTTGAGAACTCAACAGTTAAGAGCTGCCACTCAGAGCCTCCTGTATGGGCCCCCTGTGGGATCCTACAGTGCCCTCAGCAGACCAGACGAGGGAATAAATCAAGTTCACTCCAGTGTTAGTATGAAATACACTCTGACATTTTTTCTAAGTCCTTCTGAAAACCAGTCATTTAATCATGCTAATGTATCTGATTGATTTTGTTGGTGACTCTTCCACATAAAGGAGAGATTGGAGCCTGGGGTGGAATGTTCCCTTCTCACTCAGTGACTTTCCTGGAAACAGTTCATCATGGTGGAAAACGCTAAAAGACAGACAAGTTCAGCCCCTCCTTTGTTCATTGGCTTTCATGCACTGATAAGGCAAAATGCTGACTGCACTGCATTCAAGAAACAACAGGTGGTGAGTCACCTTTTGTCTAGGACAGCCCAAGCTAACAGACAAAGAAGCAGACTGATATAAGAACAAGAAAGGGCAAGGTTTTTCTCATGGCCAGCCCAGCAGTTTGACCGAATCTGAAAATGGGAAAAGAAAGAACCTGGTATGACATGTAAACACCATCCATTTACCTGGTCTATGTCCTTTGAACCATTCTTAATGTAAATCTTTTTCACAAATCTATCATTTGTCTGCCCGAGAGAAGTACATGTTTGGAGGGGCAATGAAGCATCGTGGCTATGAACAAGGACGGGGTTTTGAACCCCTGTCTCATCACAGACTAGCCGTGTGGCAGTGGGCAGGCTGCCTTCCTCTCTGAGACTCTGCCACCTTTGAAATGGGGAGTTTGGTGGCACCTCCTAGAGGTGCACACGTGAGAATGAGAGGTGATCATTTAGCACCTGCTTGGCACACGATTTGGCCCCCAAAATGGTCCCTGTTACTATAGGACAGATGCTGGGTCTTCTTCGGGTTAATCCCCAGAGCTTCTGGCACAAAGTTCAGCCCAGGTATACCACCCTCTGCTGCCAACGTCTCGCCAGCTCCGTTGAGGTCTCTTACCGGGAACCTTGTGAAAGTTGTGTCTTGAGAATAGGATTTCTTTCATGTTAATTTCAAAATCTTGTTCTGCTTCTGAAAGATTCATACAGGTGCTCTTCTGCTCGGCCCATCTCACCCCACATATTCAACCGTTTATTCACTTATGCATTTACTTAACAAGTGATTATTGAGACCCTGCTATGTATAAGGTACTGTATATAGAATACGAACGTGACCTCCACATATTTATTCAACAATTTGTGTATTTATTTACCAAACATTTTCTGAAAAACCAGCCATGTACACATAACTCTTTAGGATATCATGTAGAATAAATACATAAGTCTTCCAAAAAATTACCTCTGCCCTCCAGCACCTTAAAATTTAATTAATGATATACTTTCTTCAGTAGAGCAAATATATATGGAGCTCCTAATATGTGCCAGATTGTGAAGGGCTTTGAGTGTTCACCTGAGAAGCTTTAACTTAATCTTGCAGGCAATGGAGAGCATTGGAAGATTTGTAAGCAAGTGAATACCACAGTCAAGGTCATGCCTACAAAGATGCATTTGGTGGTGGTGCCTAGAAAGGATAAAATGAAGGGAGCCTGCAGATGGGAGAGATAGGGAGGATACTGTGGTATTCTACATGAAAAATACTTTAAAAAAATAGGGCTTCTCTTTGGGGTTTAGATACCTGGAGTCATGTTCTGTGGCAGGAAACATCTTTCCTTGTCTTCAGATGAGACTATAAACTCACTTGATATGGTTGGATCCTTGGAAGGAGTTTCTTTACCTGGAGGAGATCAAATGAAAGATCATTTGTATGAGTGTAAGCAGGATATAAGCATGGACTGCAAATTGCTGTCAATTGACAATTTTTTCTCCAGGGCAGGTGGCACGGAAGAATTCTCCCTGCTATCACCAATTGCCTAATAATTATTTTGTACTCAACTGTTATCAAAGACCTGTCATACCTGCTATCTCAATTCTGCAGTAGGCTGAGTATCCCTGTTTTATTTAAAATAAATAAATAAGACAGAGTCCCACCCACAGGGCAGACTGAGTCCCACAGCTGAGGACACTGAAAATGCTCAATATACGTTGAACCTAAAATGTCATTATAGATCTGACTGCAGCAAGGTTTAAGGTCAATGGGTAGATAACAGAAGTGTTGGAGTAGAGCAAGGGAGCGTGGCATCATTAGGGAGATGGCTGGTCATGCTTGTAATGGACTTGAAATATACTGATGGTCACCAGACTGTTTGCCTCTAAGAGTCCTCTATGGGACTTCTCCTCAGATCTCCAGAACGTTCCTGTCTTTGCCACTATCAAATTGGAGGGAAAAGGAGAAGAAAGAAGATCATGGCACAGGCTAGGCTTAGGGAGGAGGCTATTTTGATGGCAGAGAGTTGAAAAGAGAAGAGAAGAAGCTGTAAAGCACGAGGCAGTAGATATAAAAGAATAGAAGGAAATTTCACAAGCATCGCTATGAAATGTGGGCCTCCCTCGTGGTATCCCCAAAATACAACAAGAGAACTCAAGTCTGTAACACATTACTTTTGGTTACTCTGTTCCTTTGACCATGGAACTGTTCAAGAACTATACCATGGGGTCAGAATACTATAAGCACTGCATGGGCCTGGAAAGAAGGGTTAAGAACCTTGGCTCAATCACTGTTTGCAAGTCCCTCACTTAATTCTCCCAGGTTCTTCGATTGTAAAATTAGGCTAGATCAGAGTTAAACAGACCAAC
Organism: Mirounga leonina; assembly: GCF_011800145.1. Lineage (NCBI taxonomy): Eukaryota > Metazoa > Chordata > Mammalia > Carnivora > Phocidae > Mirounga > Mirounga leonina. Next base: position 4,955,721 of record NW_023270971.1, read on the forward strand.
CCATTTTGCATTGTGGACCTGTTCTTCTACTAAGGAAGCCCAAGAGGGATAAGGGACCAGCCATCACACTCCTCCACTCACTGTTGATGAATGCTGACCCCAAATCCTCACATGGCTGCCAGATGTCTGTGCCTCCCCTCCCTGCTCCATGCCTACGCAGTGAGATTGTGAGACCCAAATGGAGAACCTTCCATTTCTTCATAGCAGGAGTGGTTAACACTTTTTGGGGTGATGCATAGGGAGAATGAAGTGGATTTGGGTTTGAATAGGCAGAAGGAGGGGCCCGTCAGCTCACAGCTCGTCATCTAGTCTTGTTAAAGGTTCAGTGTTGAAAGCAGCTTAGCTGAAGCTGGCAGTAATGAGCTATTGATGAACTGGATCATTTTGTACTTCTGCCCCCAGGAACCAAAGGCAACTATAGCAAAAGGGCACTGGCTTGGGAATCATGAGATAAGAGGTTGAGCACACATCAGATTCTCCCAACTTTAGTTAATGACCTTGGGCAAGGCATTCCATCCTTCCGTTTTCTGAAGTTTCACTTTTCCCACTCACAAATGACAGACAGATCTAAGTTAGTGGTTCTCAACTCTGACTGCCTATTTGAATCAATCAGATTGCTTTTTAAAAATAGCAGCGCCTAGGCCCCATCTCCAGAAACGTTGATTTATGTGGTTCGTAGGGAAGCCCAGCCATAGAAATTCTTTTAAGTTCCCCAAACGATTCTAATTTGAGCCAGTGCTGGGAACCATACATCTAGACTGGTGCTTCTCAAACTTTCATGTGTGTATGAATGGCCTGAGGACATTGATAAAATTTAGATTCTGCCTTGGTAGGTTGAAGGCCTAAGGCTCTGCATGTCTAATGTGCTCCAGGGTTGGTGGGGGGGGTGCCCCTGCTGGTCCCATGATCTCACCTGGAGTGGCTGCCTCCTTCCCTACTCTACGACAGTTTGAAAACTGATAGGCTAGAGGCCAGAGGCCATCACAAACCCACAAACATCATTTTTCTTTTTCTTTTTTTTTTTTTTGTTCTTTTTTGTTATTCTTTTTTTCTTTTCCCCAGCAGTGAATTTTTAAAGTTCGAATTTGAGTTGCTTGACATCACTCAGAAAGTGGGATATTTTACATAACCCAGATGCTTGGCTTTGCTTTGAAAACGGGAAGATCTGTAGTTCGGGGCCCTCATTCTCATGTGGCCATAGTCGGCTAGGGCCAAACGTTTGCTGCCCCTCTGCGGCATTCCTTCTCTGTCCACCATAGTCTGCACACCGTCAAATTTACTCATTCACATCCGGCCCCCGCAAGCTTCGAGAGTGCGTCCCTATTGCAACACTGCATGGAAAGAAACAACAGCCTAAGGATGGTGAATGCCCACCAGGTAAGCCCACCTTGAAGGAGGACGTTCATGGCCACCCTGCTTTGAGGGAGAGGGCAGGGCACAAAGCTCTGAAAAGATGTGTGACGTTCAGAGCAGAAGATTACAATGTTTCACGGGACATAATTTGTAGACTGCATCAGAGTTACCTAGGTGCTGGTTTTTAAAAAGTTGTCTGTCCTAGCCAACTTGTAGAAAAATAGAGAAGAGGGGCACCTGGGTGGCTCAGTCAGTGAAGTGTCTGCCTTCGGCTCAGGTCGTGATCCCAGGGTCCTGGGATCGAGCCCCGCATCGGGCTCCCTGCTCGGTGGGAAGCCTGCTTCTCCCTCTCCCACTCCCCCTGCTTGTGTTCTCTCTCTCTCACACATACAAATAAATAAATGAAATCTCTAAAGTAAAAAAAAAGGAAAGAAAAATAGAGAGGAATATCTGCATGACTTGAGGTAGCCAGTTATTTCCTAAACTGGATGGGAAAGTGCTACCCACACAAAAAAATAATAGATAAAAGTAGGAACTTTTGTTAATCAAAAGATGCAATTAAGAGAGTGAAAGGTAAGCGACGGAGTAGAAGAAAATATAAAGAATGTATAGAATGTAAAGAATTCAAATCCAGAATATATAAAGAATGCTATGTATCTTTCAGAAACAAGTAGGCAACCCACTAGAAAAATGGATAAAAGCCGTGAATAAGCACTTATCAAAGGCAATATCCAAATGGCCAATAAATTTATGAAAATTTTCTCAAACTCATCAGGTACATGAAAATTAAAACCACAGTGGAACACCTCCACACAGACTGGCTAAAATAAAAAAGACAGATAAAGCCAAGTGTTCATAAGGATACAAAGCAACTGGAACTCCCATCCCATATACTGAAAGTGTGAGAATAAGCCTTGAAAATTTTTACTTTGGAAAAACTGTTTGACATATCAGTTCAAGCTGAATATATGCCTGCAGTAAGATTCAGCAATTCCATTCTTAGGCATATACTCAAAAGAATACATATACGTGTTCACCAAAATACAACACCCAAAACCTGGCACCAACCCAAATGTCCATCTACACAAGAATGGACAAGTAAGTGGTAGTATATACAATCAAGTACAATAAAGCAATAAGAATAAATGAATGACGACCCCAGGAAGCACTATAGATGGATATATTCACCTTGTGAAAATTCACTAAGCTGTACACATGTAATTTTGTGTGTCATTCTGTATAAATGGTAAATTTTGATAGAAGAAAAATTCAGAAATATTCCTTGAGCCATTCTCTACCTACTTCACATCCAAATATCTAGGAGTAGAGTCTGGAGATGTGCATTTTCAATTAACATCTTGAGGATTTCTCTTGTACTTTAAAGTGTGAGAATCTCTGGAGCAGAAAGAACCTATTCACCAGCTGCCTGGGGACCCATGAGCTAGAAGACAACCATTTGAGACACAATAAGGGATCTGGAAAATTTGGGTGAGCCACATAATAGGAAGAACAGTTAATAGCTGCACAGGGATTCATAGTTTACAGAACTCTTTTGCACATGGATTGTATTTCAACATGAAAGAATGAAGACTTAGCTGGGCCTTAAAAAAAGAACTAGAGACAAATCAAGGGAACAAAAAGCTATCATATGGAATGAAGTATGTTTAAAAAAAAAGTATGATTTCTTTAATGACTGAAAGGAAATAGACCAGAAGGTTCATAGTGGTTACTGCTGAATCACTTTTCATCATCTTTTTGTCTACTTTTGTCCGCTTTCCAAATATCCTGTAATAGACACACATTTGTTTTCTAACACTGAAGGCAGGTAGAGAAGTGGCTAAGAACAAAGACTGCAATTAGACAGTCCCAGACTCAACCCTGAGCTTCTTCATTAGTCAGATGAGCCACGCAAACCCAGTCCATGTAGTTCAGGTGGGGCTGACTCCATCCCTAGCTCCAAAAGTGGGCACCAGACTCAAGCATAAGCCAATCATGTTATGTTATGCCATGGCCACATAACCAAGGTGAAGCCAATGAGAACTAGTCCTAGGACCCTCATCAGCACTCTGCAGGAAGAGATTTCTTTCCATTGCACTAGGAGTTGTGACTATGACAACCTGCAATGGGGGGCACCTATCACAGGGTGAGGGCCTGCCTAAGGTTGAGGCCAACCCAATAAAAGTTTAGGAGTTTAGGAAAGATAACTTTCTGATAACATCATTTGAATATCTTGATCCAGCCATACCTAAAGCAAACAACCCCTGGACTTTTCATTTATGAATCAATAAATTACTTTTGGTATAAGCTAGTATCGTTTTTGTTATTATTATTATTATGAGTGAGAAAAAGTTACGAATTAAAAAAAAATTGAGATTTCTTTAAAAACTGCCAAACTGCTTTCCAAAGCAGCTATAACATTCTGCATTCCCATCAGCAATGTAGGAGAGTTCTGGTTTCCAGTTGCTCCATATCCCCACCAACCTCTGATATTATCAGGTTTTTTAATTTTAGCCATTCCATAGGTGTGTAGTTTTATCTCACTGTTTCAATTGACATTTCCTTAGTAACTAATGATGTTGAGTATTTTTTTCATGTGCTTATTTGCCACACATACATTTTCTGAATGAAAGTGTCTTTATAAACCTTTTGTTCCATTTAATTAGGTTATTTACCTTCTCATTACTGAGTTATAAGGGTGAGCTTTTTTTAAGATTTTATTTATTTATTTGTCAGAGAGAGAGCGAGTGGCAGGCAGAGCAGGTAGAGGGAGAAGCAGACTTTTGTCTGAGCAAGGAGCCCGATGCGGGAGCCCGATGCGGGACTCGATCCAGGGACCCTGGGATCATGACTTGAGCCGAAGGAAGATGCCTCACTAACTGAGCCACCCAGGTGTCCCAGGGTGTTTTTTTGTTTTTTTTAATGTTCTGGATACAAGTATCAGATATGTGGTTTTCATGTATTATCCCTGAGTCTGTGGCTTCTTTTTCACTTTCTTGGTAGATTTATATGGGGGGAGGGAGGGAGGGGAGCAAAATTACTGGCAAAGAGATCGGCAAGATAAGGGGGAATGAACTTTGCATACACAGAGACAGCAGAAGCCAGGCTGTACGTACCAGAGAGGTCAGTGATCATGGGGCTAAAATTGATAAATACGGTAGAGTCAGGAGAGGGACGGCATTTCAAGGCAAGCAGAGGAATTTAGAAGAGATACAGCAAGCAGCAGGGAGCCATGAAGCATTCTCGAGCATGGGAATGGCCTAATAACAATGGAAATTCTACCTGGGGTGGCACAAGAAGGACAGGGGAGAAGAAAGACGAGAGGCAGGGAGGCCAGCCAAAAAGCCGTCTGGCAATCCAGGAGTATAAGTGTGAGACTGTGCGCTGTGATTTTGGCAAATGAGAAGTGAGGGAATATCGTGAATGACGTGGTATTTTAAAGTTAGAAGAGAGAAAGCATCTTGACATATTGAGTATGAGGGATAAAAATAAGGAAAAGGCAATAATTACAGAAAATGAATAGATAGAAGGGATTTAAGAGATCATTTCGTTCTACTCCTCATTTTACTGCGAAGAAACAAAGGAGTAGTGATTCTACAAGGTCACATAGCACGTTCGCGACAGAGTCAGAGGCCATCCAGATCCCTGGGGGCAGACCGTGCTGCCACCACAACGTTAACCTGACCTCAGATCTCTGAAGTCTGCAGTCTCTAATCTGGAAACATCTCACTCTCAGCAACTTGTTGGACGTGAGCTCTCCTTGTTCCTACCTTCCACCCCAACTTTAAGAAGAAAACTTGAAGAACTGTTTCCCTGCGTGCTTTTTTTCTCTACCTACATATTTTTTTTCCTTCTTTGACCTGACGGTCACACCACCAGCAGGTTTTAAGATGTAAACCTACACTGTCTTTGTTAGGACAGATGTTAAATCATAGCCACGGCTCCATCTACCTACACGGATGTATCTCCAATCATCATGTGGAGGGAGAGGAAAAAAGCAAGTTGCATAATGCTACTGTTTTGTTTTAGTATCAAAATCTTCAGAAAAAAATTCTTTGCAATGATTAGGAGCACAGGAACATGTAATAAAAGCACAAAATCACTGAATCCATGAAAGTGATTAACGCTGGGAAGGAAGGGAGGGAGGGAAATGAGACTGAGGAGAACTACCGGGGGACCCTCCTTGCACCTGCAATGTTTTGTTTTTCTTTAAGAAAATGAAATAAAGATATTCTGAAGCAGATGTGGTAGAATGTAGAAATGTGCTAGAGCTAGATGGTGGGTTTATTGTTCTGAAATTCTCTATTATCAGTAAGTTCAAAATGCCTCGCAAGCTTTCTAAAGTTCAAATATGAGGCATCATTCACTATTGCCAGCATTCTCCCTCAATTTCCTATTATTATACTCATGATTCACATTTACCAAAAATGTTGAAAGTTAAAAACACCAGTGATCAATATAGGCAAATGTTCTCTCTCACAGCCCCTGTTCAAGAGTGTCAGTCTGCCAAATTTCTTCAAGAACATGTTGATGATAACGGGGCAGTGCTAGAAGTTTTTAGGTCAATGAACTTTGACATGACTTACTCTGCAATCCTCAGTGAGCAACTATAATTTATTAAACAGTGGCAAGAATCTCCAAGGGTCCAGGAAGACAGACATGAGGGCAATTGACCAGAACCAGCACCTCTCACCATGCGCAGTGGGGAGACTTAAGTGAGCAAATGAGAAATATTATGGAACAGATGCTCAGGCAGGGCCCATGTGTGAAAATGCAGGTCACCTGGGGTGGCCAGAGCCAACATTCATCATTGTGTGACACTGTGGCAAACCAGCTAGGCATCCGTCCAGGGCTCAGTGCTACCGAGAGCCTTCTCCTTTCCTGCCTCTCTTACCCCTGAGGACTGCTGGTCCTCCCTGTTGACTCCCCCTTAAACAGTTGTAATGGCAGAAGCAGCCAGAAACAGGAGGACAGTGGGGCCAGGAATTAGGGAGAAGGGTTATGGGAATAGTCTTTACTAGGGAACAATAAAACAACCCACAATTACTGAGGGATTATCAGAAGCCAGACCCTGTGCTAAATCCATGAGATGAATTATCTGATGTAATCCTCACCCAAAACTCCATGGGATAGAGAGTACCATTAGATCCAGTTTACAGACAGGAAAACTGAGGTTTGAAGAATATAAGAGGTTTGCCCAAAGTCACAGAACGATGGAGTCACTCCAGGATATGTCTCATACTTTGTTCCATTTCTCTAGGATAAATAGGGTTGCCTAACAAGGGATGTTTGTATCAACGGTCCTCAAACCTACAACACCCATATCGTCCTCCCTAGGCAAAGGCGCTGACAAGCACAGAAAACAGTTTGGGGAAATGGCATGAAAAGCCCTGGTAAGGGAAATGGCAAGTTGATTCAGAGAAATAGTGGATTCAGGATGCCAACCGCTTATCGATGCCCCAAATCAGGTGAAACGGTAAAATCACTGGACGATAATGTCATAAGAACTCTGAGGATGCTTTCTTCAGTGCTGCTTGGTTGGCTGGTTGGTTTGCAGCCACAGAACTCTTGTACATGAAACCTTGGGCTGAGGACAGGATGTCAGACAGAAGCAGAGCTGCTCCAGCTGTGGCTGGGGGGTCAGAAAGCAGGAGCAGAGCTCCCTAGGGCACCTCTGCTGGCCAAGCTTACAATCCCTCATCTTACAGATGAGCAAACAAAGGCCTAAAGAGAGAGCTTGATAAGCTAGGGTCATAGAAATATAATTAATATGGCTGACATTTCTTGTGCTTAATTAACTGTGTGCCGGGTCGTTTTAAGTGTGAAACTTGATCCCTACCACAACTCCATGAGCAATGCATAATTATATCACAAATCTACAGATGGAGGAACTGAAACAGAGAGGGTAAGTAAATTGTTCAAGTCAAGTCAAAGAACCAAGATCAAGCCAGACCCTTCGGCCTCAAAGACCAGGTGATTCACCATGATGATGCCTGCCCAAGTGAGGGTAGACGGAGTTGGATCTAGAACGCAGGTCCCTGGCTGGTAGACCAGTGGTCCTTCATGTTCCCCCACCCTCCATTCAGCATCTGCTCCTGTGGGGTACAATGGCAACATGATTTAGGGAAAGGGTCTGAAAAGTTTCTAAATCTTAGAATCTTAGAAATCTGGAGACACAAAATGTTTTCATAGCTAAAGGTTGTGCCAAGGACATCATTTGCAAATCCGTTTGCCTTCGTTAGGGGTTCTCCTGAGTTCCCCTTCCAAGGAAACACATGGAACTCCAGGAAGACATGGAATCCTAACAAGGGTTGGGAATGATTCCTTGGCATGGTGCTCTCCTATCTCCCAAGCAAGTCTTCCCTGACTCTGCCACCTTCCCCCAAAGCTGTCACACATCCTGATGAATGCCCTGCTCCTGTCAGGGCCCCACCTCGGTCCTGCTCTGAAAAGAAGCAAGGAGCTTGCATTAGGGTGACTAACCACCCCGGTTTCCCGGGACTCTTCTGGTTTTAGCACTGACTGCATCCTGAGAAAGTCTTGAGGCCCAGACAAACTGGGATGGTGGGTCACCTGATGTCAAGTCTCAGATGACTTGACAATTTCTTGGGCAACAAGTCTCCATGGCCTCAAGTTGACATAAAAAAAGAAAAGAAAAGAAAAGAAAAATCACACTGTAATAGGTAGGAGGCAGGAAATTGCCTGTTTTTCTCTAGTGACAGCAATACTGATGAAAATAGGGTTGAGTGACGAAGGCCAAGTTTATGACCACCCGAAGGCCCCAGAGGCATTCACTGCCTGAGGTTCCTCCCTGACCTAGGGAATCCTGGGAAGAAAAGACGGAAGGGGTTAGTCACACCCTGCGAGTAGCAGCCAAGAGCAGCACCGCCTCCTCACAGAGTGAGCTCAAAGTCTCTCTCATAGGGAAAAGTAGAAGTTTCCCAGGGTCTACTCCCTTTTCACAAAGGCAGAATGACAAATACTGAATGAGGGAAGAGGAGAGGGGGCCAGAAAGCAGAGCCATCTCCCCGTCTTTGGAAAAGTAACTTTCCCAACCCAGCAGATCGCTGAGTCTTCACTGGACTCCAGGAGCAACTCCACTGGACCAACCACCTCAGCGACTCCACATGCCAAGGCCCCCCCCAGGAAACTCACCTGTGCCCCAGGACAGACTCGGCTCCCCCGGAATGCAGAAGCAGCCACCCATGTGTGCATCATTCTCCCCAGGCCAAAGGCCCCTGGGAACACCAGCCAGAAAAGCACTGGGAGGGGACAGCCTCCCGACGGTGTCCCTCCTCCCGCCTCCTCCCTGGCACACTAGGGACCAAAACCCAGCTCAATGCACAATGCAGCCTTTGAGATCTGGCTGCTGCAGGAGGCCTAGGGAGGAGGGGAGGGGCAGCCCAGCCCTCAGGACCCAGAGTCCTTACACTGTCAGGCCTCTGACTGGGGAGCAGCGCTCCTCCCTGCCTCTCTGCAGATTGCTTCAGGCCTATCAGGCTCTGGCGCATTCCTCACATTCTAGGACTGAGATACACAGTTAGGTTCCTGTGGGGGAGGCCAGGGTGGGGGAGGAGGGCAGAGAGCATCCCAGGAATCAAAGCTGCTGTTCTTGTTTTCCCCTGACTGCCTTGGCCCACACTGCCTTGCCTGCCAGTGAGAAAGCCATCCCCACCCAGCCTCTCTCTGCAAGCACCTCCCGCGGCTCTCTGGGTGAAGCTGGAGCTGTGGGCGCAGCATCTCGCCTGGGTCCCAGCAGCACCGGTGAGCCAAGTCCTCACTGGTGAGTGTGCAGGGCCCCAGCCCCTGCTCCTAAAGCTTTGGTCAGAAGGAATGTGGGAAATCGCCTGATGGAGCCCAGCACCTTACAGATGGGAGAGGATGGAGGACCAAGTCTGGTAAGGGTCCGAGTGTGCACAAAAACCCGGTCACCCCAGACCACACTCTTTTCCATTTTGGACAAGGAGCAGAGCCAGAGAATGCAGTGGACACAGTGCAGAAAACCTCCCGTGACATCGTCCACACGAGGCAGAGAAAATATGGTTGAATGTCCACAAGACTGGGCAGAGACACGACTGATCTACCAACCAAGCTCACGGATCACTAATTACGTATTATTTTCTTAACGCCTAGAGCAAAGTTCAGTGGTGAGTGGACCAAAGCGGGAGGCGGGGCGGCCGAGAGGAGGCGGCAGAGTCCTAACCGCGGCCGTGCAGGCTACGTGCAGGCTGGACTGGAGGTCAGTCTCGCGTGCGTTTCAAGGAGGGAGGTGGCCTGGCCAAGTTTATAGTCTGGGAGGAGCACTGGGGTGACAGTATGAAGGATAGCCACAGGTCGGTCTCCCTGCAGTGGTCACGAGTGTCCACTGCACACAGCAGCTCAGCCTCAGGTGACAAGAGTCTGGCTTCAGTTTCCATGCTGACTCATCTTGACTCCCAGTCCCTGAATGTTGGCCACGGGAAGGCACTCACTATACATGACTTCCTTTAAATCCCGTAACAGCCCCATAATGGAGGCCCTATCAGCTCTATTCCACAAGTGAGGAAACTCGTGAAGAGGGGCGTATAACTTGTCCAAAGCCCCGCTATCTACGAACGTCAGATTCAGGACTGGAGCCAGGTCTAATTGACTCCGCAGCTCGGGAGCTTCACTTTTCTAATATACAAGCTCTTGCCGTGACCACAGTGGAAAAACAATTCGATGATCTGATAGTGAACCCTCAGAGCTTGCTGATCACTATGGAAAGCCCAGGAGAGGAGGACTAGGGCAGGGGCAGGGGGGGCCGGGGGACAGGGTCTCTCCAATTACATGGGGGATCACATAGGGGATCACAAGGGGGATGTTTCCTCTGTGCACATCTGTTTAAAGTATCCACTTCCCATAATGTCCCATGCCTTTTCCCTCACCAAAGCAGTGTTTTAGGATGTTTTCATGGACTTAAGATAAAAGAGCAAGAGTTTCTTTAGAAAGTAGTCACTCAAAATTTTGGGAGGTACATGAGAATCAGACAGTGAAGAGAAACCATGGTTTAACGTGCACATGATGACAAATGCTTAGACTTATCATTTCTCCTTGACTAGCCTGCACACCATTCTTACACAGGTGCAGCAACAGATATCCAAAATTGCAAATGACCAAGACCAACCAAAGGAAACCCATCTGTCCCAGATGACACCCTGAGGCAGTTGGCTGAGACACACATTTTGGCAAGTCCATTCTGGATAAAGTCATTGCTTCTCTTGAGATGCAAGAAACTAGTGCTATCTTGCATATGGGTAACTCAGATGAATTAGCCTGAACAAAGGGCTTTCCAGGCAGAGAGAGCAGCAGGTGCAAAGGCCCTGAGGCTGGACCAGGGGTGGCAAGTGGAAGGAAAAGCATGTGTGGTTGAGTCCATGAGGCAGGGCAGGGTATAGAGATGAGGTTGGAGAAAGCAGTTGGAGGCCAGATTGCATAGGACCTTGAAGGCCTCTAAGGACTTCAGCTTCTACTGTGAGTGGGATGGAAGACAATGGAGGATACTAAATAGAGGAGTCTCATGATGGACTTATGGCTTTAAAGAGTCACCCTGGTTGCTCCTTGAAAAATAGGCTGGAGGCGCCTGGGTGGCTCAGTTGGTTGAGTGGCCGACTCTTGATTTCAGCTCAGGTCATGATCTCAGGGTCCTGGGATCGAGCCCTGCATTGGGCTTCACGCTCAGTGGGGAGTCTGCTGGAGATTCTCTCTCTCCCTCTCCTTCTGCCCCTTCCCCGTGCTCACTCGCACATGCTCTCTTTCTCTAAAATAAATAAATCATATTAAAAAAAAAAGAAGAAGAAGAAAACAAAAGAAAAATAGGCTATAGCTGGGATTCCAGGTATGCTGCAATTGTAACATCCAGAAGAGAGATAATGATGGCCTGCGCCAGAGTGACAACAATGGAGGTCTCAAGAGGGGCTTAGGTGTTAGACATATTTCTGAATGAAGAATATATTAATCGAGGTTCTCCAGAGAAGCAGAATCAATAGGGTATAAATATATCTGTGGTACAAGGAGGGCACTGCCCCACCTAAGAACCCCCTGCTAGGCTTCAGGCAATGAGAACTATGGTGCCGTGTTCCTCTGGTAAATAACCAGACATTCTGGTTTGTCATAGAAATCAGACATCAAGATTTTAACTTGAAGTTCCCAAACTTTTTAATGGTCACAAACTAGGCTCACTTCAGCAGCACATATACTAAAACTGGAATGGTACAGAGATTAGCATGGTCTCTGTGCAAGGATGACATGCAAATTCGTGAAGCATCCACCGTTTTGAGCATTGTATAGAACTGTTGAATCAGTATATCGTTCACTGGAAACTAATATATCACTGTATGATAATTATACTTCAATAAGAAAAATAATCAAAAAATGAATACTCACAGACTAATTCAGAAAACCTCCCAAAGCACTGTGTAGGCTAATACTTCAGAGCAGACAAAAATGCCTGTAGGCCAAATCCAGCCCAAAAGCAGCCAGTTGGACCCTTCAGATGTAAAACTGAATTTTTTTTCCTTGCGAAATTCACAATCTAGTTGGGATAATAAGATATGCACTGGAGAACTATAATTCAAGGGGAAAAATGCAAGACTATGTCATGGGTGGAATTCTGTCCCCTCCAAAAATGATATATTGAAGACTTAACCCCCAGTACCTCAGAATGTGACTCTATTTGAAAATAGGATTGTTGCAGATATAATTATTTAAGTTAGGTTCCTAGTGGAGTAGGGAGGGCCCCAATCCAATATGACTGGTGTCCTTATAAAAAGAACACCCTGTGCGGACAGACACACAAGCAAAAACCCCAGCAACAATGAGGGGAGTAGAGTTACAAATCCACAAGCCAAGGAGTGCCTGGGATTGCCAGCAAACCACCAGAAGTCAGGAAGAGGCAAGGGATGCTTCTCCTTGCAGGTTTTTCAGAGGGAGCAGAGCTATGCAGACACCTTGATTTGGGACTTCCAACCCCCAGAACTATGAGACAATGTATTTCTGTTGTTTGGGCAGTTTATTAGGACAGCCCCAAGAAACTCCACAATGCTGTGTTTTTACCTCTTGGAGTTCTGTTTGGGCATTAGATTTGTGGTCAGAAGACCGAAGTTCAATTCCTGGCTCTGCCATTTCCAAGTTGGATGCTATTTGGCGTAGTCTCTCCTTTGCAAATAACAATGATGGTAATAGTCACATCGAGATCACAAAAAAAGTTCTACCTCACAAAATGATTGTCAGGATTTAAAAGGAGTTTATAGGGGTTGGTTTTTTGCTTGTGCAATTCTTGCACATGCGTGCCCATGCGCACGCGCATGTGTGATCACTGTTATGCTAGTTTTTGGCATATTGTCCATGCGTCCGGACTCTGAAGAAGAAGAGACATCCTTAGTGAGTAGAATGTGCCTATCAGCCACAGAGACAAAAATCTCAGTTCCAATCAGAAAGCTTACAAGGAAATGCATCCAAGTAAAATCAGGTCTGCCTGTCCTCAGATAATCAGGAAGATACCTTTCACTACCTCAGACAAAGGCATCCAGCTCAGCCACCCTAGCTGCATTTCTCTCCTTAACTCTCGACTGGTCAGTGTTTTTGATAGACATGAGTTTTGCAAACAGTTTACTTAAGAAAGAAAAATGAAACTTCATGCTCAACTGTTTTCATCGCTATGGTATTTGGCTTTTGTAATTTTGTAAATCGGTTTCAAGCAGAAGGAAATGTATGTCTCTTTTCTAGGTGTTTTCATTGATAAATTTCATTGGGTGGCCTTCAGAAAGTCAACCATTTCCTCTTTGGTGCTTTCCTTATGAAAAGTCACTTTGTGTCCCCATCCATTCAGGTCTTGTTCACGTGATGACCTTGTTCAAGTTCCTCTGGTAGTGGGGTCCCCAGATCTCCAACCAACTGCCCAACAGAGCTGTGTGTTCTGTACACAGCTCTGAGGCATGTCCCCTCCTTCGTTTCACATATTGTTCTTCTGTTAATGGATCCCAAGCTTACATCAGCCTACAGGAGTCAGAAGATAGCTCACATTCTATCCACTTGGAGAGATTTATCAAGGTTCAGATGCCTAGATCTTACCCAGCCCCAGTGAAACAGAATCTCTGATTAGACCCATCCCATGTAATTCTGATGTGCATCCAGATTTCAGCAAATAATGCCCCAGGGGTTTCTTTTGCAGGGATGAGGGACAGGCCCAGGTGTAGATTTCAGGGGTCTAGATGTCCATCTAGTTCTCCTTTTCTTCTGATCTATGCCAAAGTTTTTTGTTTTTTTAAGATTTTATTTATTTATTTATTTATTTGTGAGAGAGAGAGAGAGAGAATGCACAAGCAGGGAGAGTGGCAGGCAGAGGGAGACGCAGGCTGCCCGCTGAGCAAGGAGCCCAATGTGGGACTAGATCCCTGGACCCTAGGATCATGACCTGAGCCAAAGGCAGAGGCTTAACCAGCTGAGCCACCCAGGCGTCCCTGATCTATGCCAAAGTCAATTAAAAGCCTTAACCTCAAGGGGGGACCACATGCAGGGACTCTGCCTCTCTCAATGAAAAGAATGTGAGGGGGCAACTGGGTGGTCCAGTCGGTTGGGTCATGGACTCTTGGTTTCAGCTCAAGTTGTGATCTCAGGGTCGTGGGATCAAGCCCCAAGTTGGGTTCCATGCTCAGCATGGAGTCTGCTTGAGATTCTCTCTCTCCCTCTCCCTCTGCCCCTCCCCACTGTGTTCTCTCTCGCTCTCTCAGATAAATAAGTAGATCTTTAAAAAACAGAAAAAAGAAAAGAATGTGAGAGGGTCCCTCTCATCCTCAAGGTTTAGCATCCACAGATAAAAAAATGACGTAATTATTTAAGAGTTCCCTGTTGATGAAATCCTCCATCTTACTATATCCTCACACCTATATTAGTAACATAGGAATTGGACCTGCCATTTTGTAAGCAATGAAAGTGTTCTGTGAGAGTGATCACGTGACTTCTCCAAGGTCTTACGGCTAGTAATTGACAGAAATAGCTTTCTCAAACATTCCAGCACCAGCACATACAGTAGGCTTCACCACTTAAGAGAGCCAGGAGGATATAAACCAGACACATATACACAGGATCCCAACCCCCAAACCCTCCCTCAAGCAACACCTGTCTAGTAATAAAAATCAGAATTATCTTAACCTCCACAGAACCACATATGTATAGAGGTCAAGCAAACGAGTAAAACAAGTTTATCATCCATGCACTTAATTTAAAAGGTTTCAACAATATGTGAACATCCTGGGAAAGTAGGAAAGGAAAACCATCTAAACACAATGGGCCAATGCTTCTCAAACTTTAATATGGATATTAATTATCTGGCATGATGGGCAGAATAACGCCGCCCAGAGATGTCCATATCCCCAGAGCCTGGGAATATGTTACCTTACCTGGCTAAAGGGATTTTGTTGATAGGATTAAGTGAAGGAATTTGAGAAAGGGACATTATTTGGATCATCTCATGTAACCACAAGGGAGGTGGGAAGGTCAGAGTCAGAAGAAGACACGACAAGGAGACTAGATGCCAGCGGTCAGAATCCGAGAAAGTGATCTGAAGATGCTGTCTCAATGCTGGTTTCAGATGGAAGATGGGGCCACAAGGCAAGGAATGGGGGAAGCCTCCAAAAGCTGGAAAAGGCGCAGAATGGATTCTCCTCTAGAACTTCCGAGGGGAACACGGCCCCGCCCACACCTTGATTTTAGCCCAGTGAGAACCACCTGGGACTTCTGACACCTGGAACTCCGAGATGATGAAGCTGTGTTGTCTGAAGCCACTAAGTCTGCATTTGTTGCAGCAGCCATAGGAAATGAGAGACCTGGGAACGGGGAAAATGCAGATCCTAATCCCAGGTCTCCTCAGGGGTGAGAAGTCCTAGTGGGAGCTTGCAGGTGCCTCCCATGCGCTGGTGCTTAGACCACGCAGAGTCGAGGCCATCAGAGCTGCCCCACTGCTGCTCCTTCAGTGTCTGGAGGCTTCAGTGAGCATGCCCTGCAGACCCCTCAGTCCCTCACCTCTGACTGCCCCAGCGTCTGTCCCACTGCACACGGTGCGGACCTCGGGTCAGCCTTGTTTTCAGTATCACCTACTCTGAGAGGTACCTCCTTTTATTCTTATTTCTGCTCCCTGCTTATTTACTTGAGTGATTATAGTCCTAAGTCTGGGTGTTTATTTATCATCTCCCCCCTCACGTTTCTGCTGCCCCATTCCCACCATGCAACACAGTGCCTGACATAGAATAGGCACTCTTATGGGAAGAAAGGAAGGAAGGGAGGGAGGGAGGGAGGAAGGAAGGAAGGAAGGAAGGAAGGAAGGAAGGAAGGAAGGAAGGAAGGAAGGGAGGGAGGGAGGGAGGAAGGAAGGAACTAAAAAATTAAGGAAGCTCTTAGTTCTTTTTTCAAATAGATGCCTGACCAAATCTCTCACAACTTGTGTTTGTACAACTGAATTTGTTTTAAGCTACCTAATCCAAAAGTTTATACTGACCCAAGAAGCTTAATTTTCTCAGACTGGCCTCTATGTTCCAAACAGATAAGATCAATCTGAACACTGATCTTTTCCATCCCTGTTCAAGAGTCCTCCCCCAGTCTGAAAAGCCTGCTGCGGCAGGTCAGTTCCCAAGAAGCAGACTCTGAGAGGAACCCTGGCAGGCAGGAAGCTTATGGGGTTGTGCTCACAGGATCCCTAGGGGTGGGGGCGGGGAAGACAGGATGGAATGGCCTGCAACACAGACTCAAGAGAGTCCTCAGCTCGTTCCCAAAGGGAGCCCAGGGATCGGCGGGCCCTGCAGAGTCATCCTGGGCCAGGGGCACCTGATAACCACCAGTCACTGGACAGGCTACAACCTTGCAATGGCCAGTCATTGAGGGCAGCTGCCCCGGAAGGGAGCACGGACTGGAGAGGGCACTCTTCTGTTCCAGGCAAGCCCCAGAGAGGGATCAGCTGAGAGCTGTCGACCTTGAAAGCTTCCAGCTGGGGGAAGGAGTGGGCCAGTCGAGATAGCTTGGGTTCCAGGCAGACTCCACAACATTCACCACGCATGCCCTCTGTTTCCTCAGGCACTGGGGGAAAAGAAACTATTAAATCAAGCGAAGCCCAGAATAGAGCTTTGTGTCATACCAATGTGAACTAGAGAGGAATAGACTAAAGACGCAGCAAGAAGCACACTGATGTAGAAGAGTCCAGAAGGAGGGGAACTGGGATGGCCTGGAGGGTGGACACAGAGCCTGTCTTGCAGACAGGGATCCTCTGAGATGGGCCGTGTGAAGGCGTTGAGAGTATGGAGGAATGAGGTGTGCGTTTGGAACAGCTCATGGCTGAAGGCCACAATGTAACCAGGGAGGAGGAGAACAAGGGCGTCCATGGGGGTAGCATAATAAGAAGCTGATCTGAAAGGAATGGACGGGTCACTGGTCCCAGTGAAGGACAGAGGGTGCTGGCCGTTAAAAGTTTGCAGGGGCCCAGCCGTGGGGGTTTATGTCTCTCCTCCAGGAGCCTCAAAATGGAGCAGGGACAGCATACAGCAGTTCAGAGTTGGCAAAGCAGGGGTGTCAGGGGGCACTAGGGTGCGAGAATCTGGGGGGCTGGTGAGATTGTGACTGAAACGGGCCACCTCGGAGTCAAGCTCGATGAGGAGGCCCAGGGGGGATGGACATATAGGTGATCAGACAAACCATGTCACAAGATCCTAAGGAGACTGTCCAGCAGCTTGGGGAGATTTCAGGGAGTGGGTGAGCTGAAAGTTGGGGGCTGCCGAGGGGAATTTCAGAGACCACGTCTGTAGTGGTGGAGGGTGAAGAGGAGCCCATGCAGAGCGTGGTGGGGAGTACTGTCCTGCAGGAAGGCCAGGTACTCTGTTTAAAACGGTGTCATCACAGCGACGGTCACATATGTAAGCAAAAGTTCAGGCTGCATGTTGAATAAAAAGGCATGTCCACTTTCAAACCACCTGGCTCCTAACCAAAGCCCACTCCCCTCCCTGAAGGCAACCACAGGCAATCTGCAGTATCCTTCTGAACTTGGGCTCTGCATCCTAGACACACGCCTATGTGATCCCATTTCTGTAAGGAAGATTATATGTACATAGATTCTATATACATGGTTTATATATATAATATATTTATTCCTCTAGAGGATCATATTATATATATTATCATATATATGCCTCACTCTTGGCCCTGGACTTAGCCCACATTGTGAGAATGATGATTCTGACTTGGCCTGTTTCACTTGACTTGTGGCTGGAGCCTCAAGTTAAAAGACGGGAACTCTTGTGGGAAAGAGAGGCTTCAAGAGGGCAGCCCCAGCAACAGCCATGGGTGAAGCTGGCCCAGAAAGGGCTCCTCTTTCCCCTGGAGGAAGTCAGAAC
This sequence comes from Mirounga leonina, assembly GCF_011800145.1. Taxonomy (NCBI): domain Eukaryota; kingdom Metazoa; phylum Chordata; class Mammalia; order Carnivora; family Phocidae; genus Mirounga; species Mirounga leonina. The sequence goes on from NW_023270971.1 coordinate 4,973,465, forward strand.
AAGTGAGTCCTGATGGGTTAGCCACTGGATGGCTAACATTTTCCTGTTTCTGGGTGAGACTCGTTAGCCTCGCTTCCTGGAATCTAAACAAAGTTCAAAACAAACTTCTAAACAAAGGGATCCTCTGCTTCCCCAGATCTTGATTCCATTCCCTGAGAGGAGTGAGCCAAGATACTCCTCCTCTGACCACTTTCCCAGCAGAGCCCCGTGCCTTCCTCCTGTACCTTCCTGGTGGCCAATTGTTGTGATCATCCTCGTGGGGGTAGTTTTTATTTCTATTAACCCCTTTCTTCACATCCTCATAATGATGCAGAGAGACTGTTTTCCCAATAGAAATTATTCAGGTCTTTTAGACGGTCCAGCGTTTGATGGTCTCTCCTAAAAGCCTAATCCACCAGTATCCAGCTGAGCAAGGTGAAAAAGAGTCTAGACCGAGGTGAGGGGCCCCACATTCAAGCCAGATGCTGCATCTGCCTCAGCGTGAGGCTGAGAGGTTGAGTGGCAGGTTCCAGGGTAGGGTTCATCAGCCATCAGATGGGAAGGGAACTCCTGACTTAAGGTCTTTACAAAGTGGCTGCGAAGAGAAAAGTAGAAAGATCCCTGAAAGCATTTTGTTAATTCGAAGCGCTGGGAAGCACTGCGTGTGTTTCTTTAAACTGAGTGCACACAACTGGGGGAAATATTTGGTCAAAGAGAGGGAAATTCATCTCAGCCTGGAATAAAGGGAAAGAATTCAAGACCAGGTCGCCTTCCTTTATGAAGTTATGCTGCTTTGAAAGCCCTTTCATTCAGATCCTCACAAGCCTGTGAAAGGAAGGGGCAGGGTGAAATGCTTATTGCATTTGCAAGAGAAGGGATGGGGACTGAGAAGGAGGCCGGCTCTCCTCTGCCAGGTCCCTACCTCAGTACTTCTCTGCAAGGAGATGGAAACCGGAGACACAGACCAGCTTCATTTAGCATCATTATAATTGGCCCAGAGGAAGGACCACACCCTGCAATCCCCATGGCAACAGAGGTTCCTGCACATTCCCAGGCAGGGAAAGGCTGACAGGAACAAACTGTGGGAAGGTCCAGCAGGCCTGCATGAGAAGAGAGATGATGGGCTTGTCACATGGGTAGGCGTAAGTGAATAATGATAATGCTAGTTAACTACACGGACAGCTTCATATGGATGCACCACACTAGTATTTTAATGGATTTACTCATTTAACACACACAACCACCTGGAGAGGCAGGTCATGTCATCTCCATCTAAAGATGAAGAATTTGGGGGTCTGGGAAGCTGAGTAAATTTCCAAAGGTCGCATAGCTAGCAAGTGGTAGAGTCGGGATTCAGAACCCAGCAGACTGAATCCGGAGCTGGGCTCTTGACTGGGGCACCACTGAGTCTGCCTAATTTTTGCATTTGGCAAAGAATAATGCAATCTACATTTATATAGTCCCGGAGTATGGAGAGTGGAAGAAATCCTGAAGATGACCTGAGGATTTCATTCAAAACATCTTGATTAAGCACCAGCTATGGGCAGGCACTAGGTTGGGATCTAGGTCGGGATGGAGAGAGTAGCACAGTGGTAGAGTCAACAGACACAGTATATTCTTTCATGGAGCTAACATTCCATTAGAGGAGAAAGATAACAAAAAAGCAACAAATTAATTAGCAATGGAAGTGGAAGGGGGATAGGTAAAGCGACAGAAAATGCCAGGACATAAGATAATAGGCTTGGGAAACTCCTAATGTCTCCATCCACTTGTCCAGCCACCACCTTTTACATTTGAGGAAGACAGAGACGCTGCTCAAGACTAGACCACATCAAGCCCCTCCCAATGATGGATTTATTTTCCTATTATTATCTAGCCCATTGACCTCAGCACTGAGGTAAGGGCAACAAGCGCTCAAGCACGCGTTTGTTGGCCCCAAGACACAAAGGATCCTTCCATCTCGGCATCACAGCCCAAGAACGAGGAAGAAGTCCAGGCACAGCGGAGCCTGGACACGCACCGGCGTGTCCAGCAGGTGGCAGCAGCGAGCGGCCACGCCTCCAGGCTCCCCCAGCCCACCTAACCACCCTGGGACCCCGCATCACCGATATCAGATTCTCCTATTTCATTTTGCTCATCTTGGAATTCAAGACTGTGGACCAGGACCAGGATTCATGAACCCGTCGCAAGGGCTCTGGCTGGGGTTTTGGGCTCCTAATGCTGGCCAAAACGTGGATCCTGGGACGTGGCAGTGCTCCCTGAGACTGACCTGGCCAGGACACACTACCCTGCGGAGCCCCGCACCTTGCCTCTCTGTGGCAATCCTCTTTGGGTTCCCGAGCCGAGCCGTGGGCAGTCAGGAGAGTGCACCCGCAAGCAGGCCCTACCAGCCCTGCTTCTACCCGGCGTTTGGGGCGCCCATGTCCCGCCCTCCTCCCCACTACCTCCTTCTCCTTCCTGCTTTCACCTGCGCCTATTAGTCCACTCAGCTTCAAGGCCAGTGTTTACAGCCCAGAATGCGAGGGGACCGCAGAGGGAGAGAGAGCACCTGAGGATACGGAACTGGCACGGGACTGCCTTTTCACCTCCCAGGTGATGAATGAGGTTGGAAGACCAGAAGATTTAAAGGCAACTGGGGGGGAAAAAATGAAACGAAAAGCATTTCAGGTTGGAAAGGAAGAATTAAAACTATCTCTCCTCTCAGGTGATATGATCTTATATGTAGAAAATCATAAGGAATCCAATTTTTTAAAACCATTAGAACTAATAGAGGAGTTTAGCAAGATTGCAAGATATGAGAACAATATACAAAAATAAATAAATTTGGGGGGGCGCCTGGGTGGTTCAGTCAGCTAAGTGTCTGACTCTTGATCTTGGCACAGGTCTTGATCTCACCATTGTGAGTACGATGGTGAGTGCAGTCATGAGTTTGATCCCCTATTGGGCATGGAGCCTACTAAAAAAAAAAAAAAAAACAAATTTTTTTCTCTGCATTAGCAATGAACAATCCAAAAATGAAATTAAGAAAACAATTCAATTCACAATAGCATCAAAAATAATAAAGTACTTAGAAATCTATTTAACAAAAGAAGTGCAAAAGTTGGGGTTCCTGGGTGGCTCAGTCATTAAGCGTCTGCTTTCGGCTCAAGTCATGATCCTAGGGTCCTGGGATCGAGTCCTGCATCGGGCTCCCTGCTCGGCGGGAAGCCTGCTTCTCCCTCTCCCACTCCCCCTGCTTGTGTTCCCGCTCTCGTTGTCTCTCTCTCTGTCAAAAAATAAATAAAATCTTTAAAAAAAAAAGAAGTGGGAAACTTATACTCTGGGAACTACAAAACATCATTTAAAGAAGTTAAAGATCTCAATGAAAGAAAAACATCTCATGTTCACGAATTTGGAAGACTTAATTTTGTTAAGATGGCAAGACTCCCAAAATTAATCTACAGATTCAACATAATCTCTATCAAAATCCCAGCAGCTTCTTTTCTAGAAATTGACAAGCTGACACTAAAATTCATATGGAGACTTAGGAACCCAGAATAGCCAAAAGAGTCTTGAAAACAAAGGATAAAGGTCTCAATTTTACACTTCTCAATTTCAGAAGTTACTGGTAAAACAATGGTAATCAAGATAGTGAGATACTAATATAAGGATAGGTCATTGTAATAGAATTGAGAGTCCATAAGCCCATGTCAATTGATTTTCCACAAGGGTACCAAATCAATGGAGGAAAAAAATAGTCTTTCAACAAATGGTGCTGGGAGAATTGCATGGCCACATGCAAAAGAATGAAGTTGGATCCTTACCTCACACTATATATATGTGAATTAATTCACAGTAATGGAAACATAACATTGCCTTTAACTAATGAGACTGGTTCATTTTGATAATGAGGCAGCTTTTGGCCTTCTGAAGAAAGTGTCAGATTTTGGCCCTCAAAAGGACTGGGAAAAAAGATCCCACACTTTCCCTGCTACCCTGTCTTAAACATGATATATAGAACATCCCACAACCCTCTCTGACCACCCTCTCTCAAGTACTAGAACATCAACCTTGCTGCTGAGACTGTGCTGTGAGCTCCAGGGTAAGCTAAGGTGGTCACCAACCTCCCTGGCTGAGCCAAAGTAATCAAAGCCTTCTTTTACTGATGGACCCCTCAACCACATTACATCCTCAAACCACAGGAGAGTTCAGAGGTGGGACAGTCCTGGCTTACTATTCTCCTTGCTTCCACTAAGTGTAAGACAACATGCTCTATGTAACCCTGGATTTTTTACACCAATTGTTCCAATCAACTATTATCCACGTCATCAACTCAATTATGACCGTAACTCCAAATTCATGGATAGAACTGGAACAACCCTATTCACAGTTAAAAAGACCCTATTGATCTTGAGGGGCTTGGGCCTTCAGAAGATACTAGGAACATACAATCAGCTGGTAGACAGATGTTATATCAATATGAGCAACCCACAGAGAAGTAGGCCCACTCCAATCTTCTGTCACTTCCCTAAACCTAAAGAGAACATCTCACCTCATCACTGAAAATGGGAGCATTTCTGCACCTGAATGAAGGCCCAAGGAGGGTAGGGAGGAGAGGGGGAGTCAGTGCAAGGCCTCTGACCTGCCAATTTTTACATTCCACATTGGGAGGTGATAGGAGACCATCAACCCTCGCTCTTCATGGCTGAATCCTGACTCATCATCTCATCAATTCATAATATAATCATGCCTGCAAGTAAGCACTGCTATCACCAGTCCATCAGTGTGGACCTGCACTGAACATTTGCTGAGGAGGTCGAAGTGAGAATGAAAATGCCCCTCCCAATAGCACTTTCTCTTAGAAAACAGAGCAAAACCCTTTCCCTAACCCTATTCTTTTTGAGACTACATAGTCCCCCACTTTCACATGAAATGTAGAAGAGGTTACCATAAATGTAAAGCTTAGAAAGGGTCCATTAGATGCAATTTCTTTATAGTTAGGCAATTTCAGCAACAAATCTAGGGACTGGTGACACAACGTTGACAAACCATGAAGCAAGCAAGGCTGACTCAAATCAGAAGGAAGCTTGTACAATGGTTACAACAAGTTCATTGTGAAGCATTAAGAAAAGAAAAGAATTGCTATGGGATGGGAAGTAGGGTTGAAGGAATGTCAGGGGGCTGAAAGAAAATTATCATAAACAATAGAGATCTTTATGTTTAGAGATCTAAAACTAACTTTGCTAGGCAAGCTTGGCTCAAATTAACTTTCCTGCTGGCAGAATTAGCATAGAAATGAAGAATTTTCAAACTAGAAATTCTTTTAGAAAAGACCCAGTCTAGAACATATCTATATAGCTTTTAAAGCCCCATTTACATCTGAAAAGACTTTTTTTTTTAGTTCAGAACCATTTTTTTAGAAGAAATATAACTTGGAGCTCAATAATTAACAATAAAGATCACTTACTGCATGCTTATTTTGAAGCAGGCTCTGAGTGCTTTGTGCATATCTCATTTGTCCTCACAACAGTCCAGGGAGGCAGAACTGTTATTGTTCCCTTTTTGCAGATGAAGAAACGGAGGTACACAAGGATGAAGTACTTGCCAGGGTCACACAGCTAGGCTGCTATAGAGCAGGACACAAGAAGAGCTTCCCTGCTGAAAACAGGGTAGAGGGCAGGGTTCAGAGTGAGGAAGCTGTCCGTATCCCTGCAGCTTATCCTTCTCCCCCCACAGCTCGCATGACCCTGTTTGAAGACCTCTCATAAGAAAACCAAGAGATGGAGGTCAAAAATGGCAGTGGCAGCTGGGTCCCGAGTTTTGGGCTGCTAGGTCGGTCCAGGGCACAGCTGAGGCCACCCGTGTTGGGTGGTAGCCATGGCGAGGAGGGGTCAGCTGGCAGGTGGAAGGCCCTCAGCTATTCTATAGCACTTGCCAGCATGGGGGTGAGTCTGCTGAACATCTTCCTGAAGTCATATCACAGAGAGCACAAGAGACCCCAGTGTGTCACCTACCCTGTCTGCACATGAGGGCCAAGCGCTTTCCCTGGGGAGATGGTACTCAGACTGGCTATGAAGAGATGAATAAAGAGAACACAGACCACTACCCAGTGGGGACCACAACACTGGTTTGGACCATCACTTTGCACACAGACCAGAAAAGTATATGGGACCTTAAGTTCAACTTTCTTACTTGTATCAAATGATGACCAGTATACTGATCTTCCATCCCTTTGCTTATGGCAGGAGATGGCTTAAATAAATAACCTAGATTGTTCCATGGGGGGGGGAAATAAAAGAAGGAAAGAAAACCAGAAGATAAACTGAATCACTAAAGGTCAAAGTAGGATAAAAATGTGACAAAGATAAATATTTTAATACATGGTTTTTTTTAAGGAAAGAAAGGGAAATCCTTAGGATCCAGAAACAAGCACAGAAATCAAAGCCCTATGAATAAATAGGAGCAGATGCCATGGGGACCCTGGGGATTCTCAACCAGAAGATGAGTCAGAGCTGGGGCTGGCCTTCTAATTTCCCTTCCTCCTTCTTAGAGATGACTTGGGGCTTAGATCAAGCAGGGGAGCTGGAAGGTTGCTCCCTGCATAAAGCTTGAAATCTAGAAGTGTTCTTTTCCATCAAAAAGGGATTCGAAAACTTCTTCCACCTTCCAAGGACACCCTGGAGAAGCTATGTGTCTGTCTGAGGACTTGTGTGGAAAAATTGAACACCCAGTCCTACTCCTTGAGAAGGTATAGGATCTGAATTTATTCTAAAGGCTGAAGGTATCCCAGTCAAGGGGCAAAAACTAGCCCCTGGGTGTTAATTCTCTACAGAGACAACAGAAACAATCACAAAAACTACTCTTCCACAATGTAGGGTTCATGAGAAACCCAAATTTTAATGTTAAGGAGTAGCTCAGAGTATGGTTGACCCTTGAATAACATGGGTTTGAACTTCACGGGTCCACTTAACGTGCATTTTTTGATAAATACAGTACTGTAAATGTATTTTCTCTTCCTTATGATGTTCTTTTTTTTTTTTTAACTCAAAACATTTAATTGGTTGATTTCCACAAACTATACATGAAGTTTCCAACCATCACAATTCGGTGAAGTACAAAATGTTACATTATGGGCTGCGGGAAAGGAAGGCACCTGGTCCACGGGTGGTGGGGGAGGTTTCGTTTTAAACCCAACTCCTCATTTCAATGTGCAAAGGACTTATTCTGATCGCCATTAAATTGTATTGAAAACAAAGTGGACTAAAAAGCAAATACTACTCTATGTTGGGGTGAAAATGGGAGGAAAGAATGAGTCCTTCAAAGCAAGAGTGGAGACAGTTGGGGGAAGGTTCTGTGGTTCACGCCATTCCATTATTACTTTTGATGGTGGAAGGAAGGTCCAGTTTTTCTTCTTTCTGCGCCTTTGGATTTGCCTGGAAGTTTCGCCAGCTGTCCATACGACCATCTCGACTTGCCTCAAAGTTTTTCTGCCACTCCCTTTCTCATTTGGCTTTTTCTCCAGCTTCTATCTCTTCTTCCTTTCATGCATCTCGTTGGCTTCTCCCTCTTTCCTTTTAATTTCCAGGTCAGCAAAGAGTTTTATGGTCTGTTCTTTTTTTTTTTTTTTTAAGATTTTATTCATTTATTTGAGACAGAGAGAGCGCATGAGCACAAGCTGGGGGAGGGGAGCGGGGGGGAACAGAGGGAGAGAGAGAAGCAGACTCCCAGCTGAGCAAGAAGCCTGATGGGGGTTCAATCCCAGGACCCTGGGATCATGACCTGAGCTGAAGGCAGGCAACCCTAGTCTGTTCTTACTTACTGCTTGTTTGAACAGCTCAGGATCATCCTTCCCCAAATTTGTAGGTTTTCCTTCCCCCTTAATTGCTTTTTTCACTCTCACAGTGTGTTCTATGTATTCTTTTCCTGCTTGAATGATATCCAGGGCCCTCTTCTTTTGTTCCTGATCCAGGAGCAACTTCTAAGCTTTGTCCACAGCTTCAAAAGCTTTTTGTGCTGTCAGCATCATCTTCATTTTGGTCAAAACTTTTTTATTCCTGCATCTGTCACTTCAGGATCCATCTGAAGAACCTCAAATGGGTTCAAAGTAAAGTCGGAGGAACCAGGACAGGTCAATCTTTCAGTCTGATTTTTGGATGTTAGAACTGAATCTCTCTTCTTTATTCGTTTCACCTTGTTGTAGAAGGTCATTAATGCTTCCTCGGTGCTCCCTCTGCCAGCCGGAGACCCACTCTTTCTCCTTCCTGATGATTTTCTTAATCACATTTTCTTTTCTCTAGCTTACTTTATTGTAAGAATACAGTATATAATACATAGAACATACAAAATACGTGTTAATTGACTGTTTTTGTTATCAGTAAAGGTTCCAGTCAACAGTAGGCATTAATAGTTAAGTTTGGGGGGAGTCAAAAGTTACACACAGATTTTCAACTGCACAGGAGGTCAGCATTCCTAACCCCTGCATTGTTCAAGGATCAACCATAGATCATAAAGAGATACAAATCACATAAGGAAATTAACTACTGAGAGAGAAAACCAGCAGATGCAGCCAGCCCATAAATCAGCATTGCAAGAATGGGAAATAATAGAGCTGGAAATGAAAGAACAAGCAGGTCAAAGTAATTTAAAAGATTTTTAAACTGGGACATCCAGGTGGCTCAGACGGTTAAATGTCTGACTCTTGATCTTGGCTCAGATCTCAATCTCAGGGTCATAAGTTCAAGCCCCACGTTGGGCTCCACGCTGGGCATGGCCTACTTAAAAAAAAAAAAAATTTTAAACTTAGGAACCATAATGAAAGAATAGAGTATTATAGGAAGAGGGACAGACAGATTTGATAAATAACAAAATTCAACTCTTGGAAACAAAAAACAAAGTCACTGCAATTAAGGACTCACTGGATAAGTTAAACAAAAGATTCAGCACAGCAGAGAAAAAAAACTAATGGACCCGAGCATAGATTTGCAGAAATTACTCAGATAGCATGGAGAAACAAGAAAACGGAAGAATTAACCAAGAAAGTTGGAAGATAGAATGAGATGCCCAGCATAATCTACTAGAACTTCCACAGGAGAGACTCACGAGTCAGTATTCACAAGGAAAATGATGGAGAATATTCCAGAATTGAAGACATGAATCTTCAATTGAAAATCCCACCAAGTTCTAAAGAGGGTAAGTAAAAATAATAGGTTTGTTAAATATGATTTCTATTTCTCTAAAGGTTTTTTGTGTTTAGGTCTTTCCTCCCAGTCCTTCTGCCTGGGTTTAATTTCCACTTAATCTACATGTTCAATTTGATAGAATGAAAGAACTAAATAAAAAGATAAGAATATAGATTAATAAAATAAAAATCAAATAATATATAAAGGAGGAAATAACAGCAATAAATGATAAAATTAATGAAATATTTCTATGTTTTAAGAGTTCACTTCCTGGGTGCTGTGGCTATAGAACTAGTTACTGCTTGTTTCTGTGACACACAGGCTACTTTCCCAGGTGCAGATCAGAAATCCGCTTCTGGGGTCGTTTCATTCTCAGTGCACTGTCTACGCAGTCAGTAAAGCCTGCCAAGGGAGATAGATCAGCACAGGGAGGGAGCCTGGGGGAAGAAGAAGGAGACCAGCAAATGCCAGAAACCTGATACCAAACCAAAGGAACACAGACTAAGAGTGACACCCAGTGGCCAGACCACCTGCATAGCACACAGGATGATTCCCAGGACTCCACACCCTGGCCGCGACTTTGTAGCCAGGTGGTTTGTGGGCTTTTTCCGTCATTGCAGTGTTTTGGGGAGGTCTGTGATCTAGAGTGTATTTGGGTGGGGGCAATGAGCCAGTTCCTCTCTCCCCTCATTCTTCCACCTCTCCCCGTCTCCTGGTTCACTCTCCCCTTCCCTACGCAATGTGCAGTCTCTGGTGATGGGGTCCCACAGGTGACCAGGTGGAGAGGCCACAGAAGACATTGCAGAAATAAGGAGAAGTTCTCATGCCACCACCGCGATACAAGGGGTGGTGTTCTTCATGGCGAGAGTGTATCCCCTACAACTAAGCCAGCTAAAATGTGATAAATTAATTTAGTGATACTGACTTACTGAAATTCAGGGAGGGGATAGAGGATATTGGAGGGCCAGGGTAGACAATCCATTTCATCACAAAAAGGCCCTGATGAAATTAGACCTGGTTAGATCCACCGCATTTCTGCAAAGGGAGCTGCGGGTATGCTTCTAATCTCTCTAGCAACAGCCAGTTTGGAGATTATGCTAAGGAAATGCTGGCTGAGATGCAGAAGCCCATAAGAAAATTACAAAATCTGACACCTGTCCCACCATCTAATTAAAATGGTCTCTCGGGGGCGCCTGGGTGGCTCAGTTGGTTAGGCGGCTGCCTTCAGCTCAGGTCATGGTCCCAGGGTCCTGGGATCGGGCCCTGCATCAGGCTCCCTGCTTGGCGGGAAGTCTGCTCCCTCTCCCATTCCCCCTGCTTGTGTTCCCTCTCTCGCTGTGTCTCTCTCTGTCAAATAAATAAATAAATCTTTAAAAAAATAAAATAAAATAAAATGGTCTCTCAAAAGTTACCACCAATAATAACCACAAAATAAGAATTAGCACATATTGATCATACACACTGTGCCAGGCACCATCCTAAGTGTCTCACATGCATTAGCTCATTAAAGTTCATGACAATCCTATTAGGCAAGTACTAATATTATACACATTTTACAGATGAGAAAACTGAGGCATAGGCAGAGAGATTAACGTGTCCTAAGTTATACAGCTGGCGAACTGATGGAAACACATGATGTTCTCACATGGCCCCCAAATACCTTTGAGGCAGTCTGAACCTCAGAGGATACAGATGATCCTAGGTGAAAATATGAGGGAGGGCATAAAAAGTAGTGGGAAAGAAATGGATGAAGACTTGGCAGTCAAATGTGCAATGTATGTTTGGCAGATAATACAGAGTCCACATGAACTATGGCCAAAAAAAAAATTACATGAGATGGCGCATTATGAGTCATGATGATAGGGGGTGGAAGATGGCAGGCAGATTGTGCTTCATTTTGTATGTCAGTCTGAAGAGATTTAAATTAACCTTGTAGGCAGTGGTGAGTGATGGAAGATTTATAAACAAGTAAATGTCATAGCCAAAATTAATGTCCTTACAACAATGTATTTGGTTGTGGTGTCTAGACCATATGCAGATGAAGTATGAGTTTGAGCATGGGTCATATTCTTCACAAATTGGGTCTGTCTCAATAAAGGTACTGTGTACATGAGAAAAAAAAAAAGATCTATTCTGTGGTGATAGGATATAGTGTTCTCTAAATATTGATTATGTCAAGATGATTGTTTTCAGATGACCTTTCCTTTTACCGACTTTTGTGTTCTTTCAATCATGTGTGATTTTTTTGTTCTTTTCATTACTGAGGGTGTTAAGACCCCCAACTGTTATTGTAGAATTTCTATTTCTCCCTTTAATTCTTTCAGTTGCTTCTTTGTATACTTTAAGGATCTATTATTGAGCCCACACATTAATGATTGCATCTTTTTGTGTACTATAGCCACTCCAGCCTTCCTGTGCTTACAGGTTACATGATATCTTTTCCAATCCATTTGCTTTTAATCTCTCCTTGTGTTTAAAGTGTATATATCATGAATAGCATTCATTAGGTCTCACCTTTTTTCAGTCAGCTCTGAGAATCACTCCTTATCAATTAGTGTTGTTTTATAGTCCTCTGGCCCCCATGGTTTGTAATGGGAAATCAGATGTCTTTGGAATTGATATTTTGTAAAGAAAAAATATTCATGACACTTGTTAAAGATGATAAGAGAGTCTGTTCAAGAAGGGACTATTACAATAGGGTTTTGCGGTAGGGGAGAGAGATTAGGCTCAACTCCAAATACAATGAAGAAAAGTGAAAATTTATAGCCAAGTAATAGGATAGGGGGAAGTAAATGGAAAATTACTGACACAAAACATCAGGAATAGGAGGATTCTTGCTGGGCTTGCTCAACAGAATTCTTGCTGAAGGCAAGCCAGGATGATAAGATATTGAGGGTAGATGAGGAATTTTATCAGACATCGAGGGTGATCAGATACTAAGTAAGGAATTTTCGCTAAACTGACTCAGCAGGATTCTTCCTAACCCTGAACTAGGTGGATCAAGGACAGAGCCTAAGGTTGGGACCTAATCAGAAAAAAGACTCAGAGGAACTTGATTCAAGTTTGGTCAAAGTAGAAAGTCTGTCATATTCCACTGTATGTCATGTGTCTTTTCCCCTAGCTCTTTCAGTATTTTCTCTTTACCTTTGGTTTTCAACACTTTGACTATGATGTGACTAGATATACTTTTCTTCTAATTTATCTTACGGAGCTTCTTGAATTTGTACCTTTGAGAAGATATCTGCCCCATTCTATCTCTCCTCTTATTTGAGGAGTCCAATTATGTGGCGAGTCTATAATGTTAGAACTTTTGATATTGTCTCCCATGTCCCTGAGGCTCTGTTGATTTTTTTAAACTTTTTTGGAACAGTTTTAGGTTTACAACAAAATTGAGAAGATGATACAGAGATTTCCTATATACCTACTACCCACCCCCACATGCACGGCCTCCCCCGTTAACATGACTCACTAGAATGGTACAATATTTACCAAGGATGAACCCACATTGACACAGCATAATCACCCTAAGTCTATAGTTTTAGGATTCATTCTTGGTGTTGGATATGCTATGGCTTTAGACGATGTATAATGACATAGAGCCATCATTATAATATCATAGAGAATATTTTCACTGCTTTAAAAATCCTCTGTGCTCTGCTTATTCATCACAACTCCCCTCCCCTATAACCACAGATCTTGTCACTGTCTCCATAGTTTTGTCTTTTCCAGAGTGTCATATAGCTGGAATCGTACAGTACATAGCCTTTCCAGAGTGGCTTCTTTCATTTAGTAATATGCATTTAAGTTTCCTCCATGTCTTTCTATGGCTTGATAACTTGTTTCTTTTTAGCACTGAATAATATTCTCCCTGCTCTGCGGGAAGCCTGCTTCTCCCACTCCCCCTGCTTGTGTTCCCTCTCTCACTGTCTCTCTCTGTCAAATAAATAAATAAAATCTTTAAAAAAAGAAAGAAAGAAAGAAACCACCAAACTGTATTCCAAAGCATCTGTACCATTTGCATTTCCACTAACAATGAATGAGAATTTCTGTTGCTCCACATCCTTATCAGCATTTGGTGGTGTTAGTGTTCTAGATTTTGGTCATTCTAATAGGTATGTAGTGGTATTAATTTGCATTTCCCTTATGACAAAGGATGAGGAACATCTTTTCATATGCTTATTTCCTTCTGCGTATCTTCTTTGGTGAGGTGTTTGTTAAGGTCTTTGGCCTATTCTTTAATTGGGCTGTTTTCTTATTGTTGAGTTTTAATAGTTCTTTGCATATTTTAGACACCAGTCCTTTATCAGGTATATTCTTTGCAAATGTTTTCTCCCAGTCTGTGGCTTGTCTTCTCATTCTCTTGACATTGTCTTTCCCAGAAGCAGTTGTTTTGTTTTGTTTTATTTTTAATTTTAATGAAGTCCAGTTTATCAATTATTTCTTCCATGGATCATGTCTTTGGTGTCATATCTAAAAAGGCATCACTATACCCAAGGTCATCTAGGTTTTTTCCTATGTTATTGTCTAGGAGTTTTATAGTTTCATAGTTTACATTTAGGTCTGTGATCCATTTTGATTAATTATTGGGGAAGGGTGTAAGGTCTGTGTCTAGACCAGACACAGGTCTAGATGTCCAGTTATTCCAGCACCCCGTTTCTTGAGAAGACTATCTCTGCTCCATTCTTTTGCCTTTGCCCCTTTGTCAAAGATCAGTTGACTATACTTATAGGAGTCTATTTCCTGGGCTCTCTATTCTGTTCCATTAATCTATTTGTCTGTCTTTTGCCAAAACCACACTGTCTTGATTACTGCAGCTTTATAGTAAGTCTTGTAGTCAGGTGGCATCAGTCCTCCAATTTTGTTCTTCTCTTTCAATATGGTGTTGGCTATTCTGAGTCATTTGCCTTTCCATATAAATTTTAGAATCATTTTGTCAATATCCATAAAATAACTTGCTGGGATTTTGATGGAGATTGCATTGAATCTATAGATCAAGCTGGGAAGAACAGACGGCTTAACAATATTGAGTCTTCCTCTTATTCATGAACATGGAATATTATCTCCATTTATGTAGTTCTTCTTTGATCTCATTTATCAGAGTTTTATAGATTTCCTCCTAAAGAACTTGTACATATTTTGTTAAAAGTATTTCCTTTTGGTGGGTGCTAATGTAAATGGTATTGTGTTTTTAATTTCAAATTCCACTGGTTCATTGTTAGTATTTAGAAAAGCAATTGATTTTTATGTTAACTTTGTATCTTGAAATCTTGCTATAATCACATATATTATACAGATGATCAATGACAGTTTTAAGTCTTGCTTCCCAACCTGTATACCTTTGGTTTCCTTTTCTTGCCTTACTAATTAGCAAGGACTTCCAGCACAATGTTGAAACGGAATTGTGAGTAGGGACATGCTTGCCTTGTATCTGATCTTAGAGGCAAAGTCTTGAGTTTCTCACAATTAAGTATGATGCTAGCTGTAGGTTTTTTGTAGATCGTTTTTATCAAGTTGAGACAGTTCCCCTCTATTCCTAGCTTACTAAGAGTTTTTATCATGAATGAGTGTTAAATTTTATTAAATGCTTTTTCTGCATCTATTCACATGATTATGTGATTTTTCTATGGGATAGATTACATTAATTGATTTTGAATGTTAAACCTACTTGCATATCTGGGATAAATCCCAGTTGTCATGGTATATAAGTCTTTTTATACTTTTTTGGATTCAATTTGCTAATATTTTGTTGAGGACTTTTGCATCTATGCTCGTGAAAGATATTGGTCTGTCGTTTTCTCTTCTTGTAATGTTTTTGTCTGGTTTGGGTATTAAGGTAAAGCTGGTCTCATAGGATGAATTAGGAAGTATTTCCTCTGCTTCTAACCTCTAAAAGAGATTTTTAGAGCTTTGGTATAATTTCTAACTTAAACATCTGGTAGAATTCACCCATGAACCCATCTGGGTCTGGTTCTTTCTGTTTTGGAAGATTCTTAATTATTGACTCAATTTCTTTAATAGATATGGGCCCATTCAAATCATCTATTTCTTCTTGTGTGACTTTGGTCAGATTGTTCATTTTAAGGAATTAGTCCATTTTGTCTACATTATCAGATTTGTGGGCATAGAGTTGTTCATAGTATTCCTTTATTATCCTTTAATTTCCATGGGATCTGTAATAATGACCCCTTTTCATTTCTGATATTAGTGATTTGTGTCCTCCCTCTTTTTTTCATCTATTTTACTTTTTATCTTTTTATTGATCTTTTCAAAGACCCAGTTTTTGGTTTCATTAATTTTTCTCTATTGATTTCCTGTTTTCAATTTCATTGGTCTCTGTTCTAATTATTATCATTTCTATTCTTCTACTTACTTTGGATTTCATTTGCTCTTCTTTTTCTAGTTTCCTAAGGTGGAAATTTAGATTATCAATTTTAGGTCTTTCCTTTTTTTTAATATATTCAGTGTTATAAATTTCTCTCTAAGTACTGCTTTCACTGCATCCCACAAACTTTGATAAGTTATTATTTCAATTTCATTGAGTTCAAAATATTTTTTAAATTTCTCTTGAGATTTCTTCTAGAATCCATGTGTTATTTAAAAATGTATTGTTTAATCTCCACATATTTTGGGATTTTCCAGTTATCTTTCTATTATTGATTTCTAGCTTAATTCCATGGTAGTGTGATAGCAAAAATTGTTTTATTCTATTCTTTTAAATTTGTTAAGGTGTGTTTTAAAATTTTAAAAAGTATACCTAATATTAAATGTAATCATTAAAAAATAGTCAAACCAAAAGAAGGCAGGAAAAGAGGAAAAAGGAACAAAGAACAAATGGAATAAAAAATAATAATAATTGGGGTCTCTGGGTGGCTCATTCAGTTAAGCATCAACTCTTGATTTCCGCTCAGGTCATGATCTCAGGGTCTTGAGATCAAACCCCAAGTTGGGCTCTGAGCTGAGTGTGGAGCCTGCTTAAGATTTTCTCTCTCCCTCTGCCCCTCCCTCAAATGCTTGCGGGTGTGTACATGTGCTCTCTCTCTCTCTCTAAATATTAATAATAATAATAACAAGATGGTAAATTTAGACCCAACCAAATAATAATTACATTAAATAAAAATGGCCTAAACTCTCCATTTAAAATTCAGAGATTGCCAGATTGGATAAAGGGAATGAAATATATAAATATAAAGACATAACTAGGTTAAAAGTAAAAGGATAAAAATAGAAATGCCATTCAAGGGTGCCTGGGTGGCTCAGTTGGTTAAGCGACTGCCTTCGGCTCAGGTCATGATCCTGGAGTCCAGGGATGGAGTCCCGCATCAGGCTCCCTGCTCAGCAGGGAGTCTGCTTCTCCCTCTGACCCTCCTCCCTCTCATGCTCTCTCTCTATCATTCTCTCTCTCTCTCTCAATAAATAAATAAAAATCTTTAAAAAAAAAAAGAGAAATGCCATTCAAGTACCGATCAAAGGAAATGCCTCATATCAATTAAAGTGAATTTCAAAACAAGGAACATGACCAAGGATAAATAGGGACATTAATAAAGGGGCTAATTTGTTAAAAAGATATAACAATCTTAAAAGTTGGGGCACTTGGGTGGCTCAGTCGATTAAGCATCTGACTCTTGATTGCAGCTCAGGTCTTGATCTCAGGGGCATGAGTGAGCTCAGGCCCCACATTGGGCTCCATGCTGGGTGTGAGGCCTGCTTTAAAAAAAAAAAAGTGTATGTACTGGGGCACCTGGCTGGCTCAATCAGTGGGGCATGCGATCTCCAGGTTGTGAGTTTGAGCCCCAGGTTGGATGTAGAGATTACTTAAAAATAAATTCTTAAAAAAAAAAAAAATGCATGTACCTAACAACACAGTTTAAAATGCATGAAGCAATAAGTAACAAAACTGAAATAACTAATAAAATCTACTATTTTTGCAGGATATTGCAACACTTCTCTCACAGGAATTAATAGAACATGTAGACCAAAAAAAAAAAAAAAACCCCAACCACCACCACCACAAAAAATCAGTTAGGATACAGAAGACTTGAATACTTTCAATCAACTTGACCCAATTGACATTTATATAACAATGCTCCCCAAAAAACATCAGAATAGACAGTCTTTTCAAGCACATATGAAACATTCACCAAGAAGAACATATTCTGAGACAAAAAACAAATGTCAAGAAATTCAAAAAATTGAAATCATCCACGAATGTTCTCTGAACACAAAGGAATTGAATTAGAAATCAATAAAAGAGAAATATCTGGAAAATCCCCAGATATGTGCAAATTAAACAAAACACTCTTAAATAACTCAAGGGATGAGGGAGAAATCACAAGGGAAATTAAAAAATAGTTTGAATGCAATGAAATCAACCTATCAAGATTTGGGGGATGCAGCAAAAGCAGTGCTTAAAGGGAGCTTTAAAACATCACATGCTTATATGCGCAAAGAAGACAGTCTCAAATCAGTTGTCTAAGCAGAACCAACGAAACAAGCAAGGGGAAGGAGGAAAGAAAATAGTAAAGGAAGAGCAGAAATCAAGTAGAAACTGAACACATAGACATTTAATTTAAATTTATTGTGATTTGACAATAAGTCAAATCATTATGCTGTATGCCTTAATCTTCTACAGTGCTGTGTGTCAACTTCATCTCAATAAAACTGGAAAAAAATGAAGAATATGAAACTAAACAGCTGTTTCTTTGGGAAAAAAAAATAGTAAAAGCCAACAGACAGAGGACAGACTGCTTCCGGGGACTCAGAAACAACCCCCTGTGTCTGCACCATCCTTCCAAGGGACATGAGTCTTAACAGGCTGGTGGGGGCACCTTTCTAACAGTGCCCCTTCTCCAACCTCCTAGCAGACAAGGGAGGGACCTAGAGCGGACTCAATGCACAATGCCCCCTTTGAGATCCAGCTGCAGCAGGAAGCCCAGGGAGGAGGGGAGGGGCAGCCCAGCCCTCAGGACCCAGAGTCCTTACACTGTCAGGCCTCTGACTGGGGAGCAGCGCTCCTCCCTGCCTCTCTGCAGATTGCTTCAGGCCTATCAGGCTCTGGCGCATTCCTCACATTCTAGGACTGAGATACACAGTTAGGTTCCTGTGGGGGAGGTCAGGGTGGGGGAGGAGGGCAGAGAGCATCCCAGGAATCAAAGCTGCTGTTCTTGTTTTCCCCTGACTGCCTTGGCCCACACTGCCTTGCCTGCCAGTGAGAAAGCCATCCCCACCCAGCCTCTCTCTGCAAGCACCTCCCGCGGCTCTCTGGGTGAAGCTGGAGCTGTGGGCGCAGCATCTCGCCTGGGTCCCAGCAGCACCGGTGAGCCAAGTCCTCACTGGTGAGTGTGCAGGGCCCCAGCCCCTGCTCCTAAAGCTTTGGTCAGAAGGAATGTGGGAAATCGCCTGATGGAGCCCAGCACCTTACAGATGAGAGAGGATGGAGGACCAAGTCTGGTAAGAGTATGCACAAAATCTAGTTACACAAAACAAACCTCATTCGCCTTGTGGATAAGTCAGCAGAGCAGAGGAATGCAGTTCACATAGTGCGCTGAACTTCAAAAGCCTCCCCTGAGATCCCACAAATGAAGTGGAAAAACGATGGGGTGAATCCAAATATGGTTAGACAGGTTGATGACTAATTTAAAGACCACTAATAAATTACTTAATGCTTCCTTGGATGCTGTTTTCTTTCTTTTTTTATTGACGTGTAGTTGACATACAATGTTATGTTCGTTTCAAGTATACAACCGAAGGATTCAACAATTTTATACATTATGCAGTGCTCACCAGGGTAAGTAGTTACCATCTGTCACCATACAAGGTTATTACAATATTACTGACTATATTTCCTATGCTGTACTTTTCATCCCTGTGACTTCTCTATTTTACAACTGGAAGTTTATACCTCTTAATCCCCTTCATCTATTTTGCCCATCCCCCACTCCCTCCCCTCTGGCAACCACCAGTTTGTTCTCTGTATTTATGAGACTGTTTCTATTGTGTGTGTATATATGTGTGTTCATTTGTTTTATTTTTTAGATTCCACATATCAGTGAAATCATATGGCATTTGTCTTTCTCTGTCTGACTTATTTCACTTAGCATGACACTCTCTAAGTTCATCCATGTTGTCAGGAATGACAAGATTTCATTCCTTCTATGGCTGAGTAATATTCCATTGTATATATACCACTTCTTTATCCGTTTATCTATCGGTGGACACAGGCTGCTTCCATATCTTGGCTATTGTAAATAATGCTGCAATAAACATAGGGCTGCATATCTTTTTAAATTAATGTTTTGTTTTCATTTTCTTTGGGTAAATACCCAGCAGTGGAATTTCTAGACCATATAGTATTTCTAGTTTTAATATTGTGAAGAACCTCCACAGTTTCCCACAGTGGCTGCACCAATTTACATTCCCACCAACCATGCATGAGGATTCCCTTTTCTCCACATCTTGGATGCTATTTTCTTAGCAGGTTCTTAGTCCAATTCTTATTCCATTCCAGGCCAAAATTTAATAAAGTTTTGGAGGAAGGCATAAATTCACTCTTTTAAACAATACTGAATGAGCACCTACTCTGTACTGGGTATTAGTGACACTGTTGAGTGAAAACAGAGCCCCTGCCTTCGCAGAGCCCATAATCCATTGGAGACCTAAAGGTCAATCAAAGTGTCACATAAATAATTATACAATAAGGGCTATAACGAGAAGGAAAGTAAGCACAGTAAGAGCATATAAAAGAGGAGGGCATCTAGGCAGGGAAATCAAGGAAGATTTCCCTACAGAAGTGACTCTTCAGCTAACATCTGAAAAATAAGTAAGAGTTACAAAGATGGGAGAGACAGGTGCCTGGGTGGCTCTGTTGGTTAAGCAACTGCCTTTGGCTCAGGTCATGCTCCCAAGGTCCTGGGATAGAGTCGCACGTCCATCGGGCTCTCTGCTCAGTGGAGAGCCTGCTAGGCTGCTTCTCCCTCTCCCTCTGCCCTTCCCCCTCACTTGTGCATGTGCGCTGTCTCTCTCTCTATTAAAATAAATAAAATCTTTAAAAAAAATGAGAAGGAAAAGAATTCCAGAGGGACCAGCATGTCCCTCAGAGGTCCTGTGCCAGGAGGGAAATGACGAGTGTGAGGGAATGAAATGCCACTGAGCAGAGTGTGCAGGGAGCCATGAGGAGCTGCATTAACCTGCTAGAATGTAAGCTCCATGAAGGCAGAGAATTTTTATTATTTTGCTCACAGCTCTGTCCCCCAGCACCCACAACTGTGTGCCTTCCACACAGTAGATACTGATAGATATTGAATGAATGAGTGAAGAGAAAGCTGGCAGAGTACTAGAGTTAGAGGGGACAGGAACAATAGAAATGGTATAGGATTTTAGGCAAAGGGACATTGTGAACAGATTTCTCAGTTTCATAGCTTCTCGTTTCTTTAGAGATTTTATTATGAATGGATGTTGAATTTTGCTAAAATACATTATCTGCATCATTGAAATAGTTATTTTTCTTTTCTTATCTGCTGATACGGTAAATTACATTGATCGATTTTCAGATGTTGAACCAACCTTGTGTTACAGAACCTGGACTGGATCGCCCAATGGAAGAATCAAGCGGCACCTGGAGATCTTGGAGGGCAGGAGGTTTATTTAATACCAGTGCGCTCAGAGGAGAGTGGTGTCCAAAGGTCTGAGCCCCGAGCACAAAGGGGGCAATTTATACACTTCTACTTCCGCATACTTGGTACTTTTGGCGCGTGCGCAAAGCGGGGCAGGGAGAAGGACCCGGACTGGTGCTCGCGGGAAGCAGAGCAGGGAGAAGAACCTGGAAGAGCCCCGAGCAAGGACTGGGACTCTCTCGCTGGCTTGGTTGGCCATCTTAGGACACAGATTTTCCTTATCACTTGCATCCCCCACTTGTTCATTATGTGTTACCTTTTAATATGTTGCTGGATTTGACTTGCTAACATGTTGCCAAGGACTTTTGCATCTCTGTCCATGAGGTATATTTGGGCTTTAGATTTCTTTTCATGTAATGTCTTTGTCTGATTTTGGTATCAGTTAATATTGGCCTCATAAAATAAATTGGAAAATGTTCTACCCTGTTCCGTTTTTTGGAAAAATTTCTCTAGAACTGGTATTATTTCTTCCTTTAATGTTTGGCAAAATTCACCACCAAACTTATATGGGCTAGGAGTTTTCTTTTTCAGAAAGTTTGTAGCTACAAATTTAGGTTTTTTTTAATACGTATAGCACTACTCAGCCTATATTTCTTCTTTTTTTTTAGGATAAATTTATTTATTTACTTATTTGAGAGAGAAAAAGAGAGTGTGTATGTGCACGCAAGTTGGGGAGGGACTGGGGGAGAGAGAGAATCCTCAAGCAGACTCCCCGCTGAACACGGAGCCTGATGCAGGGCTGGATCCCAGGACCCTGAGACCATGACCTGAGCTGAAATCAAAAGTCAGCCAATTAACTGACTGTACCACTCATGCACCCCGATTTATTTCCTCTTGAGTAGGCTTTGGAAATTTCAGTCTTTCGGGCAATTTTTCCACTTCATGTCAGTTCTCAAGTTTATTAATATGAAGTTGTTCATAATATTCCATCACTAACCTTTTAATTGCTGTAGATCTATAAAATCTTTTCTTTCATTTCTGATATTGATAATTGGTATCTTTTCTCTTCTTTTTCCTTGATTAGACTGACTAGAAATTTATAAATTATGGTTCCACTGACTTTTCTCTATTGTTTTTCTGTTTTCTACTTCATTGATTTCTGGTCTCTATTTCCTTACTTTGGCTTCCTTTGTGTTTAACCTGCTTTCCTTTTATAATTTCTTTAGGTAGTAGCTAAGATCATTGTCATGAGACTTTTCTTCTTCATAAGTAATTAATTCTATACATTTTCCCCTGAACATTTCTTTAGCTACATCACATTTTTTTTATATGTTGCGTTTCCATTTGTTTCACTTAAAAGACGTTAGAATTTCCTTCATGATTCCTTCTTTGACCCATGGGTTATTTAGAAGTGAACTTTTTTATTTATAATTATTTAGAGCTTTTTGCTATAACTCTCTCTTATTCACATCTAGTTTAATCCTCAAAGAACATGTTTTATATTATTTAAATTCTTATAAATTTGTAGAGATTAGTTTTGTGGCCCAGAATATGAATTACCTTGGTGAATGTTCCCATGCATATCTGAAAAGAATGCTTATTTTGCTATTTTTTTATTTTGCCATCAGGTTCTATACATGTCAATTAAGTCATGTTGGCAGATAGTGTCTTTCAGGTCATCAACCACAAGTTGGTTGATCGTGTCCTCAGTGTCCTTCAGTTCCTCTGGTATCTTTCAGGTCTTCTTCAGGAGTCACATAATCACAAATATGTATGAACTTAATAATAGAATTGGAGAATACATGAAGCAAAATGATGTAACTAAAAAAGGAAAAAGACTTATCCATAATTATATTTGGAGGCATCAACACTATTGTAAATGAAGAGAAGTTGCCAGAGAAAAGAGTAGAAGAAATGGAAATTTGACTCCTATTTCTACACCATCATTAGCACATCATCATTATCAAACATTTATTGCCTCCCTAGTATATACTTGACCACAAGGGGTTGCAGACTTCTTTGTTTATAAGGGCCAAGCAGGTGAGTAAGTAAGTGGAGTTGGCTGGCAGACACCCAGCTTTAGAGGGGGGTCAGGGAAAAAATAGGAAGAGGTACAGACTTGATGCACAGGAGAAGACATGCCCAGTCTAAGGGGAAGGCCCTGTTCAGCTGTTAAAGAATGAGAAACATGATGTAAAATATGACCAGAACTTGTTTTCGCAATGAAACCAGAAATCCACATCTTCAAGTGAAATATCCCCCATTTCTTAATGTTGGAAAGATAAATCAAAATAGTATTTGAAACATTGTGTGGGCCAATACTTTAAACAAACTTGTCTGTAGGCTAAATCCAGCCTAAAGCCTTCTACCTTGCAACCTCAGGTATAAATGCTAATTATTCCTCTTGGAGAGCTCACTATTTAGTTGGAGTAATGAGATAAGCACTTGTGTTATACATTTCCTGGTGGGACCCATTGAAAACAACGTGGGATATATTCAAACATTTTCTCATTCAACAAACACTCACTTATCACCTATCACATGCCAGGCATTATTCTAATAGTGGAGATTTATCAGTGAAAACAGATGAAATTCTTGCCCTCAAGGATCTTATAATCTAGTGAGAGGATAAAGATAGTGAAAATCACAAATAAATAAATAACATCATGAGTTATATGCTAAGCACTATTTTTTAAAAAAAGTCTAATTGCCAAGGTAGAAGGGACACAATTTTATTAGGACGAAGAAACATGATCACTGAGAAGGTGACAACTGAGCAAAGATTTAAAGACAGGAGGGAGGGATCCATAGACATCCAGGAGAAGAGTATGCCAAGAAAAGGGAAGAGCCAGTGCAAAGACCCTGGGACAGGAGTGTGCTTAGCATGGTAGAGGAAGACCAGGGTGGAAAGTAAAATTAGTTGTGGTACCAATTCCAATGTGGGGGGAGTGGTGCTTCCCACACCTCCAATGAGCAATTCTCAGACACAATCAGGGTGTCCAAGAATTCAACTCAATTCAGATACTGTTTACTCAGACACAGCATCAGATTCTATAGGTTAAGGTTTCAGTTCTGCAAGACTGCACCCCACACACACCAACTTCAGATGCCAGTTGCAAACCCAGGTTATAATCTATGCTCTGACGAGCTGGTTATAAATCAGAGGCTCCCAAAACTTCCTCTTTGCGTTTGACTAATTTGCTAGAATGGCTCATAGATCTCAGAAAAACATTTTACTTACTAGATTGCTAGTTTATTCTAAAAGGATATAACTCAGGGACATCCAGATTGAAGAGATGCATAGGGCAAGGAATGGGGAAGGCACAGAGCTTCCATGACCTCTCCAGGTGCACCATTCTCCCAAATCTCCAGGCGTCCACCAAACTGGAAGCTCTCCGAACCCTGTTCTCTTGCATTTTTATGAAAGCTTCATTACATAGTCATGATTGGTTAAATCATTGGTCATTGGCAATTGATTCAACCTCCAGGCTCTCTCCCCTCCCCAGAGGTCAGAGGTGGGACTGAAAGTTCCAATCATCCAGGGGCACCTGGGTGGCTCAGTGGGTTAAATGTCTGCCTAGGGCTCAGGTCATGATTCCGGAGTCCTGGGATGGAGTCCTGCATCAGGCTCCCTGCTCAGCAGGGAGCCTACTTCTCACTCTGCCACTCCCCCTGCTTATACTCTCTCTCTCTCTGTCTGTCAAATAAATAAATAAAATCTTAAAAAAAAAAAAATTCTAATTGTCTAATCACATAGTTGGTTCTCCTGGCAACCCATCCTTAGGTTAGTTTCAAAAGTCACCTCATTAACATAAAAGAGACACCTTTATCACTTTCATCACTTCGGAAGTTCCAAGGATTTGGAGAGTTGTGAACCCTGGATGAAGACCAAATATATATGAGAAATATATTTTGATCATCTGAATGACATATATTTTTCTTATAAACCACAGTGTCACAAAATTGTTGCTTGAACAGCATGAGGCCAGATAAGGGATCGATCGAGACTAGGCAAGAAGCACAGAGCCCCTTAAAAGGAGTAACCGAAGAGTGTTAAGTATAAAGACTATTTATGAAGCTGTGGACAGGGGTAGGGTGAACCTACAAGGTCAGGCCCTGGAGAGTTAGCAGTAGCACTCCTTGGCCAGAAGGGGCCAGCAGAGAGCAGGATTCCTGGAGCCTGGAGAAGGCCAAGTGTAGGAGAGGGCTGACAGATGGGGTCCTTGGTAAAGGAACAGAGTCATGGCCACCACCAGGCTTGGCAGGGAATGAAACAGAGAGATAAATACCCCAACCTCTCTCACCTCCCATGTCCCCATTGCAAACCAGCACCTTCCATCGACTGACCAGACTACAGGCCAAAGACTGTGGAGAAAGTTTGAAGATTCCTGGGACCAGTGTCCTGGAGAAGAAGGCAGGATGGAAAAGGCTGGAGAGTGAATCTGGGGGGACAAGAGGAGACCGTCCAGGACAGAGAGAGCAGTGGGAGATGAGGTCAGAGCGATGTGTGGTTTTGTAAAGCCTGATAGGCTGTTCCAAGAATGTTGGCTTTTGCTCTAAGTGAAACGTGGAACCACTGTGGGATCTTTAGCAGGACACTGATGGTTTGACTTATATTTTACAAAGAATCACTCTGGCTGCTCTGTAGAAATGGATTGTGCATGAGGGAAGGGCAGGGGTGGAGTCCATTGGCCCTGACTTGGATCATGGTGGTAACAGTGGAGATGGTGTTCTAATTCTGGATATTTCTAAGAAAATCTAAAAAGATTTCCAGATGGACTAAGAGAAAGGCACGCATCAGGATGACTAATGTTTTGGCCTGGGCACCTAGAAAGATCGAGTTGCCTTTAACTGAGATGGGAGAGCCTGCAAGTGGAGCTAACATAGCTGTGTGGGTGGTTGGGTGGGTGGTGGACATATTAAATTTGAGTCTATTAGACATCCAAAGGAAGATACTGAGTAGACACTTGAAGACACTAGTTTGGAGCTCATAAGAAAGATTTGGACTGAAAATATAAATTTGGGAATCATCAACGGCAAAATATATTGGAAATATGAGAAGGAAGAAGCACTATCAAATGGAGAAACAGAGAAAGTTTCACAGAGGAGGTGGCATGTCATTTGCCTCTTGAAGGATGGAATTTTGACAGCAGAAATAAGTGAGAAGAACATTCCAGAAAGAGGAAAAAAACCTAGGAAAAATGCTAAGATAGGAAATTGGAGGCAGGTTTGGGGCAGGCCGGTAGAGTCGGGAGGTGCTTGCTGTAAGCTTGGTGGTAAAAGAAGTAAAAGGCAGAAATGGAGCTAGAACATGGCTCCTCATTTCCAGCTCATTCATGCAGTTTTCATATACTCATCAAACATTTCTGGACCACCTACTTGGTCTAGGTGCTATGCTCTGTTCTAAATATTAATAATAAAAATACGTATTGAGCAGTAATTATGCACTCAAGGGAAAAAAAGTCACCATCAATAAAATGAAAAGACAACCAATGGAATGGAAGAAAATGTTTGCAAATTATATATCTGATAAGGAGTTATCATCCAAAATATATTTTTTAAAAACCTCATACAACTCAATAGCAAAAAACAAACATTCTAGGGCACAACCTCATACAACTCAATAGCAAAAAACTAACATTCTAGGGCGCCAGGGTGGCTCAGTCGTTAAGCGTCTGCTTTCGGCTCAGGTCATGATTCCGGGATCCTGGGATCGATCCCCGCATCAGGCTCCCCACTCAGTGGAGAGCCTGCTTCTCCCTCTCCCACTCCCCCTGCTTGTGTTCCCTCTCTCGCTCTCTCTCTCGCTCTCTCTCTCTCTGTGTCAAGTAAATGAATGGAATCTTTAAAAAAAAGAGAGAGAGGAACGGTAGGCTTTAAAAAACAAACAAATATTCCAATTAAAAAATCAGTGAAGAATGGAATAGACATTTTTCCAAAGACACATTTGGCCAACAGGTACATGAAAAGGTGCTCAGCATCACTAATCATCAGATTATTGCAAATCAAAACCACAATGAGATATCACCTCAACCTGTTAAAATGGCTGTTAGCAAAAAGACAAGAGATAACAAGTGTTAGTAAGTATGAATAGACAAGGAAGCTCTTATACACGGTTGGTGGGAATGTAATTGGTACAGCCACTATGGAAAACAGTATGAAAGTTTCTCAACAAATTAAAAATAGAACTACCAGCAATATGATCCAGCAATTCTGCTTCTGGGTATTTACCTGAAGTGAATGAAATCACTCCTTAGAGAGATATCTGCACCCCATGTTCATTGCAGCATTATTTACAAGAGCAAAGAAATGGAAACAACTTCAGTGTCCATGGACAGATGAATGGATAAAGAAAATGTGAGACATAAATATATATAAAGAAAATGTAAGATATAAATATATATGTGAGATATATATAATTATATATATTAGCAAATGTATATATTTAAATATCTATTTTTAATGGAATAATATTCAGCCGCTAAAAAAGAAGGACATCCTGTCATTTGCAATAACATGGGTGGACCTTGAGGGCATTATGCTGAGTGAAATAAGTCACTCAAAGAAAGACAAATACTGTATGATGTCAGCTATATGTGGAATCTAAAAAAACAAACTCATAGAAACAGAGAACAAATTGGTTGTTGCCAGAGGCAGGAGGTGGGGTGTAGGCGAAACAGGTGAAGGTGGGCAAATAGTACAAACTTCCAGTTACAAGATAAATAAGTCCTAGGGATATGACACACAGCATGATGACTATAATTAACAACACTGTATTGTACATTCAAAAGCTGCCTAGAGAGTAGATCTTAAAACTTCTCAACGTAAGAAAAAAAAAATTTAACTACCTGAGGTGATGGATGTTAACTAAGCTTATTATGGTAATCATTTTGCAATTTATACATATAACAAATCATTATGTTGTGCACCTAGAACTAATACAATGTTATATGTCAATTATATCTCAATAAAGCTGGAAACAAAAGTAATAAAAGATAAAAGAATATAAGAACCGTGAAATTTAAAAATAGATATATATTTATAAACACCTACTCTGTGCTATGGACACTCTTGAAGACATTAGGAATAGAGCAATGAATGAAATAGACCAAGATCCACGCTCCTGGGGACCTTTCAGAGTAAAGTTTGTCCAGCTTTAGCAAAGACCCCCCCTGGCAAGTAGGTCCCTCCTGAAGATTCACCTACAGCCCTCCTCCAAGAGCTTCTCACCTCCCACCCACTTTCTACTCCACCCTCTGCATCAAGTCTCCCAGATGCCAGTTCTTTGGGTTCTATAACTAATGCTTTACTTCAAATTTTATATTTTCATGATGAGAACTCTTTTTATGTTATATGGATGGCTGGAATAAATGTCCTGTCAACAAAGTAAAAAGCAAAGGGGGAAAAAAGAAAAAGAACTTCCATTGAATCCTTACAACACTCCATCAAAGCTCTATGAACATTATCCCCAGTTTAAAGACAAGGAAACGGGAGTCTGAGTCACTGGCCCCAGCTCACTCAGCTGACTGGGCACAGCAGGGTCGGGATTCGAGCCCAGGCAGTGGGACTCTGGGGGCTCCATCCTTACCGCTCTGGTTAGTGCCTGTCACTCTGGCAGGATCTGTGGCCGGGTAGCCCTCAGAAGGTAGCCGATTACCAAGCCACAAGTGGGGGAGGTGCTCCCCAGGCTTTCCTCTGCCCGGGTGCCAATCGTGCCCGGGCCAAGGGGCAGGGGAGGCACTAGTGGCCGCAGCTCCGGGGGAGGTGGGGCTGCTGACCTGCTGACCCGGCAGAGGTCACCAGGGGCCGGCTCTGACCTCACCCGGGAACAGCTGATGTTCTTTCAACATGTCAGTTTCCTATTTCTTGGCTCCCGCCGCCAACCTGGGGTCAAGGGCGGGCCACCGAAGCCTCACCCTGGAAGGCTGGCAGCACAAGCGTCCACCCCTACTCGTTCTCCTCCCAACCCACCTTAAAGAGAAAAAAACTGAGGCCCAGAAAGACAGAATCATTTCTTCAACACTTTAAGGCAATTTTGTGGCAAAGCCTATGTTAGAATTCAGACCTCAGGACTCTCAGTTCGGTGTGAGAACTGCTAACACTAATCAGCTCGGGTTTTAAAATTAGATTCCCTAGCGAGCAGGCTGGGATAGGATGGTGCGTGGGTGCATGTGTGTGTGCGTGCATGTGAGCGTGTTGGCCGATCGTGGGACACGAGCCCAGGACTGACACTCCGCACCACCCCCAGGGAAAGGAATTTCCCTCAGTCCAGCTTGTCTTTCAGGGACATTCAGGTTTTCAGTCATCGGACCCAGTGAAGGGCATGGGAAGGAGGAGTCCTGCCACCAGCGAGTCCCTATCAGGTGTCTTTCCTGGGAACACCTGCATCTGGGCAGCAAGAGGCTTGTGCAAGCAGCATGGCTGGAAATAGTGAGAAATAGAAGGAACTTCAACACCATCCATATGGGAGCCGTCACACAATGGCGGTATACTTAGTCAGTGGTGAAAAAGAATGAAGTAGGTCCAGATATCAGTCAAGGAAAGATCCCCAACGTATATTATGAAGCAAAAACTAAAGAAACGTGCCTACAGTATGAACCCAATTATGTACAAAAGCAGACTATCTATATGATTTTGAATGTGTAGGAAAAGGACCACATCGGCCTGACAATGGCAGTCCCTTTATTCACTCCACAGGTGCATGCGAGTGCCCTCCCTGTGCAGCGGGCCCTGTGCTGGCTGAGGGCGTCAGCAGGGAGCAGAGCAGACCCCAGCCTGCCCTCCTTAGCCCAGTGATGAGGGGGTGGGGGAGGGAAAGCGCACTATCTCTTTGTTTAATTACTCTGTTATCTGAAGTTTTTAACAATAATTCACTTGTGAATTTGTGCTTATAAATGGGTAAATACATAAATAAACAAAAGAAGGCGTGGGGAGAAGAGAAATGCATGGCTAAGTGCGCTGTGTGCCAGGTGCCTTAACCAGCAGGGGGCAGCACAGACAGAGCATCTGAGCTCCAGAGACCATCTTTTTTTTTCTTTGCAGGTACAGTGATCACAAGTAACAACCTGTGATCGTACAGGAGGTCCCTGTTTATAAAGCTCATCCAAAGTCATCGACTCCTTACATCCTCGCACCGTGCCTGTGAAGCAGGACTTTGTGTGAGTGAGGAGAATGTCAGCTGACTTCTCTGAGGTCTTATTTCTAATAGTTGGCAGAGATGTGTTTTCTCACATACGGGGGTGGGCGCATGTGTGACAGGGAATACACATACAGTAGCTTCATCACTTAAAACTTATAAGGGAGCATAAACCGGAAACACACACACACCCCCCACCGCACAAACCTCGCATCCATCTTCAACAATTCTGCCAAATAATAAAGTCTGGATGCTTCTAACCTACACAGAACCACTTGCCTATAGCAGCTAAGCAAATAAGCAGAGCAAACGTATCATCCACACACTTTCATGCACAGTCAGCAAAAGTGAGAGAGGGATATATAGATATATATAGATATATAGATATATATATAAAGGCTAGTTCTTCTCAGTTCTTAAAGTGTGTCTTAATAGCATAGACTACTATTTCTCAAACATGAAAGTGCAAACAGGCCACTTGGGAATCTTAATAAAATGTAGATTCTGATTCTGTAGGACTGAAGGAGGGCCCAAGTGTCCGCATTTTCTAGCCAGCTCCCAGGTGCTCAACGGCTGCTGGTCTACGGGCCGCACTTGAAGTAGTAAGGCTGTTGCCCATGTCACCCACTGCCATTCCTTTCCCTCTAGTTTGCATGACATGCGAGCAACAGAGCTGCCGACCCCTCAGTTCCTTACCTTTCACTGTGTGAGCATCTCTCCCCACTGAGAGTAATTCCAGTGTTTTTTGTTTTGTTTTGCTTAATTCTAGTGTTTAAAGGCACATTTTGCTCATACGTGACTCTTAAGCCAAGCCCATCAATTAACCTCAACTTCACCTGAAGAAACTATGATCATATCATAGCTCTAGACTTCCACATCATCCCAAGGATGATTTTAACTATTATGAGATGTTGAGGTCCAATCTTCTGATATGATGTGAGTCCCATGAGTGCAACCCTGTCAATGACTTAAAGCAAAGAAAGGCTCAAAGTGTGGGGCCCTTTTACTTAATGCCCAGATGCTTCAGTTTGCTCATTTAGAAGACGAGGGATTGGACTACATGCTTCTTTCCGGCTCCTTTGTTTTGTTGTCACTCAGTTCCCATGGTTCTCAGCCAGTGGCAATTTTCTTCCTGGGAACGTTTGATAATATCAGGAGACATTTTTGGTAGCAACTGGTTACTACATTCCAGTAGGCAGTGGGCAGAGATGCTGCTAAACCCCCTCCAGTGCACAACCAAGAATTATCCAGCCTAAAATGGCAATGGCACCAGGGTCAAGAAGCCTGGCCCCGTTCAATCCACTCATACTGATCCCTATCTTTGGCAACTTATTGAATGATTATCTGAATACCGCCACAGATTTGGGGAAAGAAAAAGATCACAGGCAGCCTTTCATATTGGACCTTCGAGGTCTTGCATTCCATTACACAGGGAAGTTGAGTGCCTGAGGGGTCCAGTGGTTGGCTTGCATTATGATTCTGCCACAGACGAGCTGGATGGAATGGACAAGTGATACAAAATCTCTCAGCTTTAACTCCCTCAGATGTCAAGTAACTATAGGACCCACGAGGGCAGGGGTCTCTATAGAGGGGTCTCTATTTGGGACAGCAAAGTATATACATTCTCCTTGCTTATAGTAAGCACTTGTGCATTTCTTGAAGCAATGAATGATGCCTGACTTGCTTATAACATAATCTTTTCTTAGAACTCTGATGTTGACTGCTAGTTTTTAAATCTCGATGAGAGACTTGACAGTTAGGGATTACTATTATTAACAGCACCATGTCCTGGCAGAGCCAGAACGGCACTCCAGGATCCCGTACCATGCACGTACAGTACTGGCAGTAGGAAAGACGGAGGGCTCTAACATCAGATGGCCTGGGTGCAAATCTTAGCTCCCCTACATGAGCTTAGACATTTGATTTACCCTCTCTAAGCCTCAGTTTCTTCATTTGAAAAATGGAGGTAATAATAATTCCTATGTCACAGGGCACTTGGAAAAATTAAAGTGAAATGAACGCAGCCCCTGGCACACAGCAAGCTCTCTGTAAAAGGAGGCTTTATCATGCTTTTGGCCTCCCGCCTCCAAATCAAGGGCACCCTCTCAGTTACCTCTCCAAACAGAAGTAGAGACACAGTGCTAAAATCAGAGCCCAGCCCCAGAGACCAAGCTGACCCAGCTCCTTTCTGCTGCAAGGAAAGTTAGGAGTTCACCCTCCTCGCTTCCCACTCTGCGTGCCTGAATGAGGGGTTCTGGAACAAATATTCCATACTTTCCTGCATGCCCACTTGGCCATATTCAGAATACAGTCCCAATGACTAGATACACCGCATTTTCATTCTGCTTAAAGGCCAAAGGACACTAATAAAGATGTCAGAGCTCAAAATTGTTTGGAGAGCGAAGAAACAAATGAGAAGAGAAAACTGCAGCCTTTGATTCAAGAATGAATTTTGCATCGAGGGCTCGGGATTACAGGGCACCAGAGACCACACTGGCACTCACGCTGCATTCCATTTTCTATGAGAAAGAAGAAAACGGGGGGTGGGGGGGACACAAACTGATATTAAAGAAAGTGCATTCAAGCATATATCTTGATTTGAGCATGTGAACCCAAACCATTTATATTTTATAGCATAGTAAAACTTGGAGCCAGAAAGAAGCATGTAGTCCAATCCCTCGTCTTCTTTTTTTTTTTTTTGAAGTAAACAGAATAAACCATTTATTAAAACATCGTGTAATAAAATAAACTTTTTGATCCAATGCTACAGTGGTAAACATTTTCCCCTCATTAACATTCCACCTAAAACACAGTTTAATTAATACAGAATCTGACCAGAACTT
The DNA here is from genome assembly GCF_011800145.1 of Mirounga leonina. NCBI lineage: Eukaryota > Metazoa > Chordata > Mammalia > Carnivora > Phocidae > Mirounga > Mirounga leonina. Next base: position 5,006,190 of record NW_023270971.1, read on the forward strand.
AAAAATACTTCTGTTCTTTACCGCTCAATGATTGAACAGTGAGGTGAGTGGAGATTTAGGTATTCTTGATGAGGCAAAGACAGAGGATGATAGCCTAAAAGACAATCGAAATTCCATATGCCCAAAGGTTAAATTTTATTTACCCTGTTCACTGGTCCAAACTTAAAATTTTCATTATATCAAGTAAAGATTTCATGAATCACCCCCTCCCAGCCAAAAATAAATATCAGAAACAAAATAAGGATAAGAGTTGGGTTTTAAACTGCACTTTATTTGTTACTATAACAGTCTTTTTTTTTTTTTTTTTTTTACTGATCAACTATAAGCATGCAACAAGTTCTCTTCTGAATAGAACTGCTTCCACAGCCCTTTGGATATCAATAAGTAAATTATAAAGTCATTCAATTTGTAGCTCTCTCCTCCTTTAAAGCACTTCTAAGCAGTGAGGTAGGAAAGACCATCTTTAATAAATTATCTTCTTAATTGTAGAGAATTTCTGAAAATAAAACTAACAAAATGCTAAACCATGCCTCTGATGAGTACCAAAAGACCACAGAGCCATCTCCTCTTATTTGAAGAATTAGTTCCCTGGAGAGTTCTGGCCTTTGTAGGGCACTTGATAACAAGATCCACCAGGACTCCAAACAAATGCACTAAGAAAGCCTTCCACCACTCTCACTTGCCGATTCTTTGGACCACCCAATCTTGCTGGCAGAGAGGGCAGCGATTGTTCTGTTTCACCCACAGGGACATGCAGCAGTTGTGAAAGGAATGATTACATTCTCCCCAGACCACAACACAATCCTCTTGTTTGTTTTCAGCTTGACATCTAAGACAGGCATCCATCACCTGGACCCTGCAGATGGCGCACGTATCGCACTCCACGTCCCAGCTCCACATAGCCACCGCATTCCACTTTTTGAGAGAGAACATTTTGTCGCCTCCCGACTTGGAGCCTGCGCTCCCGGAGTGAGCGGACAAGGCGCAGGGTTCCTCGCCGTCTTCCACGTCGGCCATGGCGGCGACGCGGAGTCGGGGGAGGCGGGTGGCTCTGGCGGCTCTGTGGGGTCCAATCCCTCGTCTTCTAAATGAGCAAACTGAAGCATCTGGGCATTAAGTAAAAGGGCCCCACACTTTGAGCCTTGCAGCAGCTGACTTGAGAAGAAGAGCCATGGGGCCTGTTCCTTCAGCCACTCCTGCCTCTCTCAAGGACTTGACTTTTGACCAGAAGGGACTGGAAGGGACTGGAAGGGACATTGGAATCCTGCTTCTCCCGGTGCACTGTTTTCACTGGGCTTGTGAAGGTTGTACATTCACTCACATACTCTTTACTGAGCACTTACTATGTGCCAGGCTCCATTCTCGGTTCTTGGGCTACAGAGAAGGACAGGGCAGGTGCCCGCTCCCAATGCACCTGCCTTCCAGGGAGCCACACAGTTCATAAAAGTGCATAAATCAGTTCTACAACATAATTCTGGTGGTGTTTCCTGCTCTCAGAGAAATAAAATAGCATGGGTTGGTGGAGAAGGACTGACAGGGAGGGGATAACTCAGAAGACCCCTCTAAGAGGCAGCTGGAGAGGAGATCTGACCCCTGAGACGTAGCCAGTCATGTGGAAGTCAGAGGGAAGAGGGTTCTGGTGAAAAGGAACAGCAACCATAAACACCAAGGCACGCGAGGGAGGCAGAGTGAGCAGACAGGAAGCCAGTGCAGCTGGAACAGAGAGAACAAGGAGAAGGTGGTAGGAGAGAGGTCAGAGCCTGCGGGGCCACTTGTCCGAGGACGACGCTGGGAGGTGGAAGCAGGACTGAGATTCGGCCTGGGGGCTCCAGGCTCAGTTTTTACGGGTCTGTGTCGACTATGCGGTGCAGACCCTTCTGTCGTGTTGAGTCTCCAGGTCAGATACAGGAGGACCCTGGCCACGCTGTGCTTACACTCAGCACCTGGCATGGGACAGGGCTCCAAGGCCAAGGGAGCCCCCAGGACCAGCCAGCACGGAGATGGAAAGTGGGCCCCTCATTCCCTTTAGGCACCGTGACTCATACAAGGTTAGTCAGTCATGAACCAGCCCTGCCAGCCCAGAGAAAGGGCTCAAGAGAGCCTAAGGCTAATTTTTTAAATCATTATTATTAATTTTTAATCACACAAGAACTCACGAATACATTTCCCTTATTTTAAAAACATGAAATGAGGGGCGCCTGGGTGGCTCAGTTGTTAAGCGTCTGCCTTCGGCTCAGGTCATGATCCCAGGGTCCTGGGATCGAGCCCCGCATCGGGCTCTCTGCTCGGCCGCGAGCCTGCTTCTCCCTCTCCCACTCCCCCTGCTGTGCTCCCTCTCTAGCTGTCTGTCTCTCTCTCTGTCAAATAAATAAAATAAAAATCTTTATAAAAAATAAATAAATAAAAATAAAAAATAAAAACATGAAATGAAACATGGTCCCTAAGTCCAGTGTCCCCCTAAGCCACCTCTCCCCCAATCCTGGCCATCTGTCGGTGCCCCACATCTTTCTCACCTGGAGCTAAATACTGTCATTATTCCAGACCACATCTTATGCCCTAACATGCACTCCTAGGGAAGATAGTGGGCTTTCTACATGTTTGTCTTAATCATTTGTGGTGTACTGTAGGTATGGGTCTGCAGCTTGCCCTCGCCCCCACGGGACACTAGGTCTTGAGCAGGTTATGACATCATCAGCACCCACCTCATTTGGCTAGTTGCTGTGTGCCATTCCTTAGGACGATATGCCACTGTTCAGCTCCCTCTGCAGTGTCATTTATATTGTTTCCAATTCTCTTTGTATCACAAATACAATCCCGCTGCAATGAAACTTCCTCTCTGCCCACCTTGTGAGGATTTCTCTATGGTGGAAGGAGGCCTCGACTCTTAGATGCAATTCCCAAATGGAAGCAGAATGGGTCCTGGGAATTTCTAAGCACCTAGTGATCCTCTAGACGCCAGAGGCCTTGCCTTATGGTTACTGCCCAAATCCCCCAACGCCCACTGGGGCTCTGTAGAAGGAGGGACTTCTTTTCGATGAGCTCTAATGTTAGCACAGCAAGGGCAACCCAAAACTCGCCGATGCTGGGGAGTCAACTGTGGGATTCTCTCATAAATAGAGGCTTGCTGCCCTTTCTGGGGTTATGCGGTGCTTACAGGAGGCCTGTGGATTGCAAAGTCAGGCCAAGCAGCGCAGTGCACGTTAATGGTGTTCCTGGGGAAATGACGAGCACACACATACCGCAGCCTTCTGCTTGCCCTTTGCCATGGCCTTCCTGGGCATCAGGGTATAGGATGTTACCTTCTGCAAATTCTGTGTAAATAACTGAGCTCGAATGGCTAATTTGTAATGAGATGAGGGAAAAATAATCATCACCTACTTTGCATAGACTTTCACTCACAAAGCACGCAGTTTCTCATTGCATTCCTGGAACAACCCTGAGGTACACACAGGAAAGGGATAATTATAATATGTATTATAATAATGTTTAAAGGCAACTGTTATTCATTACAGCTGAGTAGATTCAGACAAGAATTAATTGGTTGCCCAAGGTCGCATAGCTAGGAAGTGAGGGCAAACCCGAAACTCAGGTCCTCCGATTGCCGATGCTTTTCTCTTGCACAGGACAGCGCTGTAAGGTCCAGCTGTGCCACCATGAAGACCCACTTGTAATTCTTAATACCTATGAGAGAGGGGCGCCCTCGGCAGATTCTAAAGGATATATTGGAAGACCATATTCTGAGATAGAAGTTAGGTCTTAAAGAGCCAAGTGAATAAAGAGGGAAGCCAGCCAATTCAGGGTAGGAGGGCATGGGAGTTAATTTAACTGAACTCTGAGATGAGTAAGTCCGTGTTGTCTGAGAGGTTTTCACTCCACCCATTAATTAAAGATTCTCAGGATACTTTAGCTAGCTGGTCATGCAAGGCCTCTCTAGGGAGGCAGCAATTAAGCGAAGACCTAAAGGAAGATGAGCTTCCAGCTTTGCAAAGAAACAGGGGAAGAGCAAAGCAGGTGTAGGGACCAGCATGTGCAAAGTTCCAAGATGGACAAACTCACCGCAAGGCCAGGGACTCCTTCCGTGTAGGGAGCCAAAAGGAGGGGTGGGTAGGAGATAATGACTGGCCTGGGCAGTCAGGGCTAGAGGAGCTCAGAGGATGGTTTCCAGGAGAAGACAGGACTTGAGGGCATCGTGAGGAAATGACTGGCATTATTAAAGGAAGGCAGAGCAGGGAGGTTGCTACAAAGCAGTACTGTAGGCAGAAGAGAGATGATTGGTGAATAATGAGTAAGGCAAAGTCCCTTAATCTGTAAAATGGAAGAGTAGGTTAGAAGGCTCACTGACATCCCTTTTAGATCCCAATAAGAAAACTGAGCCCAGGGAAGCTTGACCAAGGGAACAGCAGGGCTGAGTCCAGCTCCCAGATCTCCCAGATTCCCATCCGGAGCTGGCTCCACCCCAGCTCCTGGCTTCTGCTGGCAGGGCGACTGTCAGGAAGGAGGCTCGGGCTGTGGTCGGATGTGAGTACGGGGCCACAGCAGAACCCTGTGGTGGGACCGTCTGCCCAGAGCTCCCCGCAGTCAGCACTGCAGCCCCCAGTGCTCTGATCTCAAAGCCAGTTCCTTTGTTCCCTGCCCCCCAGAAGCTTCCCAAAGACCTCAGGAACCCCTTTGATTTTTTTTTTTTAAACATTTCTGCACAAAACAATGTAAGCAACAAGAAGAAAAGTATGGCTCTATCACCAAACTGTTTGGGCCAGAAAAACAGGCCTGTGTCCTGCCAATTCCACCCCAGTTTGGGAGCTCCCCCAGGGAGGAAAGAGGAACAGAACTGGAGTCAGGGAGCACCACGCAAAGCACCATTTCCTGGTGGGAAGTCTAGTCTTTGCTCAGGGCCTGGGGCTCAGCCACAAACTAGTGGTGCCCCTGGGGGATCAAAGGTCTCTGCATCAGCCTGGAACATGGTCAGATCTTCTGCCAAACTCCAACCACAACACACCCAGAAGCTGAGAACCAAGAACTCTAGTAGGGCATTCCCATCCCAGGTTCCTGCATCTTGAGAATGTGGTCTTGACCATCTGCACCCCACTCAACTCTTCCACAAAGAAGCCTTTAGACTTATCACCTGCATCTGGTTCTGCTTCCCACTGGACCTGTGATTTTCTCTTTTTTCACTTAGTTCTGTACCCTCTCCTTCCCCACGGCCCTACGGCAAATCAGGATGGCTGTTCCTTCTTCTTCAGCTGATCTCAAATGTCACCTGTTGAGAGAGACACCCATCTTTTAGTGTCTATTACGGCCCTCTCTCTTCACTTGCTTTATAGACTGTAATCATTAGTCTGTGTGTTTATTTATGTATTGTCTCCCCCCCCCCCCCCTGTGTTTCTGGCAGGCATAGCTCCTGGCATGGGTAGACACTCCATTAGAAGTTGTAGGATAAATGAACGAATGAATGAATGAACTAGAAAACAAAAGAATACCTTAGTTCTTCTTCAAATAAATGTCTGCCAAAAAGCTTACACTTGCCCAAGTGATTTTGTTAAAATTACATAATCCAAAACTTTACTTTGATCCAAAAGCCTGAAAATTAAGAGTGTGTCTTCCCAGGTCTTTTTTCTACGTGTTATAGATATATGTACATGTGGTACCTATATGGGATCCCACTTTGATTTAACTATTTTATATGATATATATATTCTATATGGTCTCTATATGATATTATACACATGTCCACTAATATACATTATCCCCCCAAAAATACTGAAATATTTTTCTGCAATTTTCTGATTTAACCACATACCGTGAAAGTCTTTCCCCACTACCACATGTAGATCTGTCTCATGTTGTTAACAACTACATATTATTTTTCAAAAATAAAAATAAAAGTACTCACTCTTAGTGAGATATTTAAGTGGTCTAGGAATGGCAAGCAGAAATCATTGGATCACAAGCACCTCTTCCCACCATTACCACACCTCATAGGCCAGAAGGATTTCATGTCCAGATGAGGGTGAGTGAGGGGGTATTCATGAATGGGCAGGAGAGCACAGGAGTGGGGTGGGGTGGGACAGGCTCATGTAGAGGCAAGAAAGGTGGGAGGCAGCAGGATGGGATGGAGAGAAAAGCAACTGGGAAGAAAAGTTGGGGAGCCTAGGGCTGGGTTAGTCAGGGAGAGCAAGAGAGGGTCAGAAAATGGGGACAAGAGGTAGAAAGCAGCCCCTTCAGGGACCGGAAGTTAGGAGACAAGGGGGCTCTTGGAGTAGAAGAGAAACATAATGGAGGCAGCCAATCCACCCCTTGAAGAAGGTGGAAAATCTGTCTCCCAATGGTTTTCCCACCTGGTTTTCCAACACCCAGGAGCATTTGCCTGTTTCCGAGTGAGACGTGTTTATCTCCATTCTGGAGTCTCAAAGTTCAAAACAAACTTCCAAACAAAGGGACCCTCCGCTCTGCGGTTTTCAGCTTCATTCTCTTGCAAGGACAGAGCCAAGATTCGGCTTTCCTGATGACTTTCACAGCCAATTCCACTGAACATCCCACCCCCAGCTTCCTTCTGCGTCTTTCCTGGCTGCCTCCAATTGTTGTGGACATCCTCACGGGCTTAGTTTTTTTAGCTCTTTTTAACTCTTTTCTTCCTATCTTTATAATTACGCGAGGAAAATAAGATTGTTTTCCCAACAGAAGCAATTTGGGGCTTTTAGAGTGGACCAAAGTTCTCTCCCAAGAGCTGAATTCATCAGCATCGAGTTATAGATATTATTAAAAAGAACCCTAGAGGAGAAGAACCTATCTGTTAAGCTCCCTGCAGTTGGAAAATTCTGAGACATATTTTCATGGCCATCACCCTATGGAAAAGCCCACCAGGTTTACATAAATAGAAAATGACAAGACTGTCTCTGAGGGTAGGTGTAAGTGGGGGATGATACTAACAATCTGCGCACATCATCTTCTTTTGCTAAGCATTACACTGAGTATTTTAATACACACAATAATCCATGAGGCAGGTACCATATCATACCCATTCTACAGATGAAGAATTTGAGGCTCATAGAGTATCTCACCTAAGGTCACACAGATACTAACTGATGGAGCTGGGACTGAAAATCAGCCAGGCTGGAAACAGCTTCTGGGCTCTTAACCAAGCCACCACTGGGTTTACCTAATTCATGCTTTGCTAACTTAATTATTGTCTACCAATCCTCCCCCAAGTAGGAGTTACACTCCAGGAGAGCATGTCCTTGTCTGTCCTGTTGTATCCCTAGCTGCCAGCACAGGGCCTAGCCCAAAGTAGACCCTCAATAAATGATTACTGAGTGAATGAATTAATGAATGAATACTATGTTTTTATTTGACTATGTCCTGTAATCTAAAAAATTCTGAACACTGAGGCTTTGGGTGATACTTAAATATGTTCATCCAATAGTCCTATTAATTTTAACCCATTTAACTTACCTGAGCTTTCTCCCAGAAAAAAAAAAAAAAAAATCTTTTTCCAAGCATCAGAACCTGGCAAGTTACACGAAATGTAGGAATTGAATAAGGAATCCCAATCTGAAAATGTAAAGAGAAAATGTAAATTTAAAAGATCTTTTGGAATCATATAAATATGTATTCATCACTTACAAAGCTGTTCTAGGCCCCTGCCTTTTTCAGTAGCGAAGAGTGGGCTGTGAATCACCTGGGATACTTATTTAAAATGCAGAGCCAGGGCGCCTGGGTGGCTCAGTCGGTTGAGTGTCTGCCTTCGGCTCAG
>NW_023270971.1:5013949-5068078 GCF_011800145.1 Mirounga leonina
TCTGCCTTCTGCTCAGGTCATGATCCCAGGGTCCTGGGATCGAGCCCCACATCGGGCTCCCTGCTCGGCGGGGAGCCTGCTTCTCCCTCCCCCTCTCCCTGCTACTCCCCCCTTCTCATGTGTGTCTCTCTGTCAGATAAATAAATAAAATGTTTAAGAAAAAAAAAAGCAGAACAAGAAAACCAGGAGCCTGGAAATCTGCATTTTGCAGCCATCTCCCTCATAAACAAAACTTTGAGGCCCACTGTGAGGAGGTGAAGGTTATTCCCCTCCATTGAAAAGAAACCCTGACAAGCTATCAAAATGTGTTTGAAAGCCAGTGACCCTCCGATGCGTCTCAGGATCCCTGAAGCGCAGTCACATCCAGGGATCATGAGCCGTAACAATTTTTTTTAACCCCGTGTAAGGCAGAAACATTGTATTTATCTACAAAATATTCTTTCCCCATTTTTAAGAAGGTGCTCACCTGCCCTTGCCCTAACATCCAAGACTCTTGTGCACTGAGTCACTCTTATATGGAAGCAAGCTAGTAGTGAGAGGACCTGTCCAGTTCTGCCGCGACATGAGGTGTGTCCAAGGGCGGGTAGCTCAGCCTCTGTGACCCACTGTTTCCCTCTCTATACGTCCGGGGTGGGAGTGTTCACAACATTTTGATTCTACACATGCTCGAACCAGAGTCATTCTAAGGACAGGGATCATGGAGTCTCCCGGTCTTGTTTGGCTATACTCAAAAGTCATGCTTCTGTGACCATGAATTAGGTTCAGAAGGTGAGAGGGTAAGCAGTCAGGGGAATGTAAAGAGCCCACCCCACTGAATTCATCATGATCAAAAAATCAGAATATAGGTTTCTGTAATACACACCTACAAGAGCTAATTACAAAAATAGTAATAACAATACTTTGGACAAGAGTCAGTCGGCCCTACGAAAACTGGGAGAACCAGTGAGGTTGAGTCGTGAGGCCACATACCGGCCTTTGCCTCATATGGGGAAGTATCTCAAGGCAGGGATTCCTAGACCTGCCACTCTGAGGGCTACACAGTTTTAGATCCAGAAAAGACCTGGTGCATTTATCAACAAATGTTTATTGGTACCTACAGTGTGCCAGGCACTGTTCTAGGTATGGGGGGCCTGTGGTGAACCCTACTGACAAGACCCATACTCTCACCGAGCTAACATTCTAGCTGGGTAGGGAGATGAAAAACAATTGCCCTGAATGAATCAGTGATAAGGGGTATAAAGGGGGAGGTAGGGATACAAGTGAAGACGCTGGAGGAACCCCTAACGTCTCACCCACTCGGTCCAGCCGCCACCTTAGACACATGAGGAAAATGAGGCAGAAACAGCAGTGACCTGCTCAAGACCAGAGTACAAGGGAGCTGGTTAGAAGCGGAGTTGGAAGTGAGAACTGTCCTCCTGCAAAGCCCATCTTTCCTTCAGAGCCCCTCCCAATGACGGCTTTACTTTCCTAACACTGTCTTAGCCCATAGACCCCAGCACTGAGGGAGGGGAAAGCAGCGCTCGAGCCCCACCCCCGGCCGGCCCCAGGGCACAAGGGAACCCTCCATCCCGCCATCACACCCCAAGACCCCGGGAGAAGCCCGGAGGGGCGGGGCCTGGCCACGCGCCGGCGCGTCCAGCAGGTGGCGGCAGCGAGCGGCCGCGCCCCCCGCGCTGCCACCCCGCGAGCCCGCATCATGGATGTCGGGCTCTCCTATTTCGCTTTGCTCGCCTTGGAATTCGAGACTCCAGACGAGGACCAGGATTCATGAGCCGGTCGCAGGGGCCCAGGCAGGGGCCTCTGGCTCCCGACGCTGGCCGAGAGGTGGGTCCCGGGCGGCGGCTGCTCCCGAGGCCGGGCGGGGACGCGCTGCCCCCGCCCTGCCTCCCCGTGGTCCACACCCCCTTTGGGCTCCCGAGCCGCGGGGCTGGAGTAGTCGGGGGTGCGCGCGGGCCGGCGCTGCCAGCCCCGCTCCTGCCGGGCGCCGGGAGTCCAGGGGCCGCGGGACCCGGCGCGCGTGTCCTCCCGCCGCCGCCTCCTCCTCCCTGCTCTCACCTGCGCCTGTTAGTCCGCTCGCCTTCAAGGCCAGTGGCTGCAGCGCAGACTGCCGAGGGGACGGCAGAGGGAGAGAGAGCACCTGAGGATACAGAGCTGGCACTGGACTGCCTTTTCACCCCCCAGGTGATGAGTGAGGTCGGAAGATCGCAAGATTTAAAAAAGCAACCGGGTCCTCCGTATTGAATGAAAGACCCAGTGCAAAGGCATCACCATGAACACGAGCAGTAAGTGGGTCCTCCTCTCCTTTGCCATGGGAACAGGGTGGGGGCGGGAGGTGCAGGAGCCTGCGCTGGGGCTGCCTGGAAGGAGGAAGGAAGCCTGGCATCGGGGTGGACACACGGCTCCCAGACTCCTTCTTGGTCCTTTCTGTGCTCCCCAGAAGAGGGATGTGGGTCCGGCTTTCCATGACAATTTTGCTCGTGTTCTATTGGCAGCAACACTTGCCTCTGCGGGGAAGGCTGCTTGTCTCCTTCTAGCAAAGCCTGGGAAGGCCTAGGAAGCACTACCGTGGCCATTGTCTGACTGTGGGGGCTCTGAGGAGACCTCCTGGCACACAGCTGGAGAGCCATGGAGGGCCTGGCTTGTCCTGTAGCTGGGAGGAGCAGGGAGGCTGGCCCTGGGGCTTGTGGTGGGTGGATGTGGGCAGGCAGTGGGCTGGGAGCGAGCAGTTTGATAAACAAATCACCAGGAAGCCACCTTTGGGTCTAGAGATTGTGAAATATCCTCTGCCTGCAGCCCCATGAGCCTGGGGCTGATTTCTCCACACACCTACAGGCTGGGTGGCCATCCTGAGAAGAGAGGAAGGGAACAAGCCCTTTGGCCAAGATCGCTAACATGCCAGAGGCAGCAATTGCTTTGAAGAGACAGGACCAGACATTTTGCTGCTGGGCAGGGCCTCAGCTGCTGAGAAATGCAGGCAGAAATACAAGGAGGCCCCGTCCGTTTCTCTTCAGTGTCCCTTTGACCGCGGGCACCCACTGTGACCAGCACCCTGGAGAGGAGGTCTGGGTTCAAGTCCCCCCCGCTCCGGCCTCCTCATCAGCCCAGCTTGTCTGGGTCCTTCCAGTAGCTGGTGGGATTGTCGAAGCAGAGAACCCTAGGAACATTTGGTTCCCTGGGTTTGCGGCTTTCCCGTCAGTCTGGATCCCAGACTGCTGATCTGTAAAATGAGAAGGGTTGCATCTAAATCTGTAAGTTTCTTCTTAAAAAGCTAGAGCTGAACAGCAAGGCCAGAAAAACCCGTACCTTCTGAGGCTGGGTCCAGACCAAAGCCACTGTTTCTCCACCCTGCCTCCATTTCAAGGCTGTTGGCATGGAGGGGAGGAAAACAAAGCAAACGCCAGGGAGATGGAAATGAAATATATTTATTTACTATGTATTTGTATGACTCATCTCTCTGCTGTCCTCCTTTGTGTATCGCATAGCTCTGCTAAGCAAGTGTGGCCGAACTCCCTCTGCCTCTTCCAGCCAAAGAATTTTTCCTCTTGATTTTGACAGTCAGGAACGGTACTTTGGCTTCACACCAGGCTCCAGAAAAGGGCAAAATTCTGTAGACCTGATCACCTAAGTGGGCCACATGTTTGCCTCCTCATGCTTTCAGAGAAGTAAAGATGTGAGCTGCCTGTCACTTCTCACTATCTCCAGGGGAAAGATGTATTTATGGGAGTCCTTTCTCACTAAATGATAGGAGAGAAAGATGGCTCATCTATTTTTCAAGAAACTAAGAAATAAGTTCACAAGCGGCTGGCCCTGCCCTTTTCTCTTGTCCCATTAGTAACACCGAATATTACTGAAAGAAGGAAACAGCTTTTACTTTTTTTTTTTTAAGAAATAACAACCAATAGAGTTGAATACCACAGAAGATGAGGACTAACAAAAATGCGATTCCAGCCTCATACACTTTTTCTAAGTAGGGAGAGTGTGTTTATTTTCCAGGAGTAGTGGAAAATAAACAGAGTAGAATGACTTGGGCAGCCACTGAGGTCTCCATAAGAAGAAGTGCTTCTCTAAGGGAACAGTTTGGCCACTCGTGCTCAGGGCTCAGGGGAGGGGTTCCATCGTCCCTGAGGTTGCTCCCAACCCTGAGAGTCTGCAAATGGAGAGAATAGAAATCAGACCTCACATGAGTGAAGCAATGACAAGGTCATAAGGTTATAGGGACTGGGCGTTGGCAGGAGCAAAAATGCTCTCCCCTTTGGGATTTGAAATTCTTACTTAATCCTCATGAACCTAAGAGACACTCTCACTCAGTTTTTCTCTCCCTTCCATGTATTGGGTCCTCACCCTCCACCAGTCACTGTGCCCAGCATTGCACCTGTATGATCTCCCCAACTGTCACCCCCAACCTGGGAGATGGTGTTACTACTCCAGTTTCATGGGTGACAGCTCGTAGCCAATAACATTCACTAACTTCTTCAAGCCATACAGTTAGCTGTTGGATTATGAAAGGTATTCGGATGCATTGTGTTTTGATAGTGTGCATCATTCCTAATCAGTGGTTCAGACGGCACCCCTGAAGTGAGGGCAAAGCATGAGAGGATGATGAAGTGATAATCGCTTCATCTGGGCAAGATGATTCGGGGCTAAGGTCTCAGGGCAGCGTGGGAGAGCTGATAGGGCTCAGGCTCTCGGCTCAGCTGGTCCCAGGTTCGGGTCCTCATCTTTCACTTGTTAGCTGTGCGGTCTTCAGCATGGTTGTCTCACTTGGAAAATGGGGATGATAGGACACACCTCGCGTGAAATGGAGAGAAATATTAACATGGCATGCCAAATACAGAGTGTGGTGCCTGGGCCATCGCTGGCGTCGTATCAGCGACGGTGGTCAGGCTGTTCTTGTCACCCCAGTGGTCATTGTGGTGGTTGTCATTGTGGACTCTATGTCATCAGCCAGCAGGTCCCTCAGCCTCTTAGAGGCTGGTCATAAATTGAGGATACCAGAAGTGTGATTTTGAGGATTAAGCGGGATCAGGAGAAAATGCTTTGTACACATATGTGAATTGTTTTTAATCGTAAGTGAGACACACATGGCTCAGATGGTAACACCAGGGGAGTGCTCCATCGGCCCCTTCTCAGTGCACTTCTAGTGTCTTTGGAATCCTTACCTCCAAAATCTAGCTGAGCTTCAGTACACCGCAGAGCAGGACTTTGAGAGGAAGGGGTAATTCTGGGGATGATGGAGTCGGGTGGCATGAGGGAACGTCCCCTGATGTATGCTGCCCGTGCGCCCTGGCTCTGTTCCTTCGGAGCCTTGTCTGTCATCCCTCGCTCGTCCATGGGACCGCTGGCCACTTTCCCGAACCCGCCCAGCAAGGAAGGAGCTGACACCAGACCAATCACTTTCACACGCCCCTGGAGCCACGGAGGCACCACCATCTAACGTGCAACAATAAATTTTAGGCAACAGTGAATCTTTGGTTATTCCCTGTCGGTGTCTCCCATTCCCAGGTTGGCCCCAGGAATTCCCAAGCCTCCTGGTCCAAAGCCAGGGGAAACTGAGTTTACCCCAGGCTCCAGAGGCCCTGAGCTCCAGAGTCGATTCTCTGTCCCATAAAATTTCATTCTCCTCACAAGTCAGAACACCCAGAGCTCCTGCGAGTTGCGGCTTTCGGAGGCACAGAGCTCAGCAGCGGCCCATCCTTCAGCTTGGGGAGCATCACACGCACCACGCACGGTTGTGCCAGGAGCCATCCTCCTTTATTTCATCGGCCCTTCCTGTCCTCTGACCCTTTCCTTGGTCTCTGTCATGGACTGGCATGCCAAATGGTTACTGTTTTGGAGTAGACTGTTGTGCTAAAAAGAGCATCGAAGGTTCCTATCACCCTTATCATGAGATAAGCAGACACCATCCTGGAGCTGTAAGACCCTGAGCTTGGGGGTATGGATTCCTGAGTTCAAATGTAAGATGTATGGTGTACTCTGTGATCTTGGACCAGATAGCCACGTCTCTGAACCTGAATGTTATCACGTATAGAATGCGAATGATAATGCCAAAGTGCAGGGTTGTTGTGAGGATGAAGAGGAATAACGTGAGAAGCTCACTGGCCTCGGTCCCGGGGGATGGAGTTGAATCTCAAATTGAATTGGCCACAGAGCGAAGTTCTGAAATGACAGGATCAGAAGAACCAAACCGTCTGGTTGAAAGTGAGCATGTTTGGCCATTGTTGTAGCTATAGCACTCGGTTCTGTTCATAGAAAGCCATAGCTTCCTGAAGGAAACCTTCGGGAAGATTATTAACCCGGTATTGTATAGGGCATGGCTGGAAAAGGGCAAGACAGGAAGTTAGGATCCTAGCTGAGAGACAATCACCCTGGTTCAGAAAAGGCCTGAGGGCCAGGATTTTGGTGGTTGTAAGAATAGAGATGGGGGGAAAGATCTTTTAGAAAATAAAATCTGGGGCGCCTGCCTGGGTCAGTCGTTAAGCGTCTGCCTTCAGCTCAGGTCATGATCCCGGGGTCCTGGGATCGAGCCCCGCATCGGGCTCCCTGCTCCACGGGAAGCCTGCTTCTCCCTCTCCCACTTCCCCTGCTTGTGTTCCCTCTCACTGTCTCTCTCTGTCAAATAAATAAATAAAATCTTAAAAAAAAAGATAAATAAAAAAGAAAAAAATCTTAAAAAGAAAAGAAAAGAAAATCTGCATGGCCTCGCAGCTACTGGATTATAGGATAAAAAAGAAGGGGAGGAGTCTATCAGTTAGGGTCCTGGCAGGGAACACATGGGCAATTTGAAGGGAGTTAAATAGAAGGAGTCTTTGCAAGTGTGTGAGAAAGGGTGTAGAGAAACAAACCAGAAGCTAGGACGGCCCAGTACTAGAAGGCTGGTGACTGCCTGGCCTCCCTCTCCTCCGTCCTCCCGTCTCCCACTGTGCTCCCCATTGGCCCAATCCAACCAGGGGCCAGTGGGCAAGGAAGGCAGTTGATGGGCCCATAATATTCAGCCTCATAGGGCACAGTGCAGAGTAGAGAAGGCAGCAGCGGGTGTGGAGACACATGGGAGCTCAGAATGGAATACACCCAGCACAAGGAGCAAGATGACCAGCCTCTGCCAGGTCAGGACTCCAGGAGTTCTTTACGAGAAGGATCCATTACAAACACAAACTTGGTAGGCTGCCCTCTAAAGCAATTTTACATTTGCAAAATTTAGATAAAATAGAGATGACTGTATACTTTATAAGGATGGAGATTTTTTTTTTTTTTTTTAAACCATGCTTCCCAAATGAATGAAGTAGTTGTCGACAAATGGATCCTGGAGGCTAGGAGCAGGGTGGAGGAATAACGTAGGGAACAATTTTAAAACCATCCAAAATGAGGACGCCTGGGTGGCTCAATCAGTTAAGCGTCTGCCTTTGGCTCAGGTCATGGTCCCAGGGTTCTGGGATGGAGCCCCGCATTTGGCTCCCTGTTCGGCGGGGAGTCTGCTTCTCCCTCTGTCCCTCCTCCCGCTCATTCTCTCAATCTCGCTCTCAAATAAATAAATACAATCTTTAAAAAAAACCATCCAAAATGAGTATAACACATCTCTGAAAATCACAATGTGATTTCAAGAGTATTTGTAGTGCACAAAGGAAGTGATACCCATTCTGAGCTCGAGCGTTCCTATCTGGCAAAGGCTTTATCTTGCTGAGGTAACATCTGGTGTGGTGAATGGTCAGCCACTGGCAGACCCCCAACAGTGGCCAGATACCATTGTACAAGAACAGAAAACAACCCACAGTGTGTAAGCACCTCTGACTTTTTGAATATTTCACCAGTTAAATTGTTCTCCTTTAGCCCTTAAGGGCACAGACTGGAACTTACCCTTTGCTTGCTGTGTGTCCTTGAGCAAGTCACTTACCTTCTCTGTACCTCACTTCCTCATCCGATCACAGGGGAGCTTGTCTCACAGAGCTATTGGAAAGAATATGTGAGCTAATAGTTGTGAATTGCGTCAAACACTGCCTGGCGGGTCGCAGATGTTTATAAAACAAAAACAGTGTATATTAGTTTGCTACAGCCGCCACAACAAAGGAGCACAGACTGGGGGGCTTAAGCAACAGAAGGGTATTGTCTCACAGTTCTGGAGACCAAAAGTCCAAAATCAGGGTGTCGGCAGGATTGGGTCCTTCTGAGGGCCGTGGAAACAATCTGTTCTAGCCTCTGTCCTTGGTTGTGGATGGCCGTCTTCCACCTGTTCCCCTTCCTCTGTCTGTCTCTGTGTCCAAATTTCCCCTTTTGATAAGGACACCAGTCATATTGGATTGGGGCCCATTCTAATGACCTCATTGTAACTTGCTTACCTTTGTAAAGACTGTATCTCCAGTTCTCGGGACCTGGGGGTTAGGACCCTTAACATGTGAATACAATCCATAATGCGGTGTTTGTTACATAAATGACTCATCAAGAAGAAGATTTTTCTGTGGGTTGTTTTCCCCTGGATATCAGCGACTCCCCAGGGCTGGTGGAGGCTGCTGACCTCTGACCAGCAGGGATGAAGCCTCTCCTTGAGAACCTGAAGGGTAGCGCTCACACGTAGGAGTTCCCCGAAAGGGAGGACTGTGGTGGCTTAGTATTCCACACTCGGTCTGTCTGCAGAAAACGCAACTCCCACTCCAGCCCCTATCCAGGTCATTATGCACAACTGTAGCATCTCGATGGTGTAACGGAATTTATAGTCACAGTGTTGGTTTTCAATCTGCCTCGTTCCTGGGAATGTCCAACATGGAGGATAAGAATTGGATTGTTCATTTGTTCACTCAACAAATATTTACTGACCACCAACTCTTCACCAGGCATGATGCTGGGGACACAGCCGTAAATATAACAGACGTGGCTCTTGCCTTCGTGGGTCACACAGGCCCTGAAAAATGGGCCACCTGGTGACCAGCATGATAGGACATGTTTTATTTGCCCTACATGAGGTTTTAATGAATTTGAATTATTGGCCAGTGGTGAGAAATTGGGAAATTGAGATATAAAAATTGGAATGTCTAGCTTCTCTTAAAAAGGGGGGCAGCAGGGGCGCCTGGGTGGCTCAGTCGGTTTAAGCGTCTGCCTTCGGCTCAGGTCATGATCTCAGGGTCCTGGGATCGAGCCCCACGTCTGGCTCCTTGCTGAGCGGGCAGTCTGCTTCTGCCTCTCCCTCTGCCCCTCCCCCCTGCTCATGTTCTCTCTCTCTCTCTAATAAATAAATAAATAATCTTTAAAAAGGGGGGGGGCAGGAGAAGGTCTTGCATCCCGGCCCCTGTTTTCCTGCATGACAATAGCAGTAGGACAGCTTGCTTTCCGCGGGGCATGTACTGGTCTCTAGGCTGCCCGCTTGCCACCCTATCCTCTCAGATTACACAAGGACAGCTTTGTACTTTTATGTTCCCTTGCCACTGTAGGCATTTTAATTTTTAACCCCCAGTCTAGTAGATCATCAATATAACATCAAACATGGAGAAATGTGTGTTCACCCAGAGATGCAGAAACTGCAGCCTATCTGCTCATTTTTACTGCAGAAAGTTCTATCTAGAGTTAGCCACTGATTAACACCGCCATGCTATGAAAGTCCTCTTGAAGTGAGCAAAATCCTGCTGCATAAATAAGGATTTCCCCAGCTGACCCATTCCCAGAAGGGTGATATCATATCCTGTCTGATACAGTTGGGCAAACATGTCCTGCCCCCGTCTCCTAGAGGTCAGTTTTGTTTCCAGGGGAACTTAGTGGTGGGGGGTGGGGCACAGACCAAAGGAAGGCAATTCTGCATAACCGATCCCACCTCAGGGTACTTTTTCCAGACCAAAAGAAGGTACTGTGAAAGGCTGAACTGTTCCAGAGATTGCTCTGACCGATGGGGCAGGCCCGGCCCATTTGAGGACAGCTAGTCAACAGCGTGAGTTCTGTGTCAGCAAGGGTAGCGTATCCCAGCTAAGGAGTGATTACTGAAAGGTAATCACTGAACTTGACCCCAGACAGCATTGATCCCATATGGCTCTTCAAGACTTCCCCTCTGTCAGTATGAGGTTCTCCTGCTTGAGAAAGAAAGGTACGAGTAAGTGGATAATGCCAACATAATTTCTGCAGTTGAGAGCAGATTTTTCTTCATTCCTCTAGAAGAAATAGGGGGGCAAATAATTCAAAGAAAGCAAAGCACAGTGCCTAGCCCACCGTAGGTGCTCAAAAGATATTTGACGAATTCATTCGTTAGTGAAAAGCCTGCTCTCTTTGTCTTTATGATAAAGATCTCTCTACTAAGCTCTAGGTTCGTCTTTCTGACCATCTGCTAAGTTGCCCACTTGGATATTCCAAGGTACTTCAAATTCAACCTAAAATTTAATAAATTCATTCCCTGTAAAAGAAAATAAGAGAAAAACTACTTCAACTCTGTGGTCCCAGTTGACTGCTAAAACAGTCCCCGAAGTTAGTTGTTAGAAAGTAGTCCTCGTCGACATTTCCCTTTCCTTCATGCTTCTGTTTGGTCTGTGTCCACCTCTGGTCACTGCTACCTCCCAATCGGACCTCTTCCACTCCTCAGCTGCTGTCACTTCCCTTTGTTCATGACACCAGGCATGGTGGACCCCAGAGTAAAAGGTTGGGGGGAGGGGATGAGTTGATCTCAAGTTCAGTAGGAGGCAGTGGAGTGATGTGGGCGGCTGGACGACACGATTCTAGGCTGCATGGACAGGTGGAGGTCAGAGCATCACTCCGCAGAACCCTGCTGAGGCTGCCTCTGAAGCATGGCTCTCAGGGAAGACAGTGATCAATTGGAGCGTGCCCAAGAAAGCATGGCCAGAATGGTAGAGAGAGGGTAGGGAGATGCCAGAGTCAGCCCCTCAGAGGGGCTTTGTGTCCCTCGAAGAGTATGGAGGACCCCTTGACGATTGCACCCAGTGCTGCTGGGATGTGCCCTGCAGCCCAGAAGTCTCTAGCTTCTTTTCTAAGTTTATCACCAGCCAGACAAGGGGGCCAGACAGACTGTCCTTGGCAGTCCCCCTTGCTCCTGGTGCTGTGGTTACGGCTGCGTGCTCCCGCAGCGGCCCCCACCCCCTCTCCTGGCAGAATTCCACTGTCTCCTGCCTCTTTCACTTCCAGACCTTCTTCCTCACATCTGCTTGATTTTGTGCAAAGCGCAGGTCTTTCTCCATGGGCTGTTATCTCTTGCCCTCCCCAGCACCAGCAGGGCCAATGAAATGACTGCTTTGTGATGGTCTGTCTAATGACACAGTTGATCTATTTTAAGCACCTAAAGCGCACTCCACCGAGTGCGAATCTTCCCGCAGAAAGCTGCTCTCAGCATGTAGGATCACAGGCAGCCCGGGGTCTGCTCCTGCTTTTTGAAATCTGGGGAAACAGCCCAGGGATCCGGACCCTGCCCGTGCAAGGACGATCTAAGGCAACCGTAAAATTAGATATTTTTACTGTCAGCATGAGTTATTCTGGAAGGAGAATTGCCTGTGACGCCGGGATTATATGGGGCAGGCACCTCAAGTGAACAAAAATCCCTCTTTCAAGGGACAGAAACAGAGCCTTGACCCATTACATGTAGGGAAAAGGGACCTAGGGAGGCAGCATTTCAGGAACAAAAAGAAGCCCAACCCCCATCAGAGATTTCTCAGCCTCCGACCACTTTTTTATCCTCCTCCTAATCAAGAGACATTCTTTTCCAGCTATAGCCTGAGTGCAAATGTTTTACATATATTATTTAGTTAATCCTTGCAACAATCTTCCCTGAGCCTTCCCTGTATTCTGTACCTAAGACAGGTCCCCGTGTTATGTTGGCTCTCGCCATCCTCCACAGAACTTACCAAAGTCGGTAATTGCTTCGTCCGTGAGCACATTTCCTTTATTTTTGTCTCTTACTCTCTTTTGACTGTAAACCTCATGATGACTGTGTGACAGGCTTGTCTGTTTTGTTCACTGCCCGGTCCTCCAAACTCATCACAGTGCTTGACCCAGAGGGATGATGGCTAAGAGTAGTTCAGGTTTGTTGAGCATTTACTATGTACCAGGCACAGTGCTAACTAAGCTCTTCAAAGACATAAATTCACTTAACCCTCATGAGAGTTGTAGGAGATGGATACTAATAGTACCCTCATTTTCCAGGGGAGGAAACTGAGCCTCAAGGACCAGGTCATTGGCCCCAAATGTCACATTTAATAAGTAATGATGAAAAATTGCTCAACATCGCTCATCATCCGGGAAATGCAAATCAAAACCACAATGAGCTATCACCTCATACCTATCAGAATGGCTAGCATCAAAAAGACAAGAGATAACGAGTGTTGGTGAGGATGTGAAGGAACAGGAATACTCGTGCACTATTGGTGGGCATGTGGATACGTACAGCCACTGTGGACAACAGTGTTGCGCTTCCTCAACAGTTAAAAATAGAAATACCATTTGATCCAGTAATCCCATTGCTGGGTATTTACCCAAAGAATATGAAAACACTAATTTGAAAAGATCCATGAGCCCCTATGTTTATTGAAGCATTATTTATAATAGCCAAAATGTGGAAGCAACCTAAGTGTCCACTGATGTGGTGTGCATATATATATATGATGGAATATTACATCATGTATATATATGATGGAATAATATACATATATATGATGGAATATTACTCAGCCATAAAAAATAATGTGATCTTGTCATTTGCAACAACATGGATCAACCTACAGGGTATCGTGCTAAGTGAAATAAGTCAGACAGAGAAAGATCAATGCCATATGATTTCATTTATATGTGGAATCAAAAAACAAAAACAAACAAGTATGAAAAAAAAAGGAACAGTCCCATAGATACAGAGAATATACAGGTTGTTCCCAGAAAGGAAGGGGGATGAGCAAAGTGGGTGAAGGAGAGTGGGAGGCACAGGCTTTCAGTTATGCAGTGGGTAGGTCACGGGGATGAAAGGCACAGCGTGGGGACTATGGGCAATGATACTCTAATAGCGGTGTGTGGGGACAGATGGGAGCTACACTTGTGCTGAGCATAGCATAAGGTATAGAGTTGTTGAATCACTATGTTGTATGCCCGAGACTGATGTAACATTGGGTGTCAACTGTACTTTAATAAAAAAAAATAAGTAATGAAACCCTGAATGAATATGTGAAGGGACGGATTTAACAAGGAATATTTAATACCCCATTTTGCATGAAAGGGAAATGAGGTTCAAAGGCGAAGTCACCTGGCCACCCTCACACAAGCTAGAAAGTGTCAGGCAGGTGTTTTTTTGGTTGGTTTGTTTGTTTTTAAGATTATTTATTTATTTATAAACAGAGAGTTAGAGAGCGAGCACAAGTAGGCAGAGTGGCAGGCAGAGGGAGAGGGAGAAGCAGGCCCCCCGCTGAGCAGGGAGCCCGATGCAGGACTTGATCCCAAGACCCTGGGATCATGACCTGAGCTAAAGGCAGACACTTAACTGACTGAGCCACCCAGGCGCCCAGGCAGGTGTTTGAAACCATGTCCATCTGACCCTGATCTCCTTTCACTCCTTCCTGCTTCTTCCTTTTCACCATCTTGCCGCATTTTACACCGATGAACGTCACAGGGGGAAGGTGTGGGTTGAGGTGGCTGACCCTACAGTCTGTCTCCTGTTCGATTTCCCAGCACTGCTGTCCCATTCACTGGGATGATGACACAAATCCGTGTTCTGGGTTTGGCAGTGGGCCAGGTGCCGTGGGATGGGAGATGCACAGGACAGAGAGCATGACCCCGATTGCCTCCTTCCAGTGTCGCCGAGGGGTGGACACGACATGGGACTGAATTACTGGAGAAGCCATCATGGGTGTTGAGAGGGAAGGAGTGATGAGGAAGACAGGCCAAATTCCTTTGGAAGACCTGGGACCTTCTTTGTAGAGAGGACCTTGAGAAGTGAATAAACTTTTATTAGGCAGAGCATAAGGGAAAGTTGGGGCATCCCAGATGGGCTTACTCAATCCTTCTCCAGCAAGATTCCACAGTCCACATTGCACAACGCCTGCGTCCTGGGCCTTTGGCTTGGGTGGAGGGTGAAATAAATAAACGCAAAGTATTCTAGGAAATGTCAGGAACTTCAGTCGGTCTGTAGAATATGACTAGGTGGCCAGTGAGGAATTAAGACTGGGCAGTTGGTGAGGATCAGACCTTGGAGAGTTTTAAATGCCAGCCTAGAGGGTGTTTGTTACAGTCAATGGCCAATGAGAAGCTGTGAGAGGTTTTGAGCCAAGCAGTGACCCGACCAGAGCTGTGCATTATTTAGGACGATCTCCCTGGCAACACATACCTGATGGGTGGGAGAGTCCAAGGGCAGCGGGAGGCAGACTAAGGGCAGCAGTGTGGCGGGAGTGGAGGGGAGGGGAGGTGCGGGGTGCGAGGTGCAGGAAGGGAGGCCACGGGTCTATAGCCCGCTCTGCATTACTGCTCTTATACCCACAGGTGGACCTGTTTTCTGACTCTGATTTCTGCGACTGGGAACTGATACTTTGAAAACTAGGTTATTAACCAAATCAAGCCGCCTAGATAGTGTATTTGATAAACACTTGAGCTGTGGAGTCAGACTGCCTGGGTTCAAATTCCACCTCAGCCACTCACTAGCTGTGCAGCCTTCAGTGCCTTGCTTTGTCCCCAAAGTTGCATTTTTTCTTCTCAAGATGGGAATATTGGGGAGCGCTGAGTGAGGGAAGGGATGTATGATGCCTAACACAGTGCCTGGCACATGAAAACACCCAGGAATGGTTAATAGTGGTAGAGTAATGAAATGCATTTGAATGTGTTAGGGAAACTCCCTTTAAATAAGGAATTAATCAACACATGATGTTGTTACCATACAGTCACCTCTTGGTCATTCCATTGGGAAAGGGGAACAGAGGTATATATTGATAACCCAGGACTGTGTTTAGCTGGCATTTAAGGAGTAATTATTATATGTCAGACTACATTCTAAACTCTCCATGAATTGTTTCTTTTGATCTTAGGCATGAGTCAGAAATACAATTAATGTTGTAGAGGAAAATCCTGATTGAGGAGGAGCATGTCCTACTAGACCAGGGGTTGACACACTTTTTCTGTAAAGGGCTGGGTAGTAAAGATTTGGGGCTTTGTAGGCTCTACAGTCTTTGCAGCATGAAAGCAGCCCCAGACCATGTATAATCAAATGGACAAGGCTTCAGCCCTGTCAAAATTTATTCACAAAAATAAAATGGCGAGTGATTTGACCCACGACCCAGAGTTTGCTGACCCCTCTGCTAAATGACCTCCACGAGCTCTTCCAGCTTTGACATTGCACTCCAAAACGATGACACAGAAATGCCTAATCCCTAGTTAGTTCATCCTTGTAACTACAAGAGGAATTTACTTCAAGTATGATAGACAAGGTGCACTGGGAAGATAGACACAGAAAGGCCTATATGAAGCTGTCTCCGGTCTTCATGCTACCTTTATATCCAGCACACTCTTCCCAAGGGGCCACTAAATGTCAGGCTGCACAGGCTGCCCTGGGATTGGTTCAGTAGACGGCTCTTGGGCTGCAGAGAATAATACTGGGGAAAGACACCCAGGGCAATGGTCCATCCCCGTGCTCCATGTCTAGAGCAGAGTCTCTTCCTGCTTTGCTCCCCGTTCACATTTCCTACTCAAAGCCCACATTCCCTTGTAATGAAATACAGCAGCCAATTATCTGTTCAGTTATCATCCCTTCCTCTGATTTTTTCCCACCGATTTCATGTAGTACTAAGAGGCTGTCAGGTGTAGTGTTCCACATCTCACACAGGTGATGGCACATGACCTAGACTGTCCGATCAGAGTTTCCCATCTACCTTGGCCACAAGGATCTGTTCATGAGTGGACCCAAGAGAAGCCAATCAGAGTATTCCTTGAAATTGAATAGGGAGATATTGGGAAGAAGAAGTATTCATTTCATTGAGGTTGCTGAGCTGAGGAGATTCTGGGAGGGTCTAGGGATTCCAGTGGCTGTTCTTGTCCAATATGTGGGAGGAAGAAGCTGTGTGAAAAATAAAGTCATAGCTCTGACCATATAGTAAAGCCTCTGAATCCAGCCAGACCTGAAGCCAGAGACTACCTACCATTCCCCACCCCCCAGACCTCCTAGTTACAAGAACCAACACATTCGTTTTTTGCTTAAACTAATTTCAGTTGAGTTTCTGTAAATTACAACAGAAAGGATCCTAACTAAGGCACTTCTTTTTTAGCCACTTTTCCCATTGGCAGTTACCTCCTACAATTATTCCCATTTGTCAAAATCCTAGTCATCTTTTAGGCTACAAGACTCTTCCATTCCAGCTTCCTCTCATTCACTCCTGAAGTGATTTTATTATTCCCTCTTCTGAAGTCCCTGGCCCTTGATTTAAAATGTTCTTATGGTTATAGGTCAACATGGTTTATTTATGTGTATTTCCTAGCACTCTTCTTAGATTATAAGCTCCTTGAGGACAGGAGCCATATGTCAGTAGGGTATATAGTATATTTGCTCCCCAAGTGCATGCCACAGACCACTGGGGAGCCAGAGAATTAGTGCTGGATCTTATAAATCCATGTGTGCCCCTAACGCATAGTATTCCGTCAAATGCGTGTGTTTGAGAAAATCCAATATGGCAAAAAGCTACCATAACTATTACTTACCTGTAATACTAATATAGAGAGGCTAGCAAATATTTTTGACATTAAAAACAAGTCCTCTGGGTGCCTGGGTGGCTCAGTCGGTTAAGCATCTGCTTTCAGCTAAGGTCATGATCCCAGGCTCCTGGGATTGAGTCCTGCGTCAGGCTCCCTGCTCAGCGGGGAGCCTGCTTCTCCCTCTGCCTCTGCTCCTTCTCCCTGCTCGTGCCGTCTCTCTGTCTCTCTCTCAAATAAATAAAATCTTAAAAAAAATAAAAATAAAAACAAGTCCTCAAATGACCTGAATATGGCTACATGGATGTATACATATGTGCACAACTTTTGAGTTTTACACTTAATATCTGTGTACTTTATGCAAGGTATGCCACAATAAAAAGTAAAACTAAAATAAAAATAAAGGAGGGGCACCTGGGTGGCTCAGTCAGTTAAGCGTCTGCCTTTGGCTCAGGTCATGATCCCAGTGTCCTGACATCCGGGTCCCTGCTCAGCAGGGTGTCTTCTTCCCCCTCTCCCTCAGCCCCTCCCCCCCCATGCTTTCTTTCTCTCTCTCTCTCAAATAAATAAATAAAATCTTTAAAAAAATTTTTTAAATAAAAATAAAGGAGTCCTCATATTTGACAAACTTGTCCATCACTAGTCAATACACAAAAATTAATTTGAGATAGATCAAAGACCTAAATAAACTGAACGCTAAAACTGTACAGCTTCTAGAAGAAAATATAGGAGAATATCTTATGACCTTGAGGTAGGCAATAACTTTTTAGAGCACTAAAAGCAGCAAAAATGGGCAAGAAATTCTAACAGACTCTTCACAAAAGAGCATATACAAATGGTCAGTCAGCACACAAAACATGTTAACATCATTACTCATCAGGGAATTGCAAATTAAAGCCACCAATTTTACACCCATTAAAATGGCTAAAATTCCTCATACATTGTTGGTGGGAATATAAACTGATACAACTGGGGAAAACTGTGACTTTCATAAAATCTGAACCTATCCCTACCTATGATCCAGCACCTGCACCCCTAGCTATTTACCAGTGAGAGATGAAAACATGTATCTGCAGAAAGATTTGTGCAGGAATGTTCCTGGCAGCTTGGTTCATAATATCCCAGAGCTGAAAACAACCCAAATGCTCATCTACAGACAAATAGATAAACAAATTATTTTACATTTTACACAGTGGAATACTACTCACCAAAAAAAGTAAAAGAGAACCAACTATTGATACATGCCACAGCATGAATGAATCTCAAAAGCATTACTCAAAAGCTGAGTAAAGGTAGCCAGACATAAAAGAGCACATACTATATGATTCCATTATGTGAAGTTCAAGAACAGGCAAAACTAATCTATGTGGGTGGAAATTAAAATAGAGTTTGCGTCTGGTTGGGAAAAGAGTGACTGATTGCAAAAGATGGCAGCAAATTATCAGAGGTGATGGAAACTACCCTATCCTGATTGAGATGCTGTTTACACGGGTTTATACATTTGTCAAAACTCATTGTTTTTAAGATCTATGTATTTCATTATTTATAATTTATACCCAATTTGTATATATTTATATATACTTTTATATTCTATATTTTATATATAAACAAATGATATATAGGTCTATAAATATATAATAGGTATAGGTATATAAAATACATATTATATATGTAAATATATAATAATTATATAAATATGACTTATATGTATAAGTGTATATATATATATATAGAGAGAGAGAGAGAGAGAGAGAGAGACCTTTTAAAAGATTCCTAAGCTTAGGAACAGAAGAACTGACTCCAAATCTCATTTCTCCCACTAACTCTGTGATATCTGCTAGTATCCTCGTCTCAATTCAATGGACCCATCCTATCAAGCTTGCTTACCTCAAAGGGCTGTTTCAACTATACTAACATCTGAGAAAGTGCTTGGAAAACTTTTAATTGTGTATTTCAAGAGCCTTCTCTCCAAGTTACTTTGTGTAGCCCTCTCCCTGGCCCTGTTGTTCCAGCTACACTGGCCCCCTTGAACTTGCCATGTGCTTTCCAGCCTCAGGACCTTTGCACATGCTGTTTCTCCACACAGATGGTTCTTCTCCCTGGTCTTCCATGGCTGGCTTCTTCAAATTCTTGCTGTGTCAGCTAAAATGTGTTATGTGTCCCCCACCCCTTACTCATTTCCTTCATTCTACTTGTCCTACTTTATAGTTATTTATTTGTTTATTTACTTACCATGTATCTTTCCCATACAAACTTTCCCATATCTTTCCCATACAAACTTTGGGAGTTTGTGAACTCCCAAAGAATAGGAAACATACTGGTTTTATTCACTGGTGCATCCCGAGTACTTAGCACATAGAAATTACCCGGTCCACAAGAAATGACACAAACTTATTGCTGAATGAATAACTACACCAACAAACATGAGCTTTAGTGCATGGACTTTAAAATCTGTTTGTGCTGACTCGGGACTTGGAGCCAGGTCTTCCCTGGGGCTTGGTGGGTGCCAGAAAAGTGACACCAAGATAACGCTAGTGTCATTGTAGTGTGCTCATGTGGGAAAACTTTCTGTGTCAAAGGACTCACGGAAACCTTAGGACATCTTGTCCTTAGGAAGGCTGAGACAGCCTCTCTTCATTGCGATGCTTTATAGTCTGTCTGTTGGGCTACCGCCCGGGGTTCTGCAGCTCCAGGGCCCTCTGTATCCCATGCTCAGCACAGGGACCAGGAGAAATGGAATGAATGCCTGTGTCCATCTTCTTGTTTGGCACTTTTCAGACCTCTGGCTTGTCATGGGGTCTTTTAGCCCTAATCCCCTCCCTCTCTCTCCCTCTAATAATCAAACCACTGTCTTTTTTAGTTTTCTGCATCTAAATGCCATTGCTCTTACTGAGGTCATCTCTCTTCCTGGAGTTAGACCCAGGTTGAGTGGGCTGCCCCCTAAGCCCAGGGCACCTGAGCATCACACATAGCTAATCTGCCTGTGGGAACTCTCTAAAACCTTCTGTTTTACAACTGGAATGTGCTGGCTGGCCCGGATTATTTTGGCTTCTGTAATATCAATGCTATGGGGAAATGCTCCTTAGCCAGTTACAAAGTCCACATGAGTGTATGAAGGTAGAGAATGCTCTAGTGAAAATGTAGGGATTTTGAAATAGGGGAGAGGTCTACCTCTGCCCCCCACCTACTTCCTCCATAGCCAAAATTCTGCTTTCTCTCTGTCTATGTCCGTTGAAATCTGTATTCTTTTCAACAGATAATGTCAATAAGCCCTTTATGTGAGCGGGATTTGGGGCTTCTCTGTTTCTCATCTGAGAATCCATCCTGTGCCAATGAGTTTGGGCCTCTGGCCCACATGTTAATTATTGTACCAGGGTTCCTGGAGTTGACTGGGGACAGAATGACTTTTTGGCTAGAAGAGAGGTAGTCTGGTAGGATTTTTTTTTCTTAAAGCATTAATCTAGCTTAGAGAGGCTGAGAGAGTGAAAATGCTTGTATGTTTCATTGATGTTTGCTCCTTCTTATCTGAGCAACACATTCAACTGGGGTTTGAGAACCAAATGTTAACGAATCTCTTAGGATTTCTTGAGCTTATATTGGCAATCACCATTTTTGCTGACATTAGTCCCAGGAAATAAAAAACAGTATTTTAGGATGCAGAATAGTGGAAAAGGAGTCTAGTGGTTTGTGTGCGAGTATGTGTGTGTATGTGTGTGTGCAACATGCACGCAAGCATAGAAAAGAAACCTCACTGAACTAGGGTCAGAAGGCGTGTGTAGAAGTCTGGACACATCTCTCCAGTTCCCTAAGCCTCAGTTTTTCATCCATAAAACAGGCAACATGACCCTCACCTCTCCTGACTCCCGTGTTGGGTGACAGTCAAATAAAGCAGGGAATGAGAAAACCTTTGAGTTAGCCTCTGTTTTGCTAGCTTCTTCCCTTGGCTAGTCTTTGAAAGAGAAGCCAGCATATATTTGGCTTTTTATTATTATTATTATTGTTGTTGTTGTTGTTGTTACTTTTGGTTGCTGGCTATGTTTCTTTTCATCATTAAAATTTAATACAGTTCTGCACAGCAGTTGAGCACAAGGCAAATCAAGCTTTATTTGGGTTATAGGTAAATGGGGCAAGGTAAAAAGAGTCAGTCCATTGTGGGTCCTTATGTACAATTGTCCTCATTTTAAATATTTCATCCCATTGTTACACCGTGCGTCCAACTGTGCAGTTCAGTCTCTCATTCAGAAAGCACGGTCTCTATAATTAAGTGATGATAAAAAGAGGACATAGGACAGTGAGCACAGGAGAGAGGCTTTGCTCTTCTCTTTGTGTCTAGAAGGGCAATGGGCAAGCCAGACCAAAAAGAAAGAACCCTTTCATCATGCCCGTGAAAGCAGGTGCCTTGTTTTGGCCACCAGGCCCAGAATTTCACCCCTCAGCTCCTTTTACAATTCCCAGGTGAGTGGTGCCTGATGACGCCCGTGTCTAGTTCGGGAAGGACATCCTGCGTACATCTCAGCAGGCCTCAACTTTTACTGCACCCTTGCTCAAAGCTCTGACACTTTTCAGCTGCTCTTTGGACAATTTCTGCTGGTGACTAGCCTGATGAAGGCAGTGGGGCAAGACTGGTCAGGACGTCATCCTGCTGGAAGCCATCTGCCTCGAGATGCATTTTCCAAGGCGCGTCACCCGTCCGAATGTGGAAGCACCTCTGGTCTGTCCGTTTCCCACTGGAATCTGTGGCATTGAGAGAGAGCAGGATGCACTTGAGGAAAAAGCAAGCAAGCCAGTGTGGCTGCCACATGCTGCTGGAGGGGGAGAGGGGTCTGAGAGGAGATGGGGAAGCTGGTGGGGGACCAGGCCACGCAGGGCCTTGCAGACCACGGCAAGGAGTCTGGCTTTATCCCAACGCCAAGTGAAGCCACTGAATGGTGTTAAATGCCATTGGCAGTGATGGGAGTCAAGGTTAAGCATCGTCTGATTTGTATTTTGAAAGCATCGCTGTGTCTCCTGTGTGGAGAGTGAGTGGGGGAAAAGTCCAGTCTGGACCTACTGGGATCCTCCGGGCAAGAGATGTCAGGGCTCAGACAGTGCGGGGCATTACATAGTCTTGATACCCTGGCAGCTTTTATACCCTTTAAACTATCTAAAATACTGCTTTGGAGCCTGTATTAATTTGCTAGGGCTACCATAACAAAATACCACACACGAGTGGCTTAAATAGGAGAAATAGTTCTGGAGGCAGGAAGTCTCAGATCAAGGGGACATCGAGGTTGGTTTCTTCTGAGGCCTCTCTCCTTGGCTTGTAGACGGCTGGCTGTGTTCTCCCTGTGTCTTCACTCGGTCTTCCCTTGTGCATGCTTATGTCCTGATCTCCTCTTCTTATAAGGACATCAAGTCCTATTAGATGGGAGCTCACCCTGATGACTTCATTTTAACTTCATCATCTCTTTAGTCCCTGACTTCAAATATAGCCACATTCTGATTACCAACGTACTTTTATTTTTGGATTCCTTATAAAGGGTATTGAGATAAGCTTTAGCGTTTCTGTTGTCATTGTTCACCCCTCCCCCCCCCCCACACCCAGTAACCACATTGTGTATAGGAAAAGTTGTATAACCATTTGATGGATTTCGTTTGGGTTTTGGTCTTCCACCAGAATGTTGAACTTGACCATGTTGTGATTTCTATCACAGCGTGGGTTAGCCGCAGAAATTTCCTGTACTGGCTACTGGTTACTTCTTGGGAGAAAGTCTGTTGCATTTGCCTTCTTTGTGGGTTCAAGAAATACCTGTTACAGGAAACAGCTCTCAAGTTCATCCTGACCAGAAACGTAACTCCTCATCTCATCCCATGGGTGGGTCTAAATGTTTGTCCAGGACCCACAAGAATCCTCCAGACTGTAGCATTTCTCCTCAAGTAATTTAAAATCTGCTAAGGGAAATAAAGCAAGCGCAAAAGTGACACTGTCGTAAGGTAGGAAACCGTCTGGGTCTGTGGCTCTTCCCACATCAATGGCAGGAGCATCACCGGTTAGATCTTGTCAGAAATGCAAATTGTCAGCCCCCACCCCAGACCTATTCAACAGAAAACCCTGGGGGTGGGGCCCAGCAATCTGTTTTGACAAGACATTTGGGGACTGTGATGCAAGTTCAAGTTTGAGAACCACTGCTTAGTCATAAGTGTATGCCATGAGTTTTTAAAGAAGAGAGCTCATATTTAGAGGAGAGTGAGGGGAGGATCTGGAAATAGTTCTAAAAGTATGTTGCATACGAGATAGGCCTTGAGGAGTGGGTTGAATTTTTATATTTATATGTAGATGATCATGTTTACTACAATTGCCATCTGCATGTTTATGTATTTCTTTTACAAACGTAATTAACAGCCTGGACTCTTAACTCGAAAGATCTGCTTGCTGTCCCTTCCTTGCATTGTAACTGGCTCGCTATGAATTGAAGTTTCCACCAACATATGCTCAGTTACAGAACTGGCAGTTACGATTGGAGGCATTTCGTTGGAGGATAATTTCCATTCCAAACATAGCTTGAATTGGAGGTGGAGATTCTACCTCTATACCCTTGAGGGAAAATCAGGCCAAAGCATCCCTGAATCTCATAGTGGGTGGGGATCTTTCAAATCATCTAGTCTAATACCCAGCCAGAGCGCCTCTGAGCTGGCCTTGCAAGGTGGGCGGCATCAGGACCCCGGGCATAGACACACACACACTTCTGCTAGCCCACTGAATGATTCTATAGCAGGGCTGGGCAAATGAGGGCTCAGAGGTCAGTTCTGGCCCACTGCCTATCTTTGTAAATAAAGTATTATTGGAACACAGCCAGGCCCATTTATTTACCTATTGTCTGTGGCTGCTTTCGCGCTGCTACCGTGGGGCAAAATTTTAAGCCCCTCCTTCAGACTGTATTTGCAAGAACTCTTAGATTGCAAATTCAGATTAGCTCAAGTTAAGCAGGAATCTGTTGGCTCCTGACCTTTGAGTAGCTGCTCATGGGATCCAAAGGGACTGTGTTCTCTCTGTATGCAGCTCTGGTCAGGTTGACTGCACCCCCTGTTGCTGAACTCTCTCCCCGCTCACACGGTCGGCTTGGCTCTCCTGCCTGCACTGCCCATTTCCATTTCACTCCACCCAGTCCATTCTCCTCTAAGTTCAGACCTTTTTTCTGGTGCAGCGGATCCTGCCGCCATAGCATGAACACTAGACTTGGCATCAGAAGTCCTGGGTTCTAGTCCTGACTATGCTATTGAAATACAAAACCATGAGATAAGATGTCAAGACACTGAAATGCCCCCCAGTGGGTAGGGTCAGGGGCATCAGGGAATTGCCCCTCCTTGAGGTCGAGAAAAGATATGTGGTAGGAAGGTCACTGAGATGGTCTAAGTGAGAGATGCTTATGGCTGGGACAGGGCTGGTAGAGAGGGAGAGAAAAGGCTGAAGTGGGGAGCTCAGTAAAAGATCCATCTATATGCCTTGATAGTGGATTGACCATGAGAGTTTCAACAAACCCACACATTCAGCGTTCATCATATTGAAGAACTGACTCTGGTTTGGACAAATGACACATTCTAAGCTGGCTCTGAGACCTCAAAGTGCATTCCTCAGAACACACTGGAAAGAGAGGAAACCCCTTTGCTCATGTCTCTGCCCACCCAGCCACCACTGTTCATCTCTGCCTGACGGGGGATGGCTCTAATAACAGACCAGAAACAGCTCTTCCTAAAAGGAATGACAACTTGAGAAAAGAAAGGGGCTGCGTAAATTAAATGGATGTTTAATCTACTTGTATTAGGACATTATTTCATTGCCAGATGACTTAAACATTTGTGAAGATTGGCAAACACATCGGAGAAAATATACTTTGTAATGCTCAGAAGGATATTGGCATCAAGTCATCTGTGACAACACTTTTGATATGCACTAGTATCAGATATCAAGATTTCTAAAATTCTCGTCTCGGTGCCAGAGAGTGTGTGAGTCTGCTAGTCACTAACCCAAGGGTTCTCAGCCTTCCGTAAACAAAAGACTCTCCAGAAGAGCTTGTTTAAAATTTAAAGTCTGATTCAGTAGGTATGGGGTAAAGCCCAGGAATCTGCATTTTGACAATCCATAACAGTCCCCAGGTGACTCTGAAGCAGGTGGTTAGCTGATCACTTTGAGAAACACTCATACAGCAAAAAGCACCACCATGACGAAATTTGCTCCCAGTTCACTTCCATCACTGACTTCCACTCTACAACCACCTTGTCTCATCCCCCCTCCGCTCAGCTAACTTTTTGATCTCCAGAGTGGCTCCAGAAACTTTCCCTGACTGCTTGGATGCTCCATAGCTTAGCCCCCTTGGTTCCAAAGAGTGCCCACAGCAACAAGCGACAGCACCCAAATAAAATAGCTTAAAGAGTCTAGCCATGTTTATTTCATAGAATAGAGAAGCCAAAGAGGGGCAGATCCAAGGCAGGTTGACTTAGAGGCTCAGCATTATCCTCAAGCACCCAGACGCTTCACAATTCAGGTGGCTCCCCTCAGGATCCATTGTGGGCAGCAGGGCTGCGGTTCCAGCATCCAAGGTGGACAAAAGTCTCCAGAGGCTAGGAAGAGCATAGAAAACCTTCCCCTTCCACCTGCCCTCCCTTTGTGTCTCATTGGCCAGGAGTAGATCACATGCCTTTGCCTAGGTCAGTGAGTTGGCAAAGGAATTAATTTCACCAATCAAGATTCCCTCCCCGGGTAAAGACTGGAAGACGTGGCTGCTCAGGGGAGGATAAGCAAAAGTGGATTTCCTCCAGGAGAGAAAAGTTCTGTCAGCAGACGAAGAGATGCATGGCTGTTGAGCCGGCAACAGACCCCTCTTCCTCTCTTGGAGCATTTTACCAGCTGTTTTCCCTACCGGAGTGTGTCACATGAGGACAGGGACCATGTCCACCTCGTCCGTCTGTCCTTGTGTCCTCAGCTAGATGCTGTGAGTCGTGTTAGATCGATGAGGTCCAGCATGAAATGGTCCTGGAATGTGTTTAACTTAAATTGATAGCAGATGATGATTTAGAGGGAAAACTGTGATTAATTAAGACAAAGTAGTCAACTGCAAGTGACAAAACTGCAACTCAGACTAACTCATATTTTTTTTTAGAAAGGGACTGTGCTATATTGGTTCATATAATTGGGAAGTTCAGAAGTGCCAGTGACTTCAGGCCCATCTGGATCCACAGACTCAAGTGATGGATTCAGGAACCTGTTCACTCTCTTTTTCCGTCTCTAGTAGGCTCTCCCAACATGGCGGGAGCAAGATGGCAGCAGGAGCCCCAGACCACCTCCTCCCACCTTAGCCACCCAGATGGTTCCTCCAACAGCTCCTGTAGAAAAACCCCGGAGATGACGTGGTCATGTGCCTGCCAATCATGTGGAAGAGAATTGGGGTCCTCTGACTGGCCGGGCCCGGGCTACTTTCCGATCCTGTGTTGGAAGAGGGTCAGCCCACCCGAACTCCACGGATTGGGTTCCCCCCGGGAAAAAGAGGTTGTGTTGCCAGAAGAAGCTGAGCAGATGCTGAGCAGGCAAAACACCAGATGTCCACTACATTTACGGATGGAAAAAGCTGTTTGCAGGGCATTCTACACGGGCCAAATGATAATTGAGAACTACTTGCTGATACACACAGAAAGTAAACATTTCCCCCTCATCCCCCAGACTAAACAGGTTCAATTTTCAACTTCAAACAATGGTTTGTTTCCTGAAGACAAAAAGCAGCTGTTGCCTGTTGACTTTTGGTGGGGAGGATCTTTGTTTTTATAAAACTTTTATCTCAAAAGGAAGTGTATTCTTCATCTTTCTTCCTAATTATCTGTTAGTCTTTTTATTCTGTCTCTTTCTTGGTTACTTATCGAGTCTTGACTTCCTCGTCCCAGGTACCATGTGTCAACAACCTACTATCAAATACAAAATGGTGCCGCCTCCAGTTCTGTTCTTTCTCTCTCCTCCCCTTTTCCATCAGAAATAATTCGTGGCGCGCCTGGGTGGCTCAGTGGGTTGAGGCAGGGACTCTTGATTTCCGCTCGGGTCATGATCTCAGTGTCCCGGGATGGAGCCTCACCTTGGGCACTGCGCTCAGTGGGGAGTCTGCTTGAGGATTCTCTCTCCCTCTCCCTCTGCCCCTCCCCCCACTGGTGTTTTCTCTCTCTGTTTCTAAAACGAATAAATAAATCTTAAAAAAAAAAAGAATTCATAAAAATGTTAACACTCCATTTTTGGATCTCTCTGATTCTCTTACCAAACTCTACCTGAGGCTGTAGCATTTAGGGACGTATTATCATTATTCATTCATTTGGTAAGTATGAATGGAGTGCTTACTAGTCCCAGGGACTGGGTGTAGCATTAATGATGCAATTAAAAAAAAAAAATCTTCCCTGCTCCATCCTGGAATTTCCTTTGGAGTGGGAGATGTATTTACTTTAGTTTTACATCTCTACAATATTTAGCTTCATCTTGTTATCATTACTGCTGCTTCCATTATCATGATCATGATCATTACAGCAGGCTTCAGCTTAGCTCTTGCAATGTACCAGGTGATGGGGCAAAAACACTTCCATGAAGAAAGGCTTTATGTTGGGGCACCTGGGTGGTTCAGTTGGGTAAGCATTTGCCTTCAGCTCAGGTCATAATCCCAGTATCCTGGGATCAAGCCCTGCATCAGGTTCTGTGCTCAGCGGGGAGTCTGCTTCTCCCTTTCCCTCTCCCCCTGCTTGTGCTCTGTCTCCCTCAGATAAAATCTTAAAAAAAAGAAAGAAAGAAAAGAAAAGAAAGGCACTATGTGTACACCACTTCTTCTCCATTCAGAAATTCTGAAAGGCAAATATATTATTCCCATTTTACAGATCGGGAAGCTAAGGCTCAGTGACATGGCATTTGGCTTAATCTCATAGAGCCTGTAAGAGGAAGTCTGGATTTGAACCCAGATTTGACAGGTTCCATAACCTGTTCTCTCTCCAGCTCACAGAAGCCACTCCATAAATTTCATGGATAGCAAGAAAAATTTGGTTCTGTTTTTCTGTGAGGGTTAAGGTTCTGATCCACCACTTTGGGTATAGACTGCAGGATGTGGCCTTTGAGTTGTGGGTCCTGTTGTGAGGATAAATGTGCAAGGGGCCACTCTTCATCTTATTCCTCTATTCCTCTATGAGGCTACATCCATTTGTCCCCAACCCTTTTGTCCACAATTTCAAATGCATCTCTCTGAAGGGCCGTGGACCTTGGTCTCCTCATTGGCAAAACTGTGAGGCTTGTTGTAGATGAGGATGGCTAATAGAACTTTCTGCACTAGTGAAAATGTTCTATTTCTGTGCTATCTGTTATAATTGCCACTTGCCCAGTGCTGGCCATTGAGAACTTGAAATGTGGCTAGTGTGACTGAGAAATGGGATTTTTAATTTTACTTAATTTTAATTTGAATAGCCACATATAAAGAATCATTACCATATGGGACCGTGCAAACCTAGGATGATCTCTATCATTCTTTTCACTTCTGATCTTATATATATTATTAGGTTGCAAACATTTTTTAATGAAATGGCATGAGGTATTAGAAGGGAATAGAGAAAGAAAAATATCAGGACATATCATGTGTACTAAAAATAAGTTTGTTTGTGAAACTTTTGTTTCACATATTTGTGTACTGCGTCATTTTGCAAAATTAATTTTGTCTAGTAGTTCATGGTCAAAAAAAATTGAAAACCTTTGCCTGTCGCTGAATAATGTCGCAGAGACCTTGAGAGTGATAGGCTTGTATGGTGCTCCTTTATCCAGCCTGGGGCTCTGCAAGACCTCATTTTAGGAATATTCTGTTCTTCCAGATCCTACAGGCATATGGTGAGCATGTGACTTCTCAAATGGTAATTGGAAGTGACTTTGTGGTCATCTATCTGTCTGGATGCAGAGATCCCAAACTGGTGGCCCACAGGCAGAATACACCCCCACAGATAAGCCTTTTGGGGACCTTAACATGTTTTTGCAGGACAGTAATCCCCCGGGACCCAGCAGCTGCTTCTCCTTTAGGTGAGCCAATCTCCTCGGTTTGTCCCCTTGGATTGATTTTCCACTA
This sequence comes from Mirounga leonina, assembly GCF_011800145.1. Lineage (NCBI taxonomy): Eukaryota > Metazoa > Chordata > Mammalia > Carnivora > Phocidae > Mirounga > Mirounga leonina. The sequence goes on from NW_023270971.1 coordinate 5,042,677, forward strand.
ACATTACCTGCCTGGCCCCTGAAGGCCTTTTGTGTTTCAGCCTTGTTTAATATGCATAGAATATTGAATCTGAAAGGAAACTGAGAGATCCAAGAATGCAAACCTTTTTCTTTTTAGATGGGAAGACAGTGACCCAGGAATGGGGCGTGTCCTGCCCGAGGCCTCATGCAAAATAACCGCTTCCACCTCTCAGGGAAGAACCAGGTATCAGCAGAAATCTTGGTAGGACTGAGGAGGAAGGGAAGGAGGGAAGGAAGAAAGGGAAAAGGAGAGAGAGAGAGAGAAAGAAAGAAGGAGGGAGGGAGGAGATGGAACACAGTGGGATGATGGTGAGCCATCCTCTCAGCCTGTGGAAAGGAGGACCTGACTGACAGCTCAGATTTGGGGCTGGGGGGATGCTACTGTGGAGTAATCATGCTCATAGGTGAATGGATGGTGGCAGAGGTCATCCAGGAGAGCCCTATAGAACTTGGAGCAATGGGACAAGCACTTTGGACATGAAAGAGGGGCCTCCGGGGCACCTCTGCCCTCTGAGCATTGAGGCTGCTTGGGATGGCTTTGAGAATCCCCTGACATGGGTCACTTTCACCTCATTTTGGCCTCCTCTGAGGCAAACTGTCCTGATCTGAAGCCAGAGCATTTCCCTGCTGGTCCTGGTGCAGCCAGCATGATGGGGACTCTGAGCAGGTTTCTCCCCTCTCTGAGCCTCAGGGTTGCATCTGTAAAGGTGTTTCTGTGGAGGAGATGGAGCCGAAGGTGCCCTGGGGGGCAGCTTGGAGAGAAAGGGATTCAGAAGTAGCTCCACGTCAGGCCCTACCCCTCTTCAATCACAGAAACTCTGTGGGCCCCAGGCGGGGCCTTTAAGTGCCTGGCAGTGTGGGAGAGAAGTTGGCCAGGGGTGAGGCAAAAAGGAAGAGGTAAGAACCGTGGTGATGTGGAAGGATTTAGAAACAAACACCAGGCTGCCCAAGTAAAGCATGTCTGGGAGCCCCATGCAATGCAAGCATTCCCTGGTCTAGGGGATGTCCCTGAATGCCCACCAGGTCACCGGATGTTTGCATTCCATGCATGGTTTATGATGGAATCAGTTCAACCTGGAGGCCATTTCATCATTTCAAGGAAGGGTTTGAAGCTTTAAAACAACAACAACAACAAAAAGAAAACAAAAAAGAAACCTCTAGGCAATGTTTTCTATATGCCTTCCGCTCTGATGTTAAAAACCCGTGAGTCAAGGGGAGCCCGGGTGACAGCTGATGTTTCTTGCATTTCTCAACAGTATCTCAGAGCCTGATGGCCTGCCCTCCTCAGGAAGCAAACATTGTATAAGTATTCAAACCTCTGGCTCAGAGGCCAAGAGACTGAGTCACTCAGAGCACAAGACAATTGCTGGTTTCCTGGAGTTCTCTACTTCCAACATGGCTTCCAGGACCTCATTCGAAACCCAAATTGTATTTTCAGATAAGCTGTAGAGATGCTGGAAAGGGTGCCTCAAGGCCCCAGTGCAGGGCAGCCCCATGCTGCCTGCTGGCAATGCTTGGGCAGGTCCCTTTCTTTCCCTTGGGATACACTGGGCAGAAGGAGGCCCAGCTGGGAATGCCCCCTGGGAGGGAAAAATCAAGCCTCTTCTAGATCTACAGTGCCTGTCCAAACCCTAGCTCCAACGTTTACATGTGGTGTGACTTCAGGCAAATTAATGAACCTCTCTGTGCCTCAGATTGCCCATAGATAAAAGAGGGATCCTATGGTATCTGTCTCCTGGGGCCGAGAGAATTCAATGAGATGGTGGGTATGAAGCCCTTAGCAAGGGGCCTGGCACAAAGTAATTGCCTAATTCATGTTAGTGTTGGGCTCTTCTTACAGCCCCTCAGGGTCCCTGACTGGGGGCTTGGTAAAGGTAGTGAGGAACAGAGTCAGCAGAGACAAGAGATTTGGTGTTGATTGACAGGAGGCAGCCCCTAGTGGGAAAAATGCCAGATACGCTAGGGATTTTCCCCTTCTCCATCAGGTCTCAACTAACCCTTAGCTCTAGATCAGATTTTTAAAACCCCATGCCCCAGTGTAGCAAGATGATATTCTTGAAATATTAACTGGTATTTCCTTCAGCCACCCGTCTTGCTCCTTCCCCCTCTATTCAGGGAGGGAGGCCTCAGGGCCAGGATGGGCAGCCGAAGGCAGAGACAAAAGAGATCGCTTCCTGGCTTTTGAATTTCAAGTCTGTGCCCTCAAAACAGAAAGGATCCATTACAAAGCTAAATATTCTAGAGAAAGTGTAAGCTAGAGAGGGCAGAAAGGGCTCCTTTACCCCCAGCTAACAAAAATGATTCCCTGGCCCAGAGGTGGGGAGGAGAATCTCAGAGAAAGAAATGAGAACACAGATCTATTTGAGTCCTTAGAAAAGAGGCCCGTGCTGCCCCCGCTGGGCTGAGCCCTGGACCAGACCCCCAGTGAAGAGCAGGATGGGGGCACAAACTGGCTGCAACTTAGTTCTGCTTATCTTGAAATAGGAACCACGCTGACTTATAAGAAAGAATTGAGGGCTTTTTTTTTTTTTTTTTTATCTTGAAGTGTTTTTTTGAATTCAATCAGAAGTATACAGGTTTTTTCTTTTTTTTCTTTTCTTTTTTTTCACAATGATAAGATGAACATAGAAATAAGTGGGAAGTTAATTCTATGACTCTGTATCTAGACCAGCTTTCTGAATTTACCAAATCAATAACGAACATGCAGTTCCCATTTTAGCGAGTGACTTCACTGTCACGTGAAGAACACCTTCCAGCCGCGGGCCGTGGGGCAGGCCTCCTCGCCTGGGGCCCTGGTCATGCTAAGGGTAAGGGAGCAGCTGGGTCTAGCAGGTCCGTCGGCGGGAGCCGTCATGCGGTAGCTGGCTGTCGGGCTAGAGCCGTCTGTCTGGCCAAGAGCCTGCCGTTCTGACACGTGTCCTGACAGCACATTTTGGGAGAAGGTGGCTCGAGCCATGTTGCCAGCTTCACTCAGTGACCACGGAGCACGCTGCTGAGCCTGGCAGAGAGAGAGGCTGGGGAAGAGTTTCTGTGGCGGCAAAAGTTTTACAGTAGCATCTTGGGGTGACAGACCGTGTTGCTGACACGGGAAAGCGTGGCCAGGGCTGCGGCACCTGCCAGCACCTGCGGCACCTGCCAGCACACACACACCTGTCTGGCCGTCCATCCGGGGCCAGGGAAGGGGCTCGAGGCGGCCATCCCCTGGCCCCGGGGGCAGCCATCACGGCTCCTTCATCCTCCTCCTCAGCCACAGATGCTCAATTACTGCGCCCAGTTTCCTGGTCTGTACCCCACAAGCATTATTCTTCAGTCTGTGTGAAATTTATGTACATATTTTAAACCAGCTGGATAATGGATGGATGATTACTGGGGGGGGGGTAATCAGATACCCCTGGTAGCCTCCCTTAAGCCCACTCCCTCCCCAGAGGGACCCCCCCACCCCCGCCCTTGGCACTTCTACATGGCAGGCAGTAGAGCTTCGTGGTGAGAACTGCCTCCTTCTGCCATTTACTAATGGTATGGCCGTGGGCAAGGGACCTCAGCTCTTCGGGCCTCAGCTTCCCCATCTGTAAAATAGGGTAATAATACCCGCCCCTCCTGAATTAGTAGAGCTCAGTGAGATGGCATATGTATGCTGCTGAGCCCAGTTCCTGACGGAGTAACCCACTCTGCAAATACTATCTCTTATCCTTCCAGGCCTTTCTTTGGGCATTTGCCCCTGCTCACTCTTCATGCATGGCTTCATTCCGAGCTCCCTCCTTATGCTTCTGCATCTTGGACCACTGACCTGCACCCCCTCAGCCCACCTAGGCTAATGCTAAGCCTCAGCATGACTCCAGATTTATGGAAATATGTTCTTCAGTGAACTCTCTCCCTCACCTTTCTGTGACTCGTGGGCCATGCTGCAGGTTGCGCTCTCTTTTATCCTGTTACCCTAGAACACACAGCCTCAGACAATGACGCCGGAAGCCTAAGTTCTCTCCCTCTCCCTCTGGGCCTCAGCCTGCTCATTTGCTAAATGAAAGCATGGGACTCATCTTATTCGTTCTTGTATGTATCCATCAAGTACTCATTGAGCACTCACACGCCTGGCACAGACAGTGCAGAGGCAGACAGGACACGCATGGTCCCTGCCCCGAGGCTCCCAATCTCCTGTATTAGGTAACCTCCCAGTCCAGGGAGATCTGATGGGTACCAGGGATCCGCACGATGAACACAGATGTCATGACAAAATGAGATACACACACAGGGCCCTTAGGGGTTACCAAAAGCAGCTCTCACGGTCTCCCTAGCAGAGTTTTCAGAAAACAAATCACTCACCTCTTCTAAGTATGCACACACGACTGACACGCCAACACGTCCCCCTGGAAACAGCAGATGTGCCCAAAATACACCGCCTCAGGAAAACATAGATCATAACCTCTGTTTCCCACAACAGGAAACACCCAATTCACACATTCCTCTGCAGGATACATCCAAAGCGTGTCAGCCACCCACCTCTGCAGCCCGCAGAAACCCATAAACAGAAAGCTCAGCGATGGTGGGGGTGGGGGGGAAGAAGAGGTTGCTTTAAGGTGGTGAACGGGCTGCAGCCGGGGTTTCTCTTCCTGAGCAGCAGCAGGGAGGGAAAACCAGAAAACCTTTGCCCAAGTTGGACTGGTCCCAAAATGGATTTGATGATGTTTGAGCCAAAGTCGGGGTTAAGTGGCAGGGCGCAATTCAGAAAGAATTCCTGCATTGAGTTGGAGGTGGGGGTGCGTGACTTCAGAGATCTTTAATATCAATTATTGCTTTTATTTATTAAGCAGTGTCCCAAGCACTTTTATATAATTTAAGTGATTTAATACTCACAGATGACTTGCATTGTTCCCACTCTTGAGATGAGCAAACTGAGACAGGTGTCGTCATGCATTTAACTCGTTCAAGGTCACACAACCGGCAGGCAGCATTGCTAGAATACAGACTCAGCCCTCCTGACTCCAGCATCCACGCCCTGAACCCCCGCGCCTGGTGCCTCTCAGCGCAGGGATCCCATGTCACTGCCGTCTTGCCCCCGGAGCCAGAATCAGGGCTGCAGACCGCGGTTCAACTCCAAAACCAAACTCAAGGTCATGTTGTAAACGACCAGAGGCTCTTCTATACAGACCCCACCCTAACCTGGCAGGCAGACGGCTTTCTTTTTTTTTTTTTTTTTTTTTAAGATTTTTATTTATTTATTTGAGAGAGACATGGTGAGAGCGGGAACACAAGCAGGGGAGTGGGAGAGGGAGAAGCAGACTCCCCGCCGAGCAGGGAGCCTGATGCGGGGCTCGATCCCAGGACTCTGGGATCATGACCTGAGCCGAAGGCAGTCGCTTAACCGACTGAGCCACCCAGGCGCCCGGCAGACGGCTTTCTACCCGCGAAATGCCTGGATCCGCAGTCGGCTCTCCTGCTCGGTACTTAGGAAATACCTGTGAACACACTCCGGGTACTTTGGGCCCTAATGGAGCCGTGAGTTGCCGATATGTGACAGTGGCAGCACCCGGCCGCCTCCCAGGGCCCCGGGCGTTTGCAAGCTCGTTTTGGAACTGGTTGATTCTCCCTGCTTGATGTTTCACTGTTCGACCAGAAGCACCACTGTTTTTATTACACTTCCAGCCATTTTTCACAGCTGTTGTGCTGTCTCCAAGTCAGCTTTGTCACTCTTTTAATTATACCCCAGGATAGCATAGGTGCTTCTACTTTCTAAAGACGATTTTAAAGATGACTCGGTTAGAATGGAGGGACGTCTTTTTCTCCAAGGTCAGGCCACCCTCAGGGGAGGAAGGACCAATCCTGCAGGCACCACATCGGTAAGGAGAACGTAACTTAGGTCGTGTTATCTGTGAGGGAGGAAGCATGCTAATATCTGCTTTTAAAAGAGACTAATCTGATGGCAGCCCGGCCTTGTCGACGAGAAACTCCTGAGACCGGGGCGGCAGCCAGCCGGAGGGAGGGAGAAAAGCCGGGTGCAGGAACTGGGTGCTGAGCTTATTTCTTGCTCTTTGACTCGCGTGCTCCTTTCAGCTTACCGGGAGGCCAGCCACCCTCCCCTTCCGATTTGCTGTTGGGCTCCAACACTTTTAAATGATCTCTGTCGCCTTTGGGAAGAGCTTTACTTGCAAATTTCGTCGTGGAATTAAGTTGTGTTTTCCCGTAGAACTAAAGGTCTGCTGTGCGTCTGTTTCAGACCCTTCATTTTTTCATCTCAAAGGCATTGGCCAGCTGATTTTCTGTCTTAAAAAAGTAGACTGACAGCCATTGCCAATTGACTTCCTTGCTTCTATTCTTGGAAAAATTAAGATTGTCCAGTCTCGCAGTAACTGAAAAATTGTGATTTTTAAAAAAATTAGTATTTATTTCATTGCTCGGAATCTTTTGTTTCTAGATCAAATTCAGGATGGGTGAATGTGTGTGTAATTGGTTCCGATTGCAAACTGCTTTTGAGTACAACTTTAAAACACTTCAAGGATGAGAAGGAATAATTTAAGTCTGAGGTGGTACACCCGAATTAATTTGTACATGTTATTTTTATATACATAGGATTCAACCAGACTTCATTTCTTGTTCCCTAGTCTCAGTGCCTGGTGTTCCGTCTGTGGATCTATAAAGTTGTAATGTCCAATAATGGTACCACTAGCCACATGTGGCTATTTAAATGTAAATTTATATTAATTAAAATGAGATAAAATTAAGAATTCAGTACTTCAGTCACGCTAGCCATATTTCAAGCGCCCAACAGTCACATATGGCAGTAATTATTATATTGGACAGTGTAAATATTGAACATTTCTATACTCAGAAGTCTATTGGACAGCACTCCTTACAGACTAGGAACTGTCAATGTCTCTCCTAGGTGCCCTTTACTGGCCAAATAACATTAAACAGAAGCCAGAGATTCCCTACACGCATTTTAGAAACATATCACATGATCTCTAAACTTGGTAACTTCATGGGTTATTTCACAACTTAGCAAAGCTAATGTCCTTTGAGGCCCATGGCTACTCTAAAATGTTGCTGTCAGGGACAAGCTGTTCAAAAATCAAGTACAAGTCAATTGAAATTCAAGGGACATTTGTACATAAGGCAAATGTCATGACTCGTGGCTGGTTTCTAGTACTTTCGGAGATAAAAATTCGTGGAAATACTAACCAGCAGAAAATCAACAATAAAATTTCAATGTTCTGCGGGGGAGGGGGGTGGCTAGAGATTGGTGGGAAGAAATGGCACCTTCTCTACATACCTAGACCCACAGAGTATGGTTTGATTATGTCGTTGATTTAATTACCCAAGGATACAAAATCTTGTTGGAAACGAGGTGGCTTTCAGGGCAAGAGCAGATATGGCATATCTCAGCCTAGCGTCCCTTGACCCCTAGAGCTCCTGTTGGCACTATCTAGATAAGGAAAGGTCTTCACGCGTCTATAAGCTCAAATCTTGCTACACTGCTGCCCTTTTGTAATCATCGTTTATATGCGCAATCTGGAAGAACTCACACAACAATGGCTGCATTTCTATTTCTGGGATTATTTACAAATATCAGACATTTGTGGGTTTCCAGCCACAGTTAGCAGGACCAAAGCAGCACACTCATCCTGAGGGAAGCGGCAGAGTTAGGGTTGGGGGGCCCATCACTAGCTCTGCCCCCAGAAAACCCATTTTCCTAATCTGTCCCCTCACTCAGATTTTATACCTTTTTATCTGAATGGTTCAAAGGCTGAGTATTGACTGAAGACCATGATCACAAATCAATTTCCCCCAGAAAATCAAATCAGGGAGAAACCGAGTTGATCTTGGAAATTGGTTCTTGAGCAATAAGGCAGGTTAAATTAGAAGAGGTAAATGAGAATTCGTGCAGTGATTCTGGAGGGACTTTTGGATACTTTTGAGACTTCTCATCACTGTTGGTGATGATTATCCTGTTAGTTCTTACTTGTTTTTCAGACTCCCAGCTTTGTTTCCCTCAACAATTGTGGATCACTACACTGCCCAGATAAACGGGATCTACATTTTTCTCACAAATTGGTGGGAGAGGGGAGAGTGAAATATTTTCCAGGGTTGGTGAGCACGAATCAGAGAAAGAAGAGGAGACAGGATGAATGGTTATGGACATTCTGGGAGTGGGGAAGGATTGCTCTGAGCTGTGGGGCAGGTGTGATGATCATGGTACCAGTGAACATTTATGAAGAACGTCATGCACTTTTCAAAATGCTTTACATGTATTAACCCATTTAGTGAATTAATTAATGATTTTGTTAACTAGCTAACTCACTTAAATTTTGTCTTAAATTTAAGACAGGAGAAAAGTTGAATAAGGGGCATGGACTCCTCAAGACAAAGATTGTGAGAAGGATATTATCTCCCACCTCAGATAGCAGAGTTGTCAGATTCAACATTTTCAGGGCTCAGTAACCAGCTTTTTGCCTTACAGGGCACTGGTGATTCAGGAGACCTGTAAGTGGAAGATAATTGAAAGTCCATGGGCACCTGGGTGGCCCAGTTGGTTAAGCATCTGCCTTTGGCTCAGGTCATGATCTCAGGGTCCTGGGATCAAGTTCCGTGTTGAGCTCCCTGCTCTGCAGGGAGTCTGCTTCTCCCTCTCCTCTCAATCTCTCTCTCTCTCTCTCTCTCTCAAATAAAATCTTAAAAAAAAAAAGTCCTGTTTTTCTGTTACTTGTCTTTAAAAGGAGGAAGGCAGCTGAGATCAATTATGGAGGCCATCTTTGAGAATCTGAAGAGAGCTGTAGGATAATGTACATAACACCAAATTTTATATTTAATTAGAAATACTAGATCCCAGGTGTATCCATCAGGATATGCTGCAGTAACAAGGCCATAACAACAAAAATTCCTCCTTGCTCACCATAGACGTTCGTCCTGGGTTAGCCTTGGAGCTGTGCTCCAGGACTCAATCAGGGATCCAAGCTGATGCATCCTGCACACCATCTGGGGTATCACTGGTTGCTGGGTTATGGAAAAGGCAATATGGCAGATCACAAACTGGCTCCAGTTGAAAGTGACACACATAATTTCCATTCACATTTCATTGCCAAGCAAGACACCATGTGCCATCCTTCATTGTGCCTAGAATAAAAGATTCAACTTTCAGTGAACAGCCATTAACAACTACCACACTAGGTCAAGAAGCCCTGAATCGAGTATTATCTAAGTTACTTTGCAGTTCAAAGTTCATGTGAGTCCAGATTAATTTATAATATGCTTATTCAAAATTTAGGCAGTAAGCCTGCATGTCTAAATAGTAGACATCAAATTCCCCTCCAATCAGGTGGTCATCTTTATAGCCAGGACAAGAGTGAGCCTTCTCCTAATAGGGTATGAGCAAAAGATTTTGGACTGTTGCTTCAACTTTGAAAATTGAGGAATTGAGGAGTTCTCTCCTGATCCCCCTAGGGGCTTCCTACAAGAGAGAAGATTTAGTTCCTCATTAGCAAAGTTATCTCAGTAGCTTATACATAATGAGATTGGACCAGACAGCTGTCAATATCCCTCCCAACCCTGATTTTTTTTTTTTTAATTCTAAGCAGGTGCCTACTATTATTAAAAACCAGATAACCAGATTTTAGAGTGGTCCAGCAAAGTATATCTCAGGGACAGGAGATCTGGAAAAGTAGCCATGAGAGAGTCTAGGCAAGAGGGTAATAGATTCATAAGCTAGTAGAGCTCTACAGTATCATCAAATGCCCAACCTCTACTGATTTCAGCTCCTTCTTAATCTCTACCAGATCTTTTTTCTTAATTATATACTTTTGACATTTTCTCAGTGCTATGGAAAGTGCCACTCAAAGGCAGCTTTAAGATGAGTCCCCGCACCAACCTCCTTCCAACTAGAGTGCCTCCCCTTTGTGCCTCTTTTGTAAAGCCTGTGCTACCACTGACCACCCTCATTTCATAGATGTCAAAACTAGAGGCCCAGAGAGGGGATGTCACTTGCTTTGCTCAAAGGCCAGTTGGAGGCAGGATCAATCACCCAATTCTTTGAGACCCATGTCAACTGCAAAAACCAAATTCTCTTTGAGAAATTTGGGACCTGGTTTTGATCCAGAAATCACCCAAGAAATGGTATTTCTGGATCATTTACTTTGAAATACTCTACTTCTTTTACTTTTCATCTTCCGTGAATTTGGCCTCTATTATGGCAAAGAAAGGTTACGCTCACTCGTAAGTCTCTGCCTGCTTCAGGAGACTTATGAACTCACATCCTGATGGTGCCTTGGCTTGGCACATGCAGCCTGGTGATGTATTGAAGGTACTTGGCTAATTACCTGCACGCTTTCTGCTTTTTCTCCCAGTTAGGATTATGATAATGTCTTCTAACAGAGTTCCTAAAGAGGAAAGGCCTTCTGGATAGTGATCTCTTTGTTTCTTTCTGCAGTTCCTTATCAGCAGAATCCTTACAATCCCCGAGGCAGCTCCAATGTCATCCAGTGCTACCGGTGTGGAGACACCTGCAAAGGGGAAGTGGTCCGTGTCCACAATAACCACTTCCACATCAGATGCTTCACCTGTCAAGGTAGGAGGCCCAGACTCCCAATGCCCCTGTCAGATTGCAGGCCCTGGTTTCACCCATAGGACATGCCACAGGGGCACGCAGAAAACATACAGGCCGATACCTCTGCAGGCCTAAAGAAACTTTCCTTGAGCCTTTATGAGAACTCTCCCTTAGGCAGTGTGGAGTGAAGAGGAAGGAAAGAGTTGGGACGTGGGGGAGGGAGGGAAGCTGGTGACCTCAGAGTGGTAGTGCTGACCCAGGAAGAAAAAGGCAATCCTGCAAGCTTAACCTGCACAGCTGGAGAGACTCCTGTCTTGTGCCTATAAATCAATTTGAGAGTGAATGAATGAGCAAGCTGTCCTGGCTACAATTCAGTGTGGCTCTGAGATGAGCACCTATTCTATGACCGTGTGGCAATCCTCAAAGGTGAGGTTTAACAGGGTACATTATGACTTCACTAAGGTCTGTAATTTGGAAGCAGGTGGATGTTGAGTTACCTCTGGACTCTTAAATTACAAGTTCCTAAAGAAGCAGGATAACTAGCAGCAGGAATAAAGAAGGACTCTGCTGAAAGAGCCCGGGGAGCCCTCTGGCCCTGATAGATGCCTTTCCAGCCTCCACTTCTTGAGGCTTTCTGTTCCACAAGGCAGCCATTCTGAGGTTGGATGGCCCCGTGGGTTTAGAAAATGTTTGACCCCAAACCAGTAACTTCCACCTGTTGGTTCTAGATTTGTTCTCAATCTAGATTGCTCTAGATTTGTTCAATACTGCATGTGTGCTGTTCCCTGTGGCTGCCGTTCACCTACTTGTAGTCAGGTCTCCGCACACCTGATTACACTGCAGGTCCTTACTTTGAGCCTCATCTGAAATGATTCCAACTTGTATCATCTTGGAGTCTTCCTTGATCCATTCTGGTTTGTCACTATCATTCTAAAAGGATAGTGCCCAGAACAGACCATGGTTCTCAAGGTCCACCAAATACAGTGGGGGTACCCTTTCTGTTAATATGATTGATGTTGGATTGACCTCCTGAGGAGCCACTCCACGGAATTGACGTATATTGAATTTAAGGTCAATTGAAACCTCAGATCTTTTCATTTTAGTAATTGCTTCCAACCTCAGTCTCATGTGTCTGAGATTGACTTACACTGCTGTTGAGAAAAATTCTGGATTTCTTCCTCAGGATCTCACTAGACACTGCACTGAGCGAATCAATTACATATTCACATTTCCTAATGTTTTTAATGGAAGCACATATGGAATATATTTTAATTGATGTGATTTAAATTCTGTATTGAGACTTGGCAAACCCCTTTAGTGTACGCTGACCTGCGAAAGGATCTTGGCGAGTGACCATTTTTACACCACTAGAAGCTGGGGCAGGAAAAAGGATAAAAACAACAAAATTGTTCTAAGGAGTTTTGAGCTACGACTGTGCAATTGTATTCTTAAGAAAGTATGTTAGTTACCCTTTGCTGGGACCAAAATTTAATAGTTTAAATAATTTTTTGTTTAGCTCATGATCCTCTGGGTTGGCAGGGCAGTTCTCCCAGGCTGAGCTGGCTCTCCTTGTCTCCACTCGCCTCATCACAATGATATTGGTGGGTCACCTGGCAGTGGTTGGCAGGCTGTTGGGCTGAGTGCCTGCATATGGCTTCTCATCCTCCAGCAGCCTGGCTTGGATTCATTTGCATGATGGTCTCAGAGTTCCAAGTACAGCAAAAGAGCAAGCTTCAGAAAGCAAGACCTTTTTAAGCCTCAGCTTATGTCATACTTGCCAATGTCCCATTTGCCAAAACGAGTCAAGTGGCCGACCCAGGTTCACGATCATGGAGAAATAAACTTTGCCTTTGGTGGGAGGATTTGCAGATTTCAAGGGTGTGAATGCAGAGAAAGGAAGAATATGGCCATTTTGACAATCAACCACAGGGAGGTTGTAGAATATCTTTTCATGGAGATTTTAAGGGAAAAAAATAGATTTACTTTTCTGACTGTTTTCAATGTCAACTTGCTTAGAAGTGAAACAAATGAGAGAATTTTTGTTTCCAGCAGTAACCAGTTATAGTTACCCTAAATAGCCTCATTTGAAAAAGTTAAAATCTCTATGAATTTTTCTGTAGTTCTTTTACCATTCACTACTGCACTGACATGAAAGAATCTGCAGAGGTGAAAAACAAAAATAAAAGCAGAAATCCTCCTGTGACTGCCAATGCCAGACTTAATCCTAATGGTTTATGCTAAACCTTGGCAACCTTGTGCTTTTGCCTTGATGGCTGTATAGATCATGGAGACATAGGAAGAGGCTAGAGCCCGGTCTAAGTAGGAATCTAATAGGAGACCTCTGAGTAAAGCTGAAATTTTCCCCTACGAAAATCTTACTTTCAATGTATGGATGGATGAGAAATAAACTGGAGAAGGAGACAGCAATGAAACCGTCTGTACTAACTTTGGCACTGGGTAGAGGAGAATAAAACTTGTATCAAAACGTCTACCTATAATCCACCCTTAACATGGATTCATGTTCTATATTCATGCTATGAATTGGCATAAATTTTAAAAAAGCGAAACAGAATTTAAAAGAAAGTCATCCCACACTTGGCAAGTGGCAGAAACAAGTGATATTCCTCTTTGGAGGAACTCAGCTTTATTCCGGACCTCAAAGAACTCCCACGGGTAACATTATCAGCAAAATGAGTAACTTACAGTCAAAAACACACAAATCATAATGGAGGGAGAGCCACAGAAACAATGAAGAGAGAATCAGAACCTCAAAGACTTCATAAATTTGTATTTTTTTAAAAGATTTTATTTATTTATTTGACAGAGAGAGAGAGCGGCAGGCAGAGGGAGAGTGAGAAGCAGGCTCCCCACTGAGCAGGGAGCCCGGTGTGGGGCTTGATCCCAGGACCCTGGGATCATGACCTGAGCCGAAGGCAGACGCTTAACCAACTGAGCTGCTCAGGCGCCCCATAAATTGGTATTTTTTGACATTATATGATGACTACATAGAATACATTTAAATAGGTAAGAAGAGCCATTTAAAAAGAGCAAGAAACAACACATTATAACAAATAGCACAGCAGATTTGAAAAAGAAACAAAACTTTAGAAATAAAAATATATAATGTTTGAAATTTAAAAGTCAGTGTATGGATTATATAGCAGATTAGATGTTGCTGAAGAGGGAATTAATGAACTATAGGATTTAGCCAAGAAAAAGGTATATACATATAGTCCAGAAATATAAGAAGGTGGTAAAAATAAAAGATAAGTTTATACATGAAGAAAATAGTGGAAAGGGTTGACGTATATTCAATCAGAGTTCTAGAGATGTGTAATAGAATACCTGAGTGGGAGGACAATATTTGGAGTCATGACAGTTATGCAATGTTCTAAAACTGTTCAAAGACACAAATCCTTGGATCCAGAAACCTAATAAATCCCAGTAGAAAAATATAAAAGAAATCCACCTGTATACATCATCAGAATGAAACTGAAGATCACCAAAGACAAATGACAATTTTAAAAACAGCCAGAGAGAAGAAATAGATCATCTGCCTACAAATGGTAAGTAGACTGAGAGCTAACATGTCAGTAGCAACAAGGAAGCCAGAGACCAGTGGAATAATTCCTGTATGTACTGAAAGAGATAACTGTAAAGTTAGGATTATGTATTCAGCAAAAGTATTTTTCTAGAACAAAGGCAAACCTATAGCTAACATCATACTTAATGGTGAAAGACTGCCTGCCTGCCTATAAAGGCAAAAGTAACAAAAGGATGTTTGCTCTTACTACTTCCATTCAGCACTGTACCGCAGGTTCCTATTGGGTCAGTTATGTAAGAAAATGAAATAAAAGACATCCAGATTGAGAAAGTAAAAGTAAGGTTATTTCTATATGCACATGACATGATCTTATATATAGTAAATCCTAAGGAATGCACTAAGAAACTCTTAGAAATAACAAGTTAATCCGAGTTTCAGGATAAAAGATCAATATACCAAAATCAATTGAATTTCTATACAGTTACAATAAACAATCTGAAAATAATATTAAGAAATGATTCCATTTACAATAATGTCAAAAATAAAATACATAGGAATAAATTTAACAAAAGTGTAAAATTTATACTCTGAAAATTATAAAATATTAAAGAAGATCTAAATAAATGAAAAGAAATCTCATTTCATGGATCAGAAATCTTAGTATTGTTAAGATGGCAGTATTCTTCAGACTGATCTACAGATTTGAGGCTATCTTACTCAGCTCAGGCTTCCACAATAAAATACTGTAGATTGAGTGGCTTAAACAACAGAAATTTATTTTGTCACAGTTCCAGAGGCCAAGATTAAGGTGCCAACATGGTAGGGTTCTGGTCAAAGCTCCCTTGGCTTGCAGATAGCCATCTTTTTACTGTGTTCTCACATGTCTGGAGAGAGAGAGAGAGAGAGAGAGAGAAATGGCAAACTGGCTGGTGTCTCTTCTAAAAAGGGCACTAATCTCATAATGAGGGTCCCACCCTTATAATCCTCATCTAAACCTAAGTATCTCCTCAAGGCTCCATACCCAAATACCATCACACTGAGGGTTAGGGTGTCAAAATACAAATTTGGGGCAGGACACTATTCCATTCATAGCAAATGCAATCCCCATAAAAATCCCATCTGGTTTCCTTGAAGAAATTGATAAGCTGATTGTGAGATTAATATGGAATTGCAGGGGATATAGAATAGCCAAAGCAATCCTGAAAAAGAACAAAGTTGGAGGACTCAAACTTCCCACTTTCAAAACTTACTACAAAGCTACAATAGATAAGACAATGTGGTACTGGCACATGGATAGACATAAAGATCAATAGAGTTGAGAGAGCAGAAATAAACCCTTAGGTTTATGGTCAGGTGATTGTCAACAAACCTACCAAGACAATTCTACAGGGAAGAAGAGTCTTCAACAAATGGTGCTAGGAAAACTGGACATATATATGCAAAAACACACACAAAAAAATGAAGTTGGACTCCTTCCTCACACCATACACAAAAATTAGGTCAAAATAAGTCAAAAACCTACATGTAAGAGCTAAAACTATAAAACTCTCAGGAGAAAATGTAAGAGTAAGTTTTTGTGACCTTGAGTTAGGCAAAGACTTCTTGGCTATGACACCAGAAGCACAAACAACAGAAGAAAAATAGATGAATTAGGTGTCATCAAAATTAAATACTTCTCAGTGCTTCAAAATATACCATCAAGAATGTAAAAAGTCAACCCACTGAATGGGAGAGGAAATTTGCAAAATATACATCTGGTAAAGAACTTGTATCTAAACTATATAGAGGATTCTTAACAACTTACTAAGAAAAAGACAATCCCATTTCAAAATGGGCAAAGGATCTGCACTGAGGTTTCTCCAAAGAAGTTTTATAAATGTCCAGTAAACACATGGAAAAAAATGCTCAAAATCATTAGCCATCTAAGAATGAACATCGAACCACATGGAGGCACATGTCACGCCATGAAATCGGCCATATTCAAAAAGACAGAGAATACAAACGTTGGCAAGAATGTGGAGAAACTGGAACCCTCCTCCATTGCTGGTGGGAATGCAAAGTGCATAACTGCTGTGGAAAGCAGTCTTGCAGTTCCTCTAGGAGTTCAATGTAGAGTTACCATATGACTTAACAATTTCAAAGTCATAAGATGTATGCTTAAGAGAAACAAAAACATATGTCCATGCAAAAACTTGTGCATGAATGTTCATAGTAGGATTATTCATCAAGTCAAAAATTGGAAACAATTCAAATACCCATCAACCAATGAATGGATAAATAAAATGTGGTGGAACATTTTGCAGCAATACATCCACGTGGATGAACCCTAAAAGCACAAATGGCCCATAAACATATAAGAAGATTCTCAATTTCATTAAAAATCAGGGAAGTGAACATTTTAAAGTGAAATTTAAAATCACAGTAAGATGGGGCACCTGAGCGCCTCAGTCGGTTGAGCGTCTGACTCTTGATTTCAGCTCAGGTCATGATCTCAGGGTCGTGAGATCGAGCCCCAAGTCCGGCTCGCACTGGGCATGGAGCCTACTTGGGATTCTCTCTCTCCCCCTCCCTCTGTCCCTACCCCTCCCACACACACACTGCTCGTGCACATGCATCCTCCCTCTCTCTCAAAAGAGAGAGAGAGAAAGAAAGAAAGAAAAAAAGAAAGAAAGAGAGAGAGAGAGAGAGAGAGAGAAAGAAAGAAAGAAAGAAAGAAAGAAAGAAAGAGAAAGAAAGAAAGAAAGAAAGAGAAAGAAAAAACAAGGAAAGAAAAGTGTGTTTTTAAAAAATTAAATAAAATCACAATAAGATGACATTTTATAGCCACCATGTTGACTACATATATTATCAGCTTTCAATGATGATATGGACCAGTGGAAACTGCTGGTAGGAATGCAAATGGGAAAAACTCTGGAAAACGGCGAAGCTTCACCTCACAGATACAAGAATGTTCAAAGCAGCATTTCCATAAAACAAAACAAAACAAAACAAAGGGGATGCTTTCAGGATATGCAAACAGGCTTCTGAGGCACCGGGAATGTTCTGTTTCATAAACTTGGGAGCGGGTACCTGGGAATGCATTTTATTCTTCTTCTTTAAATGGTGTTTGTATATTTACTACATTTTCTGTATGTATAATATAGTTCACAGTTAAACGTTTAAATGTTAAATAGATCACCCTCAGGAGCCCTTCTAACACTTTGGTTTTGAAATTCCATAAAACTCCGTCTCATTTGAAAAGTTGAAAATCAACAGAATCCTATGACAGACTTGTGGACTCTCGGGTCTGGGTGTGTTCTCAGTTACCACATAGCCCCTT
Organism: Mirounga leonina; assembly: GCF_011800145.1. NCBI lineage: Eukaryota > Metazoa > Chordata > Mammalia > Carnivora > Phocidae > Mirounga > Mirounga leonina. Next base: position 5,060,091 of record NW_023270971.1, read on the forward strand.
CACTTCACAAATGAGGCAGCTGAGCTCGAGAGAGGTGGGGTAACTTTTTCAAAGCCACGCAGCACCTGAGTGGTAGAATAGAAGCATGGACCACGGTCCAGCGACCCCCAACACAGTTCGTTTTCCCATGAAACACGCGGTGACTGTGGGCAAGGTCTCTTTCTGGGCATTATACTAACAGTGAACGTTCATTCTGGATTTTCTCAAAGCAGTTCTAACTTCTCATATCCTGTCCCACTGTCAAACCAAATGATCTGCTTTTTTTTTCTAAATTAATAGATTTTATTTTCTTGATTCACGGAATAACGCCTGTCCTGGGTGTTGTGTTAAATTCCACATCAATTCCATACTGTAGACCCTCTCCAGGGCCTTTCCTGTTATTTGGATGTCAGGCTCTGCTCAGCCTCAAATACATCGGTCCTGCTGTCCGACTTGCCTTCTATCCCCGTGTTCCCCTGAGATTCTTATCAACCTTTACATCCTTTCTACCAAAAACTTCCTCCTTTAACTCCTTGGGGGAAATGGAGGAACTGATTGTTCCAGGTTTTCTTATGACCTCCTGGGTTTGTCCACTGGGAGAGGTGGCTCTGGGGGTGGAGCTGGCCGGGGAAACAAAGGAGAGAAAAGAAGGAAAAAAACAGGACCTATTTCCAATGAGGTCGTAGGCCATGACCTCACTAATTCCACAGCCATGAAGTCAATCAATCTGCCACCTGCACACCCCAGAACGCCCTGTACTCTGGCCTGGACTGCTCTTGAGGCATTGTTTGATGTGATGAATTTTCACAAAGCCTGGTAGAAGATGAACCCTCTGCCATCAACCACCACCACCACCTCCACTAATAGGCCCCTGCCTCTCTGCAGGCAGGGGTGGTCTCCAGGGCCCTCCAGCCCCACCTCGCACTGAGTTTAAAATGTTTAGGCACCTGGTAAGCCCCAAAGGAAGCTCTGCTTCTCCTAGACTCATGGCATATCAGTGTCAGAAGAAAAGTTCAAGTCACTTTTTAATCTACCTTCTTCATTTTACATACATGTGAACAGAGACCAAGTTCATTATCACCCAGAGAGTTAATGGCAGTGACAAACTCAGAGCCCAGGTGGCCCAACTCCCAGACTATACATCTCCCACTGTGCTGCACGGTCCCCCTAATGCTGTGACCTCTGGGGCTCCCCTCCTCCTCACTCATCCTGGCCCCGTAAGCCTGCCTCTGGCCTGCAAAGTGAACACACACTTGCGAAATTCTTCTGCCATGCGCCTAGAAGTCCATCCTCTCTTTAACCTGGGTGCTTTTGCATTACCACTTTCCCTATGAACAAGGGGGTAGTATTTACTGGGGTGGCATCACCCAATCCAGACCAGGTCCCCACAATGACAGGCTTGGAATTCCTTATTGGTTTCCACACCATTGAGCTTGCTTCAGAAAGCTGATCTGTGCTAACCAAGTCCTCAAGAAACCAATGTATAAAATCAGAGTGCCCTTTTATTAATGGAAATAAGAGCTGTCATTCTCCATTGTACTAGTTCGCGTTGCCCTGACCAGCTGCTTCCCAAAGGTCTAGGTAGTAAGTCAAACTATCAGTCACTTAGTGAATGCAGTCTCAGAACAAGGAGGCTGGTCATAGGGTTGGGATGGGCTCCCCAATGGCCTTCCTTTGATTGCTGGCCAGCCCCTTCTTAGCTGACCACCCCTGCTTTAGCCAGACCAATACACTCAGCAGTTCTGGTGGCCCTGAGAGCCATTTGATCTCTTGGAAGAGACTTTGCCTCTTTCTGCCCTTCCCATTAGGTGTTGATTTCATAACTTAACCCTCAGAGGGAAATCTCATTTGCCACGTTTCCAAGTCCTTTGGAGGTAGGGAGTCCCACATGATTCCGTCGTTCAAGCACCTATAATTACATCCACCTACTCCTCTATTATCGGTTCTACACATTTTCATATTGTCCGCAAGGATATCCCATAAGACCTTATGACATCTTGTTGCCTGTCTATGCAAAAGCTATCAATGCAATTGGTCATTTTTGCAACTGGGTGATGGGACATCATTATAGCCTTCTCTCTTCTTTTGTTTATGTCAGAGAGTTTCAAAATATTTTTTTAAGTTTTTGAAAAACTAGGAGAAAAACCATCCGTGGCTTCTCAATATCCCACAAAGCTGGACTCAGGCCCTCCTCCAACTGGTCCGTCAATATTTTCCTGTATTACTGCCCTCCACTCCCTAAAAACACCACCCCTACCCCAGTCCCACCTCCATACAAATACCACTTGCAACTTCCTGCTTGTGTGCTTTAGCTCATTTTCTGCCTTCAGAGTGCAACTTAAGTGCCCCGTCCTCCAAGAAGCCTACCATGATCCCTCCCCCACTGACATTGCTCCCTTTTCCTCCCCACTCACAGCACTTGCTGCCCGAACCAGCCCATGGCCTATCGCCCATGATGTATGTTCTATAAGGTCGTCTTTTGGCATATATTGTTACCTCTTCACAGTTCAGGGATCGTGTTTTATCATTCTTGCCTGGGAACAAACCGACTCTCTATGTCTATGGTGAGAGCAGATTATAAACTTCCAATCATCCATCCTACTACCATCCTCAATTGTCTTCACCTAGCACAGAATCATGCAAAGAGAAAGTGCCCAGGGAAATTTTAACTGAATGATCTTATCCAATTCATAATACCACCAGTATGGCCTTGTGTGAGCCACGCAGTCCTAAACTTTCATCCATGCATTGAGAAGATGGTACAATACCAGTGGTCCCGTCAGGATCAGCTGGGGAGTGCGCTAAACCACAAATACCTGGGCCCTGGCCCCCAGGGAGTGTGATTCAGGCCCAGGCATCTGCATCTTAAGGAGCCCGAAGGTGACTCCAATGCAAGTGGTCTTCAGGACACACTTTAAGGAGCACTAGCCCCAGGCGCCTGGGTGGCTCTGTTGGTTAAGCGACTGCCTTCGGCTCAGGTCATGATCCCGGAGTCCTGGGATCGAGTCTCACATCTGGCTCCCGGCTTGGCGGGGAGCCTGCTTCTCCCTCTGACCCTCTCCCCTTTCATGCTGTTTCTCTCTCACTCTCTCTCTCTCTCTCAATTAAATAAATAAATAAAATCTTGAAAAAAAAAAAAGGAGCACTAGCCCCACGAGGTCCGATGTGCCACCATTTTCGGGCCACTTGTGACCAAGTCAGATGTCAGCCTTGTCCCCAGTGAGAACCTCGTGCTCGCCCACCTTCCCTGGACTCAGCCTGCCCTTGATTCTCTCCTTGTTCCCCGCAGTGTGTGGCTGTGGCCTGGCCCAGTCGGGCTTCTTCTTCAAGAACCAGGAGTACATCTGCACCCAGGACTACCAGCAGCTCTACGGCACCCGCTGCGACAGCTGCAGGGACTTCATCACCGGCGAGGTCATCTCTGCCCTGGGCCGCACCTACCACCCCAAGTGCTTCGTGTGCAGCTTGTGCAGGTGGGCAGGTGGCCAGCAGAGGCCGGGCCCCTCTGCCTGAGCCCTCTGGCGGTGTGGGGGCTCACAGGGCTGTACACTGAACACTTGGATTTCTAGGCTCTCGTGGGTGGAACGATCTGACAGGCCAGTGCTTTTCAAACCTTTTAGCAGCTGAACCCTGTCTGTCAAATAAGATCTCATGTAAAACACTAGTTTGTCTGGCGATCAAGACGGAGTGAGGACCTGAGCTGCCACCCTCAGCCTCCCATTTCCCATCAGAAGTGCTCAGAGGAACTACTGAGTTCCCTGAACCCATTTTGGAAACCAGGCATCTGGGCCAGCTCCCACCCCCTCAGCCTCATGTACTGTAGAGATATCTGTTTGTAGCCTTTCTCCATGACCCTGGCAAGTGATCCCCTCTCTGTAAGCCTCAGCTTCTTCATCAGTAAAATGGACATCAAAACCATCCCAACGCTGTTGGGTTTTCGTGAAGATAAATGAGATGGTGTTTGCAAAGACCATAGCTCAGTGACTAGGACATAATTGTGTCTGCTTTTGCTATTCTTGTCATTATCATATGATAACCATCTAGCCTCTCGGGCAACCTGGTAGGCAATGGAAAGCTCACCCTTCCCTCTCCCTCATGCCCTGCGTCCCGGTTCCTTGTTAATTTAGCAGACGTACATGAAGGGTCCACTGTATGCCAAGCACCACATTAAGGAGATGAAAAAAATAAAGGAGACGTCAGCCTTGCCCACAAATACATGAAAATTTAATGGACTGCCCTGATTAAGTCATACATAGAAACATGGTTTGGACTAAATGTATGCCTTTTTTAATTAGGAAAGGAATTTATAGATTAATTATTCTCCCCATAAAATAACTACCTGTTAGTTACCAGTTAGGGTTCCTGCTGAGACTAATGACACAGTGTACAAGAAAATAAAACCACCGAGTAGAATTCATTCATTCATCCGTCTCTTAAAACCTGGGCCCTGGGTCGCAGAATCCCAGACCCACAGTAGGGTCCATATGGTTTAAAGTGAAGTTTCTGTCAAGCCCCATACAGACGCAGTGCCTCCCCAAGGTCATGCTGTGTCCTTTACCACAAGTCAGTGCCTGGGCCTCGATGAGAACACAGCTCCCCCAGCTCAAGCCAGCACCCCCTGCCATGTCCCATGTTGCTAATACAAGGGCAGCGGAGCCACTGGAAGCCTATGTCAGGGGCACTCAGAGTCTGTATAATAGGCTGTCCCTGACTTCATGCACGAGAGCAGCTGAACAATGGGCTCAACAGTGCCAGGGATTCGATGTACAGTTTATCTTTGTTTAGGGAGGCAGGACATGGACCAGTTTGAGACCTCAGAACTCGGAAACTCAAACTGCACAAACACAGAGGAGAGGAAGAGGTTATTTGTGGATTTCTAAATGTCCTGGATAGTGAAAGGAAGACATTTTGGTGAATTTAGGAGTTGAATGAGTTCTTCCAGATACATGGGGATAGGTGAGGTTGGGATGGAAAAAGTCTTTCCAGAAAGAAGGGGCAACTCTCGGAGGAATTATTAACCAATTCATTTATAGATGAGAAATGTAAGCTTCACTAAGTGTCATGGTGCGCCCTGGGTTAAAATCATATAAATGGCCCAAGTGGGGCTCCAGTTCCAGTCGCGGCCCCCAACTGAGTGGTTTGGTCAGCCTGGCACCGTGAACAGCACTTGAATTTACCTGGCATAATAGAAGGCAGGCTGTGTGTATGAGCTTTGAACACATCTGCTGTCAGCTCACCAACAGACATGGTGAAGAAGAGGTGTTGCATTTCTCTTTCATCTCCCTTGTAGGAAGCCTTTCCCCATTGGAGACAAGGTGACCTTCAGCGGGAAGGAATGTGTGTGTCAGACATGCTCCCAGTCCATGACCAGCAGTAAGCCCATCAAGATCCGCGGACCAAGCCGTGAGTCCTCGCCGTGGGCACCTCCCTGTCTGCGGGCCATGTGTCCTAGGGCTCCCTGTCCCAGCTCCGTCATCCGCTCCTGCAGGCCCGGAGGGAAGTGGGGGAGGTTTCCACCCTGGAGGACTCCTGAAGCCTGACCCAGTTGGCATTCAGCCCAGACTCACAAGCTTCCTTAAGCAGAAATGCAGGGAAAGCGGGCTGCTGATTATAAACCATGACAGCCTGTTTGGCCACTTGGGTGGGGCTCTTCTGGGATGAGCTAGGCTCCCTTATCTTATCTCACCTTATCCATGTTCCCCAGGGTACCCTAACAGGGCTGATGAAGCCACCAGCTGTTCTCAATTTGTACAAATTCCACTAAAAAGTATACATAGACTCATCTTAAGAAGGAGAAATATGGAAGCAAACCACAAGGGATGTGCTAGTGTCTCTTAGAAAGTGTCCCAGGAACACTGCATCAGCTTCACTGCAGAACTGTAAACATGCAGATTTTTAGGCCCACTTTGGACTTTTTTTTTTTTAATGTTTTTTAATCTTTTTTTTTTTTTAAGATTTCATTTATTTACTTGACAGAGAGAGAGCAAGCGAGAGAGAGAGAGAGCAGGAATGGGGAGCAGGGAGGGGCAGAGGGAGAAGCAGAGAAGCAGACTCCCTGCTGAGCAGGGAGCCCGACACGGGGCTCGATCCCAGGACCCTGAGATCATGACCTGAGCCGAAGGCAGACACTTAACCCACTGAGCCACCCAGGGACCCCTTCCCCCCTTTGGACTTCTAAGAAAGGAACCTAGAAATCTGCATTCTTAATAAGTTTCCTGGGTGATGCATTTGCGGCTCCTAAGACTGAGAACCACCATTTAGAGATGAGGGGAACATCTACCTCACCAGAGTAAATGTTATGTTTCATCACCAAACTATAGATCTGGGGGGAAACTGAGGATCAAGAGTGTACCTTGGGACAGTCATTCGAATTCATGGAACATCCATTCCCCTCAAATGTGTCTAGTGGTAAGATGTCTAAATCACTGTTCCCAGATGCCCTTGTCAGGCTGCTGACGCCCTGGCCCCAGGGGCCTGCCGTAAGCCACGCTAGGCTCCCATGTTCTTTCACATTACATGACACTCCCACTGGCCTCCACAGGAGAATCAATGAAAACCCATTAGCCGCCTGCACTGCATCACTGTGTGGGCGCAGGCACCGACAGTCTGCATGCCTGGGCCACATCCTGCCGAGGGGGTAAGCACAGAACACCCCGAGTCAGCAGGGCTTGGCCCCGAGGGGCTCCATCAGAGCCCGCCAGGCGTGGTGAGCTGGAGAGAAAGACGATGGGAAGGCTTCCTCCCTAGCCCTTCCTTCCTCTCGATCTAATCAGATCTGCTCACGGAATGTGCAGAGAACTTCCTTCAGCGTCCTTGGTGACATTCAAGAACAGTTTGCTGGTCTGAGCAGGTTTCCATCTCGAGGTGGCTGAGTGAACACACTGTTATCTTTCATGATTCCTTGAAAGCATCGTGCAGAATGACAGCAGGGCTGGAGTACTGGGATGCAGGACCATGGCCCTGTGACTGACGCTGCGGAGGCGCCCAGAGACCAGCAGGACCGCGTGTGAGGCAGTAGAGAGAGGCTGGCTGGAGCCAGGAGCATGGCAACCCTCTGTGTAAAACACAGCAGACACAGAGCCTTGCTGGGGCTCCGTTTACCCAGCTCTATGGAAAGCAAATGTATTAGTATCCAGGAGCCAGACTAGCATACGCCATAGTGTGTAAAATACTCTCTAAATATAACGCAAGGATGCTGCAGACTCGGAGATTTAATCTGGAAAGCACACCAAAGAGAGAATATGATTCCTGAATCTGTTATTTCTCTTGGCTTGTACTGCATTACTACATGCATCAGGGACCTCGGAGAGGTGGGAGAGTTCCTTGGCCAAGTGTGGGAATCCTGCATGCGAGCGTGTCCTTGAGGATAAGTACTAAATGTCTCCACCATCATTCTGCAAGTCCAAAGGCAGAGGAAGGTGAAGAGTGAATAATGAGAAGCAAATGAGCACATAAGCAGTCTCCAGGGGGAGTACCCGGGATCATGGCTCATCTTGTTACTCACAACGTAAAGACAGCGAGCTGTGGATCTACACCTTTTCTCCCCAACGGTGGTCACTGTCCATGCTGCAGATAACTAGAGGGGGTGTTGGAAGTTCTGCTGAGTTCCCAAAGGATAGAGGGAACCAAAACCAGATTCAAAAGAGGGCTAAGATGAAGAATGTATCATGGAAAAGGAAAAAGAAGGAGGAAAAACCTGATGTATTTTTGATCTACAGGGCTGTGACATTTCATCCCTGGAGGGTGAATAAAGACATTCTGGAACAGCAGGAGCAGTTATCGGCTCAAAAGAGATTAAGAAGAATACTCAGGAACTATCAAGAGAAAAGAATTGTGTTACCTCTTACAAGAATAAGAAGTGTTTCCTCACATTTTCACTGAGAGGAATCAGCAGCAGTAGCAACATCAGCATCACTGACATAACTGTCACGACCGTCACTACTGTCACCACACCACCACCATCACTATCACAACTGTCACCATCACTACCACCATTAACATCACACTGT